>NW_022060745.1:0-600000 GCF_003285725.1 Scaptodrosophila lebanonensis | reverse complement strand
TGTCGTCTGGATCATTTATCGAAAATGCCAACTCGTTACAATAAATCATTTAAACTTAGGCTAAGTTAACAACAGGGTATGTGACGCGGTCAAGAAGGACGTAGTTAACGCGATTTTCTGTGAACTACCTGCCAGTATTGGTAGTTCATTCAACATAAACTAATAGAAACATACCCTACGACGACATTCCGTTATGCAAAACATATAGTAACCGATATTTTGAATAAGGGCGAGCAGAAAGAAATAGTTGTCACAGAGCACAATAGAGCTCATAGGGCCGCTCAGGAAAACGTGAAACAGATTCTCCAGGATTATTTTTTTCCCAAGGTGACCCAACTTGCAAACGAGGTGGTCGCAAATTGCAGAATTTGTCAAAAAGAGAAGTATGATCGGCACCCTCAGAAGCAGGTACTTGGAGAGACACCTATTCCGTTGCGTGTGGGCGAGATATTGCACCTTGACATATTTTCAACTGACAAGAAATATTTCCTTACTTGTATAGACAAGCTTTCAAAGTTTTCGATTGTCTAACCTATCGCCTCCAGAACAATAATAGACTTACAACCGGCGATCTTGCAGCTCATGAACTTCTACAAGTACACTAAAACAATATATTGCGATAATGAACCCTCCATAAAATCAGAAACAATAAGATCACTTCTAAATAATCGATTTAACGTTCAGGTTGTAAACGCACCACCGCTTCATAGCACTTCGAATGGACAGGTAGAGAGATTCCATAGTACTCTTGTTGAAAGCGCAAGATGTCTGAGAGCTGGGAGAAATATTGCCGATACAACCGAACTAATACTTCAGGCAACTATAGAATACAACCGGACAATACATTCAGTTACCGACAAACGACCTATTGATGTGATTCATTCTTCTCCTCCAGAGCTTGATGCAGAAATAAGAGATAAAGTCCTTAAAGCACAGAATATACAAATGCAAAGGTTAAATGAAGTAAGAAAAAATAGAAATTTCCAAGTGGGTGACAGAGTCTTCGTAAGATCAAATAGGAGACTGGGAAATAAACTAACATCCTTGTACAACGAAGAAATGGTAGAAGCAGACTTGGGGACCACAGTCTTGATTAAAGGGAGGGTGGTTCATAAGGATAATATAAGGTAACTATAATATGGGTTTCCTTTCTTACTTAGGATCTGGACTATGCTACTTCTTGTCACAATGACAAACGCTAAACTGACTGACTACTCGAACGCGGACTACATACCAATCATGGACGGGGACACGACAATTTGGAAAGATTTCCAATATTTAAAACACTCGACTAATCTAACAATGTACGCGGAAATGATGGGCGAAACAGAGAAGTTGAGGAATCATTTTCCTCAATCATCCTAGCTACAATAGACATTCACCATCGGCATGCCAGAAGCATTAATATGTTAGGCACTGTTTTAAAGGTAGTAGCTGGGACTCCAGATTTTGACGACTTTGAAAAATTGAAACTGACGCAACAGGAGGTCATTGAATTTGCAAATAGGCAGGTTAATATTAATACAAAAACGCAGCAGCAGTTAAATAAGTTAACAGACACAGTAAACATGCTAATAAAGAATTCAAAGAATAGCCATATAAACACAGAACACTTATACGAAACTTTGCTCTCAAGAAATAGAATGTTAATTTCGGAACTTGAAACTTTAATGTTATATGTTACACTCACTAAGATTGGAATTATTAACCCAGCAATATTAGACACTAACGATTTAAATAACATAATCAATGAGCGTTCTACGAACATAACCATTACTGACTTGATGGAAGTGGCCCAAATCAGAGTTATACTAAGTAATGATTTTTTACATTTTCTAATTAAATACCCTAAGCCAAGTTTAATATGTAAGAAGATTATCTTGTACCCTGTACAACACAATAACACCATCCTTAACATAGCTGACGAAAACATCATAGCCGATCGCGGGAATGAGATATTTCCAATCGGAAACTGCAGCGCTGCGCTCACAACAACTTTCTGTAGAAGATTGCCCTATGCTACGTGCGCTCAACAACTACACTCTGGCGGCACGGCCCATTGCACCACGCGACCCAGCCATCTCGAGCCATTCACGGTCATCGACGACGGCATCATCATCATCAACGACGAAACAGCGGCTATCACGACTAGTGATAACGAAGTGCAAATTGTAACCGGCACGTTCCTCCTTACCTTCGACGAAGATGTCTTTTTGAATGGTTCTTTATACCGTAACCTGAAGAGTTATGTGAACAAGTCTCCTGGTCCAGCAGCGTCAACGTTGGTCAACATAACGGCCCACCAGGAGATATTAAGCCTACCATACTTACAAAGGCTGAGTCTCGAAAACACGCATTACATTGGCGAAATCGAGAAGGAACTGATAAAGCAGCCCATAATGTCTGGATTGACTGAGACTATCTTTTTGGTTTGTTGCTACGCCTCTTTCAAATTTTACAAGAAGCGTCAGGCGTTTCGAAGTCAACAAGACATCCTGGCTGTCATTCATGGTTATAAGAAGTCCGAGGACGTCCTTCACTTAAGTGGGGGAGGAGTTAACACGACCACTCAGCAACAAAGAAGTTGCCAAATCGACATAGCAGAGCTGGCGTGATAATAGTGCAAGATCAGCAACGTCCGCGGATATTGCACACCGAAAACCGTCGTGGCAGAGTGCAACGCTCCGTGATGTAAGCAGCTGATATGAGACACCATGCATGAGGCGCGGTGTCAGCATGTTTGAGGTACAGGGCTAGCTTTAGTTATAAGAAATAATGTTCTTAGCAGTTAGTTGACTTTTGGATATTAAACCGTTCGGAATACACGAGCTCTTGTCTTTTATTAGTGCAACAGTGCACTGTGTTAATTGAATGATAACTCCTTAGTCGGTCGAACATAATAATCACCAACGTCAGGAACTTCTTAATTTATAAGTAGATGAATACACATTTTTGTTTTTCTTTATTGAAGAACATTTGTTATAATTTTTATTTTGGAAAACAAAAATATGTGTATAACAATCATTTACAATCATCTTATGTATTTCTAATTCCTTTTCCTTCATCTTATGTATTTCTAATTGCATAAAAAGTAAAAAAAAAAACATAAAAAGTATGATGGAAGAAAATGTCGCGTGCGACAGTGATTAAAATTAAATAATAATTAAACTACATAATATTTTTGAATCAAATAAAAAGCATTATTAAGATACATCAATGCATAATATCTTAAAATTAGTCGCATTAAAATATTCCTTGACGTTTCGCTGAAATCGGTGTTTGAACTGTTCGCCGAGAAAGCGACTTCTATATATGTCGTGTGCCTTGGTTTTTTTAAATTATCTGGATAACTAACCGATCCCCAAAAGCCACCTTAGCACCAATAATAGAGCTAGTCAAGAGTTAAAACTTTCTCCTTTTGAGAAAACAAAATTATGTTTTGACATATTTCTTTTTTTACTTAGAATGCGTACGAATGTCTCATTTGACATTAGAGACATGCCCATATGTATCCTCTTTTTTTTTTTTTAATTACTTGTACATATTCTTTCATTAATTGTAATAGCTTAAGATCCTGAAAGTCATAGCTGTTCAAACCCTGTTAGCTGTAAGTTTTAACTTTAAGCTAGCATTAAATAAATAAATAAATAAATAATTAAGAAACCATAAATGTATTTAATTTGATTATTTTCATATTTGATTATTTGATCAATAATAAATTAAGGTAAACAAAATTTTCATAGAAAGTTGATATTTGTGCAAATGAAAAGAAATTCACATTTTAATTATTATTTACATTTTGAATAGAATTTATGATTTTTGTAGGATATAGTGTTTCCCTGTTGTTATTTGACCAATTGCAACCGTCAGGAAATGGATTGACAAACTTTTGAAGGACGAATTTCTCCATTTTTGGGCATTCCTAGACAATGGCCTCTCTTAAATTTTGTAAAGGTCAAATTGTTTTCCACACCTATAAACTTTGCCTGATAGGATACCCTAAAGTCCTCAATTGAATTTAAATCCGGACACTGCATAAAGAAATATTTCTTGTCTCGAAAAACGTCATGCTAATCGTGCAACATGTATTGGAGCGTTATCCTGGTGAAATTTCCAATTCTCTCTCTTGGAACAGCCGCTTTCCGGTGGTTTTGAGCATATTTTATCGGAAATTTTAAAAAGTTTGAGACGGTATTCTGATGTTTGATTAGTGCTTTAACAGTAATGTTAATGTTACAATCAGCCATGACAAGCCGAGTCGATATAGTCATATCCGTCTGTCCGTCCATCTGTATGAGCGCAAGGATCTCAGAAGGTACAAGAGCTAGAATGACCAAACTTGGTATCCAGGTTCCCCTGAGCCCTAACCAGTTCAAGTTTGTTATTTTATTCTGATACACCCCCCCATGTATCCGTATGCCAAGTTTCATCATGATTGGTCAATGCTGAAGAAAGTTATAGCCATAAATAAAATCGCAGCCCATGCCCTGCCTACAGCTCTGCCCGCAGCGCTGCCTGCAGCTGTTGTAGTTGCTGCTTTGTTTTTACTTTGGGCTGCATACATACACGCATATAAATACGCAGAGACACGATTCTGATGTAAATGTATGCGGTTAAAACTGTACAGAAACATGTCACCACTTTGTATATATGTATTGAATAATTTGTATTTAAGTAATTTATAGGAGAGGGGGGAGGAATATCAAAAACATAAATTAAACTCGTGTTGACTAGGGACTACCAAGTTTAGTTAATATGCGCACAGCTCATACGGAATTTAGTGAAAGTCGGTCGTATAGGTTATATGACAGCTATATAAATTAGTGGCCCAAACTGAACCGAACTTGGTATGCTGTCTTGAAAAACCAAAATATGCGAACAAACCAATTTTGGGGTAAATATCTTTATATTTCGAGTTTATGCCAAAGTTTGAGCAATTCAAACCAGTGTGATGTGGGGGGTTTCCCGATTTTCCGTTCGTATAATCGCCTATATCTCGGAGACTATGAGACCTAGGACACCAAATTTTATTCCAAGATGCCTTATGTGAACACACAGAAAATGTGTATTTTGGAATTTCTCTCTCTCCCCCTCTACCTCGCAAACACTGATTTTCCATAACTCCCGTATTTCTGGGAATTTCGAACTCAAATATAGCAAATATTTCCAGTTAGTGATTATGAGCCAAGTTGTATCATCATCAAGAGCTGCCCGCAGCTGTTATTATTGCCGCTGCTTTTGTGGAACTTTGTGCTGCATACATGCTTACACAGACACGGATAGACACGCATAGACATGCATACGCTCACATAGACACAATTCCTATGTAAATGTGCAATAACACACCCTTTACACCAAGCGAGGTAAAATCGATCGAAATTTTTTTTTTAACTTTCTTAATTTTTTAATTTTCTGTACAGAGTATTTCAAAGTCGGGACCTGCAACTTTAGCTTCTCCACTTGCTTATTTTTAAACTGTGTTAAATCTCAGCCATGTAAAATAGCCAAACTCTTCGAGAAGTGTGAAAACCTAAATCCCTCCCTTTCAATTTTGGTTCCGAAAATCCCATGGAACGCCAGAACAGTTGAATAGGGTTATAAATTTCATCCTTAAGGGATTTGAGGCTTGCTGCCCCTTCAACTTTATTGGATAGTTCGGAACTACCTCGAAGACAGGATATTCACGGTGGTGCAGGATGGAAAGGAGTCTAGTTTCCGGGTAATTAGAGGGGCCCACCCTCTATACTCTCTTTACACATGATATGCCCACTGACACTTTGATTCCCATGGAAGATCCGATCGCCACCTACGAAGATGTCACAGCCATCTTGGTCAGAAACAACTGCCTTTATGAAGGCAGATATATATTGCAGGAATATTTGAAGGGCTTTGAAATGTGGGCAAAGCGATGGAACATTGACAATGTTACCTACACTCTGTGCAAATTGAGCTGTCCTGGCATCTTCTTGCAGGACCAGCTACTGGATCAATCAAACAGCTACAAATATTTGGGCGTTCATTTGGACAGGCACCTCAGGTTACGGAATCTCTGCTAAATCCCAATTTTTCAAATCCGAATTCTTCAAGCCAAAACTCTTCGCCTGCTAACTATGGCCCCTGGTATATGAAAACGGCATAGAAAAGGACATGTTGGGGCAAAGTCAGAGCAATCGAAAACTATGGATTTTATTTTGCAATTATATTTTTCTATTAAATCTTCTTCTTCACAATGTCATTCAACTCCAACTTCTCAACTACTGACGCTTACCAGGGTAGCAAGCTTACAAAATATGAGCGTCGATAATGCTATCGATGTAACGTATAATAAATTCAAATTGAATTCAAAAAGATGCAATGTTCAGCGACAGGACCTTTGAGTGCAGAAAGTTGGTAACGTCCTCAATGAGCAAGCTTCACAATACATGAGGCGTCTTCGAACCCATGTAAATGTTTTAGCAAGGCGTCTACTGAAACGGCGTACTAAAGGAGGAGGTTTAATGAGAAGGAGGCTGAAGAAGTCACACCCTATTGGCCTTGCCAATAGATTTATATAAATTATGAATGTAAAATTTTAAATGAGGCTAAACTCCTAGTTTATGTTGTAGTGGTATTTAGTATATATAAGTTTAATTTAAGTTTTCGAATGCGAGGGGGAGTGAATGAAAAAATATTTATCGTTTCTCGGGCAGAATTTGGAAACCAAGTTTGGTTAGTGTAAAATACTTGAACTATTTCTTTGTTCGCAAGTATTTACTACCAGAGGCCAGCACTTTATTTAAAGCTACAGCGCATCTCTGGGCGAACAAAAGGAAACAAACTAAAGTGCCAAACTTAATATAGTTTTATTTCTGAAATTCAGTATTTACAATTTTTAACTTATACTAGTTTTTTCTTATGTACTAACCAAGTTTCTCATTTACTATTTTACTCTTTCTTATGCTCAGAACATTTTACTTATTCTAATTGTACATTTGTTGCCTTAGTTTATCCCCATCGTGTCAAGTGGTCTTTTCCCTCCATCTGTGTATTTGAAGCCTTTCTTATCTAATGCATTGCGCACCCACCCTTAACCGCTGTCGCTTCATATGCATATGCTCCATGCGGCTATTTTTATGCCGAGATGTTTAGCCTATCTACTGCCTTGCATTCCCTATGCTAACTTCTGGGCTCTTGTTCACTTTTGTGAACAGATATTCTAGCTCTTATACTTTCCGAGATCCTTGCAGATAGATGGACATGTCTAGATCGTTTCGTCTCTTCAAAAACCTAATATACTCTTTTTACCCTACGGGTATAAAAACGCTTTGAAAAAACACAACAATGAAAAGTTTCTTTTATGCAATCTTGAAGTCAATTTGCTCATCATAATAAATTAATTCGAATGAAAATCTTTTAGATTACAAATTCACTTATACTTGTAATGTAGTAAGAAGAATATTTTTTGCCGTGCTTACTAATTTAAATGAACATTTAAACCAATTACTCAATAAAATACAGCAAAAAATAAAACTTAAATTAAGGCTTATAAATTTTTGGTAGATTTTCCTCCTTAATGTATTTAAATACATTATTAATCTATGATTTGTTTTATATTATAGGCCTTCAACGACTTGTGTGAAGAACAAGGCTGGGCATTTGAAGTCGTCTCCGGGCACATAGGATGTTTAACTGCGATTGTTCCGTGGAATGCTCTGATGACTAATGACAGTTCCCTCGAGATATTTAACTTAACAATAACTCTTCGACCTTTCATACGTAAGCAAAATGGAACAACTATGTTAGAATCAATGTGGTCATCAGTGAGCAGCTCAATGCAGATGGCAGAAGAATGTATGAATCAAGTAGACGATGATGTACCTTTTCTAATTCACAACAACGCGATAATAGGACTGGAAAAGTTTGCAGAAACAATCGACAATGGTAAGCATATATATACTATTTACTAGCTTTTATTTTGCAAATGTATGTAACACAAAGAAGGAGGCGTGGTAGACCCCCCAAAGTATATATAAATATATATATCTCTATATATATAAAACAGTTTGTCCTGACTGACTGATTGGCAATCAACGCGCAGCCCAAACGTTAAGAGCTAGGAAGCTGAAATGGACACAAAATCCCTCTTATAGTGAAAGTGAGCACTAAGAAGGGGTTTCGGAAAATTCGAGCTCCAAAGGGGGGAAGCGAGCTCCAACGTATGAAAAATCTACAATTTTTATCCGATTAACTTCACTCTCACAAAGAATACAAAAAAAACTGTATACTTGGTTTTTCAATATTTTTCCTGCGGCCTGAATAATAATGATTTTCCGGTGGAAAATTCGGTAAGCGAAAAGCTATTTGCCATCAACGCACAGCCCAAACGGGAAGAGCTAGGACGCTGAAAATTGGACACATGTTGTCTTCAGTGGTGTAGGTGAAAATTGGTTTTGGAAAATTCGAACGCCAAAGGGGGGAAACGGGCTCCAACGTTTGTATGAAAAATCTACAATTTTCATCCAATTAACTTCAAACTTAGTTTGTATATTCTCAAAATACTAAAAAACTGTATACTTGATTTTCACCATTTTTCCTGGGGCATGAAAAAGGGGGGTTTTCCGTGGAAAAATTGAAACACAATCAACACCCCACAGCCCAAACGGTAAAAGTACGGACTCTGAAATTTAGGCCCAAGTATCCTGTCATAATGTAGGTGCTCACTAGGAAGGGTTTTTGGAAAATTCGAGCTCCAAAGGGGGGAAGTCGTAGTCCAAAGTTTGCTTGAAAAATCCGCATTTTTCAACCGGTCGACTTAAAACTTAGTTTCTAAAATCAAATAAAGAATACAAACAAAACTGCATACTTAGATTTTCGAAATTTGTGTTGGAGCTTGGGGTTTTATTGGGGTTTTAATATTTATTCACTATTTCAAATGAAAAGTTTGTGTTATAAATTTAGTCCGATCGATTTAAAATTTGGGTAATGTAATCTACGTAACTAAATCTACAACCTTGCATTCAAGGATTTTCAAAATATGCATTTTACAAAAGCAGGCAGAACAAACAATACAAAATATCAAACAGTTGGGGACAACTAAGTATACATACACACACATCCAAACAGCTGTTCGTGTAGTTGCGTGCAAACGATTGAAATAGCCAAAGCAAAATGTGAGACGCTAATGTGTGAATGTCCATACATATGTGCACATCTATGTACAAGTATGTACAAATGTATCTACATATGTATGTATGTACATTCGTCTTGCACTGACAGAGCAAGAAAAGTTAATTAATTGAAAATTATATAACATTTTTAAAAGTAATTTTTTCTTTGTTTAGTGCATTTGGCATTCGGGTTTTCATTAATAACTTTATGCAGCAACAACAAATATCAAATATTTGGGGACATCACATACACACACTCACACACACAACAAGCAACAGTTCGTGTCTATGTGTGCGGTTCTCTTGAAAAAGTAAAGAGAAACATACATATGTATCTATAGTATGTATGTATCCCTGTGTATGAATATAGCATGTACATTCGTATTAATGTATACATTGGGCAATCGGACACAGTTGTTTGATTGTAAAAAAAATGCTCTAAAAACAACAACTGCAAGTCATTGGCTCGCTCTTCTTCTTTCGTTGTGACCATTTAATGTTAATTGCAAAGGCAAAACGCCAAAAGTTTACAATTACCGTAGCTAGGCAACGACTGCGTAAGCGATAGTAAAGCAGAAACCGAATAACGGAGCTACGCATATTCTGCTTCGCATAGCGGGCAGATGTATGTATATGATTTGTTCTTATCTCAATAAATAATTCGATTTTATTATTTAAATATACTGCTTATTGCCTTCTAACTTCGATATTTTGATGGTATCGGTGGCTTCAACTATCGAAAGTTTTACTCTAGCTAATTGAGATGAGAATTGTCAGTGCTTTTTGATCGTGGCTCATCGCTGCACGGCATTGACACGAGTGCCGTGTTTCATATTCCGAGTTTGTGCGTGACCGTATTGACTCAATATGGCACGAAAAGACTCAAATGTGAATTTAAAATTAGGATATACCCTTATAATTATTCCCCTTTTTTGCACATAGTCTATCTTAAAACGTTGCGTTATCTCTATATATAAAACAGTTTGTCCTGTCTAATTGGTGATCAACGCACAGCCCAAACGGTAAAAGATGAAATTTGGACTCAAGTATCCTATCATAGTATCCATCATAGTGTAGGAGCACACTAAGAAAGGCTTTTGGAAAATTCTAGCTCCAAAGGGGGGAAAATGAGCTTTAAAAACGAACGTTGAACGAAATAGTTTGGCAAGAACAAAAATGTAACGGACTACTGAAAAATTTTTTGTCAAGAACAGAAAATGTTCGTTTAAATACCTTAAATGCCTTCCTACTGGTAACTTATAAGGTGAAAACATATGGGTAGGTTATGCACAAACAAAATAAATACAATTGGAAACATTATATTGAGCTGGGTTAAGGCGGGCAATACCTGCTATATATATATGGTATATATATATATATATATTTTATATATATATATATATAAGGTCAATTGATATTGACCAGCCAAAGTAGAAGGACGCTGAGTGAAATTTGAATTAAACGGATTTTGTAAAAGATTGTTATTTGCAATAAACATAAGTAACATCGTTAATGAATTAATCCAAAAACATCAGAAGTGATATTACACGCCAAATACACCGATTTTTTTTTATCCTGAACAAATACAAATTTTTACACTTACAATTGGCTGATGCAATAGCAGCAATAACTTTATAATGGACAAAGAACAAATAATTGAGTGGTTGTCTAACAACAACATAAATTTTCCTCATGGTGCAAGCTTACGACAATTGCTATTGACAACTCTAATAAATTGATAGGAGAGACGCGCAAATTGGTTGTGTCGTCAGAATTGGCCGCGGGAGTTCAAAAATTGCGGCCGTGAAAGAAGAAGAAGAGTTGATTGACGCCGCAATTCGTGTAGCTCAGAAGAAACAAATGCTGGCTGAACTTATGTCCACTCGAGAACTCCGCAGGTGACTTTGATATCGTCAAGGATTCTATTGTTCCATTCTCAGACGCTAATAATTATGACGCGCGCAAGTGGATTTTAAATTTCGAACGCACTTGCAATGATATTAATAACAATGACGCATTTAAGCTACGTTGCGTACGAACGCTGATGAAAATGAATTCAGAGCCCGAATTATTTCTGCGCGTCGATCGGTCCACTAGTTTTGATGAATTCAAGAAAAATTTTCTCAAGACTTTTGGTCATAATAATTCTGCAGCGGACATAATATTGCTTCTAAAAGAAACAAAATTCATTGCGAAGAAGGAGCAGCTGATAACAACTTGCTGAAGAATGATGAAATGGGGGGCACTAATCAATATTATGTTCCATATATAAATACCTCAGTAAAATTGATATTTGTGCAAAATTTGTTTTCGATGGTACAACTATTTCCATTCCGCTATTGTTGTTTTGAGTATGTATGTTTTATCGCTTATGCTTTGTGATGTTTTTCCATGTATTCATTTCTTATCAGCTTTTAATCTATAGTCCCGTTAGGATTTTATTGAAGACAAAACCATGCCTTTAGTAGAAAATTGATATTTGTGCAAAGTTCATCTTTTAAATTTTGACTGCGACGCGTTTATGAGTTTTGAGCAAAAAGTGATTTATTTAATAGCAATTGTATTTTTCCATTCATATAAATTTATTTTGTTACAATTGGAGTGCGTTTTTTCGACTTTTTGTTATTTTTGAACGAAAATGGCTCTCACAACCGAGTTAAGCCCCAAGGAGAAGACTCAGATTGAGACAATGTCTGAGCTTGGCGTAAAAGTTGGTGAAATAGCGAAAAGACTCCAGCGTCACCGAAATACAATTCGCAATTATTTAAAAAACCCCCAAAAATACGCCCAAAATAATCGCAAGGGAGCGGTTCCAAAAGTTGATGCGCGCACTAAGCGACATATTCGAGCGTTAGCAACGGCTAAAACTATGAGCTGCGCCCAGATAAAGGCGGAATTGAAGTTGCCAATAACTAGGCAGAGGATGCAACAGATTTGCCGAAAGGAGTTGCTCCTGAAATATGATTCCAAAGTGCGGACTCCAAAACTTTTACCCCGCCACAAGAAAGCCCGTCTTGCCTTTTACGAAAAGTATAAGTTGTGGGTGAATGAACTTAAAAAAGTAGTCTTCAGTGATGAGAAGAAGTTCAATTTGGATGGTCCAGATGGGAATCAGAAGTATTGGCGTGACCCAAGGCATCCTCGGCAGACTTGCTATAAGCGGAACCATGGTGGTGGCTCTCTCATGGTATGGGCGGCTTTTAGCGCACTTGGAAAAACCCCAATTTGCTTTGTACCCGGACGAATTGATTCAGAAATGTATGCGGATCTCCTTGAAAGCGAACTTATATCATTTGCTGAAAAGTTTCATGGCGAAGACTGGATATTTCAACAGGATAATGCTCCTATACATGTTTCAAGGTATACGAAGTCATTTCTGGAGTCGAAAAATATCCCTTTATTGGACTGGCCAGCAATAAGTCCGGACTTGAATCCTATTGAGGATCTTTGGGGCATCCTTTCCTCAAAGGTTTATGAAGGTGGAAGGCAATTTGATTCCTTACAGGAGTTAAAGAAAGCCATTGTTGAGAAGTGGGCAATCATCGACATAAGCACCCTTGAAAATCTAGTAAATTCGATGCCCCGACGATTACAATTGGTTGCAAAACAAAAGGGAGATTCAATATCTTACTAATTAAATTAATATCAGAAGCTTTGAATGTAAATAATACTTAATTTTGTTTATTTCTTTTCCATACCTTTGTTTTGCACAAATATCAACTTTCATCTAAGAAATTTTTCAAATTCACTTTTTATAAATAAAATGATTTAAACCTTATTAAAGATTATGTCGATTAAATATCATTATCATTTACCTATTTAAAATAAATAATAAAAAAAATCGAACAAGTAAAAGTTCGGAAAAAAAATAAAAAAATATGATGCACAAATATCAATTTTACTGAGGTAAGGTAAGGGTACATTTTTACAATTGTAATGCATCAATGCCTCATACACCTATCCTATCTGTTTTATTTGATACTGGCAGCGTAATTAGCATAATTCGACGATCTGCAGTGCCTTACACTACATTAAGTGAACTATTGCAGCCTATTAACTTTTGCAGTGTCAATGGATCCAGATGGCAGGCTTTTGGAAAAATTTGCATATTTAGTTGTGTCTTCCGTAAAAGTAAATAGTGAATTATTGAAACATAGTAAACCATTGAAACATAGTGAATTATTGGATTGTAGCGACCAATTATTGCATAGTGAACCATTGAATTGTAGTGACCAAGTATTGAATAGTCAACGAATGAATAGTAGAATCCAGATATTGCACAGTGAACCAGCAAATCGTAGTGGCGACGATTGCATAGTAAACAGCGAACATATGTTGTACAATGCCACATTAACAAATAATCAGACATTAGAGGAACATATTATAGTCTTGGACAATGTATTAAAACTATTGGCAGGATATAGATTAAAAATCAAACCTATGTCAACTATGTTATAGTAGTATTGAGTTCTTGGGATATACAGTGTCCAGTAACGGAATTCGACCCAACAGTGAGCATATTGAAACTATTAGACATTTACCTAGACCAAAGAATTATATTGAAATGCAAAAGTGCTTAGAACTATTTTCTTACTTCAGACGTTATATTCCAGCCTTTTCAAAAATTACCAAACCAGTAAAAGAGTTAACAAAGCCAGAAATAAAGTTTGAGCTTAATGATCATTGCATAAAGATTTTTGAATACCTTCGCGAGCGACTGATCTCCGAACCTATTTTAGCATTGTACAATCCCAATCGAGAAACAGAACTTCATTGTGACGCAAGCGCAGAAGGATTTGGTGGTATACTGTTACAGAGAGGCGATGACAATAAATTTCATCCTATTTCTTATTTTTCACAAACGACTACTGCCGCAGAGAAAAGATACCATAGTTTCGAATTAGAAACCCTAGCTATTATATATTCACTTAACAAGTTTAGGATTTATTTGGAAGTGATTCCTTTCAAAATTATAACAGATTGCAATTCATTAACATTGACCCTGAATCGAAAAAGCATTAATGCCAGAATAGCCGTATGGGCTCTAGAGCTTGAAAATTACAAATATACTATCGAGCACCGTAGCGGTAAGCATATGACACATGTAGACGCTCTTAGTAGATTTCCAACCCTATGTCATGAATTCAAATATGGGTCTTTAGTAAATATAAACGAAAATGAAAATAAGGACCAAATTGTGTCTGTAATTGATAGTGATGATATTAATTTCCAGCTTCAAATAACTCAGAATAGAGAAAGTGAAATAATAAAATTAAAAGATAAACTAGAAAGTGGACCAGTTCAACAATTCATTTTAGATTATGGCATCGTATACAGGGAAGGAGAGAATACAAGTAATTCCCAATTACTATATGTGCCAGAAGAAATGGAAACAAACCTTATTAGAATTGTTCATGAAAAATTATGCCACTTAGGAACTGAAAAATGTATAAAAGAACTTGAAAAACATTATTGGTTCCCAAATATGAGAACAAAATTTGATTCCTTTATTCAGAATTGTTTAAAGTGTATTATGTTTACAGTCCCGAATCACGCAAACAATAGAACATTGCACAGTATTCCTAAACGCCCTATCCCTTTCGATATCTTGCACATAGACCATTTTGGACCCCTTCCTTCCATTATATCAAAGAAACATATATTGGTTGTGTAGTATGGCGAGTAAAACAAACGTTCTCCTTTGCACATTCGTTTAATACTGACTTTCTGAGAGATGAGGCTCGGTGGAGCTCATCTCGATATTATTTACATTTATCGATATATCTTACAAACTATATTGCATGGCTAAATCTATTGAATTTCTTCCTTGAAACCAATATTTCATATTTTGTGCTGCCCATACACCTTTGTACGGAATTTGTGTTTGTTGAAATCCCTCAACATCTTCTACTATAAAGCGATCATTTTCAAGAATCTTAGTAATTTTGTATGGTCCTTTAAACTTTGGAATTAATTTTCTGGCTACTCCTGTAGTACAATCGAAATTTTTGTTAACAACACAATCTCCCACTTTGTATTTAGTAGCAGGTTTTCTTTTTGTATTAGCATATTTTTCATTATATTCCTGAGCTTGTTTTTCTTTTTGTATTAGCATATTTTTCATTATATTCCTGAGCTTGATTTTCATTTTGTATTAGCATATTTTTCATTATATTCCTGAGCTTGTTTTTCTTTTTGTTGGGCTTTTTCTATAATTTGTTTTAGGTCTCTGTTCTTTTCTTCTTCGCAATCTATATTCTCTTTGATGCCGTCCAAAATTTTTCCTCTCTGATCTATGCCAAACAACATAAGGCTTGGATGTTGGGCTATCATTCTATGTTTTGTATTATTTAGAGTGAACTCAACTGTTTCCACAACTTTTTCCCACTTTAAACTGTTATCTAAACTTGTAAGTTTTGCTAACATTGGTCCTACATTTCTATTGACTCTTTCTACTTGACCATTCGCTTGGGGCGAACCTGTAGCGATTTTAATGTGCTGAATATCGTTTTCTTCCATAAATTCAATAAATTCGTTCGACGTAAAACTAGTGTCTCTATCTGAAAATTTATACTTGGGTCTGCTATAATAACGGAAATATTCTCGTAATGCTGCAATAACTTCTAGCCGTAGCCGTAGTCTTCGTCGGATATAACCGTACAAATTTTGTGCATGCGTCAATAACAACTAACAAATGTTTATGAGCTGTATTTTTATCGACTGGTCCATAATGATCTATGTGTAAAATTTTAAAAGGCACATTCGATTTTGGAATATTATGAATTAAACCATCAATTTTACCACTTTTACTAGAAAACGCAATGCATTTCAAACAATTTTGGATGTGTGTCTCTACTTTTGCCTTAATATGTGGAAACCAATAACTTTTACTAATTAATTCAACAACTTTGTTAATGCCATGACTTTCCATAGCTTCTGGGACGTAAAACCGTAATGTTTGTCTATCTAGTTTCTTATAAACAATTCGTAAAATTTATGTTCGGCATTTTGCATATCTTCTTTTAGTTTCACTATTTTCGAGTCTCTATTTTGACATATCACTAAATTTTTCCTCAAAAGTATTTGTTTCAACTATCATTATTCTCATACTTCTACTCAACGCATCTACATGCTGCATCGTAGTTCCTGCCCTGTGTTCTACTACATAATCAAAATTTTGCATTTCGAGCGCCCATCTTGATATTCTCGGATTTAATTCTTTCTTATTCAATGTCAGAATCAATGAGTTGCAATCGGTAACTATTTTAAATTTTCTTCCGTACAAATAAACTCTAAACCTCCTTAATGCATAAATTATACCCAATGTTTCTAATTCATAGCTATGAAATTTCGATTCTGCTTCCGTCGTTCTTTTTGAAAAATAAAACACTGGATGCCACTTTTTATCTTCTTTTTTCTGTGTTAACACCGCACCAAAGCCTAAAGCACTGGCGTCGCAATTTAATTCTGTCTCTTCGTTCGGATTAAACAAAGCTAACACTGGAGATTTCACCAGTTTCTCTTTAAGAATTTCAAATGTCTCAAGTTCTGTAGCACCAAACACAAACTTCGTATTTTTCTTTGTAAGATCGTATAAGGGCTTAGCAACAATTGAAAAGTTCTGAATAAATCGTCTAAAATATGAACATAAACCCAAAAAACTTTGTACCCCATGCACATTTTCAGGTACACGGAAATTTTTGATTGCTAACAAACCAATTGCATCTGCTCTAATACCTAATTCATCAATGGTGTAACCTAGATATTTGACACTACTTTGAAGAAACTCACACTTGTCTAAGCGCAACTCTAACTTATTTTCGACAATTTTTTTCATGACCTTTTCTAATATTTTGAGATGTTCTTCAATGTTATCTGTAGCTATCATAATATCATCTAAATAAGCAATAAGTTTCTCCTCCCGAATAAGATCTGCAAAAATTTTATTTATAAACATTTGTAATATAGACGGAGCGTTTTTTAGTCCAAACGGCATTCTTTTGAATTCAAACTGCCCAAGGGGCGTTGTAAATGACGTATATTTTATTGATTCCTCGTGCATATAGACATGAAAGAATCCATTCTTCAAATCTAATTTTGAAAATAAATTTTTGTAGCCTAAGCTTTCTAGTAAATCATCAATTAGCGGAATCGGATAATTATGCTTTGTAGTAACTTTGTTTAAATTTCTAAAATCAACACACATTCTGAGATCTCCAGTTTTTTTTCGTACTAAGACTATTGGTGACGTATATTCCGACTCACACGAATTATTCCTTTTCCTAAATAATCGTCTAAAACTTTTTGAAGTTCTTGCTTTTCAATATAAGATAATCTGCGAGGTGGACAATTAAAAGGTTTGGTATCCTCTAAAACAGGTTTCATTTCAGTTCTTACATTGGGTTCTAAAGGTCTTTTCATTTTAACATATGTGTTTTGAAACATTTCTGTAAGCTTAAGCTTAACATTGTTTTTTATGTGTACTCCAATATTTAGCGACAATTCGTCTGTTACAGCAGGCAAATCTATCAACATTATTTGTTTCTCGAAATCGTCACTATTATCGATTTCAATTTTCTTTATATTTTGAATTCGTTTTTCGTAAATCTCAAGATAGTCATTACCTATTTTTGCATTTTCGATAAATTCTGTAGGACTTGTCTCACACCATACAATTTTGCTTTTAGTTTTTTCTAAAAAATCTCGTCCCAAAACCACAGAATACCCCATAGATTCGTTTTTAACTGCGATCAAATTGAGTTTAATATTTTTGTTCATAATTTTTACAGTACATGACATTTTTAATTTCTGTTAACTTAACATTTTTAGGAAATAGACAAATTTTTGCAAAGCTGATCGCGCTTCCAGAATCTAACAAGCATTCTGCGGAAAATGTAAAATTAATATTGCTAACTAGAGTAAAGTTGAACATTCTTACATATTCCTTCCTTAGCTGCTCAGTCGAACTCTGCTTTTTGTTTTGCCAGCAGTTAATAACGGTGTGCGATTCGCTGCCACATGCATAGCAGCTACCTGGTTTCCTTCTAGGTTTCTTGCAGTCAGCCGCATATTGTCCAATGCTGTTGTAGCATCTCACGTCCAACTTCTCTGTAGCTTTTATTTTCGGCTGCTGCAGTGTACTGTAGCTATTGGCCTTGACTAACTGCACACTTGACATTTCGTCCAAGAACTACTCTTTAGTTTTGTAGTTTTGCATCGATGTCTGTATTTTGATTTGCCTCTCCGGTATGCCATCGATCACATAATCTAGAAGTTCGTCTTCCTCCATACGAATTTTCTCGGCTAGGCCAATTTTGTCGTTGTAATAATCTGCGAAACTTTCTCCATACTGCCACAAACGGGCCTCAAAAGTTTTGCGAAGCTGTAGTTTATTCTGTTTAGTACCAAAAACCAAACCAAATTCTTGTAGCAACTCTTCTGTGGTAATTTTCATCGAATTCGGCTTCGCATATAGCCACGATCTGGCTTTGCCGGTCACTTTGGTTGCAAATAAAGCTCGCAACATGTTGTCAGACAGCATAAACTTTTTAGCAACATTACACAATTGCTCGATCCATGAGTTGGCATCACTCAAGCCATCAAAGTCTGCAACCAAATTATTTACCAATTCAAGAGAGTAATTTTCACCACACTTTTTATTGGCGGACTGTAACCATTCATTCTCTTTCCGCAACATTTTCTGGTTTCTCTTTAACAATTCGTTCTCTTTTTTCAACAAAATCAACTCTCTTTCACACAACTGTAGTTTTGCGGCGTCAGTGCTGTATTCGTTGTTAGCCTTGGTGACCGTTATGTCTACATTCTTTTCTATGGCGTGTGTGAATTTTTGTTGGTCGCCGGCTTTTTGATAGAATATTTCTGCATTTTGCTGTTGTGCACCGTCTTTTTGATCAGAATGAAGTTCAGCAGTTTGTTGTTCGCCATCTTTTTCATCAGAATTAAGTTCGGCACTTTGTTGTTCGCTATCTTTTTGATCAAATTTAACATAATTATTTTCAGCAATATTTTCGGCAACACGTTCGACGTTCTCGATCGGAAGTGTTATTAAACGCGCTGTCAGGTGCGCTTTTGTACCAGTGGTTGGTAAATCTAGAGCCGCACAAATCTTTTTTAAACTCTGCATAGTAAATTTGTCCATCTTGGCGTCTGTAGGGAAAAAATTTTTTTTTTGTATCCCACTTCTGAATTTTGTAGTATGGCGAGTAAAACAAACGTTCTCCTTTGCACATTCGTTTAATACTGACTTTCTGAGAGATGAGGCTCGGGGGAGCTCATCTCGATATTATTTACATTTATCGATATATCTTACAAACTATATTGCAGGGGTACATTTATATTGCATCGGTATACGTATATACTAACTATATACTACAGTTGTAATAGACGGATTCACTAAATTCGTTAAATTATATTCAGCAACAACAAGTACAAAAGAAGTCTGAGCATGTTTAGCTAAATATTTTGAAAATTATAGTCGTCCGCGTAGAATTATTAGCGATAGAGGTACATTCACTTCCTTAGAATTTGGGAAATTTCTGCTTGATAATAACATAGAGCACATTAAGGTAGCTACATCCTCACCTCAAGCGAACGGTCAGGTTGATCGTGACAACAGAATATTAAAAGCAATGCTAGCTAAAATAAGTAAGCCAGTAATTAGAGTAGAATATGCAATAAATAATTCGGTACATTCAGTAACTGGTGAATCACCATCAAGATTATTATTTGGAGTTCAGCAAAGAGGGTGTGACATTGATGCGTTAACAGAGTACTTAAATGATAAATGTGAGTTAAAATTTGATAGAAATTTAGATACGATACGCAAAACAGCTGTAGATAAAATTGAACATTGCCAGAAGAAGAGCACTGAATATTATGAGAAAAACATAAGCGGAACAATATTCAGAAGGCGACTTCGTTGTAATGCGGAACATTGACACTACAATTGGTACAAATAAGAAATTTATTGCAAAATATAAAGGCCCTTTTAAAGTAACGAAAAAGCTGCCCAATGACAGATATATTATAAGTGACGTTGAAAAATCGATTTCAAATTTGGGGACTGTAATCTACGTAACTAAATCTACAACTTTGCGTTCAAGGATTTTCAAAATATGCATTTTACAAATGCAGGCAGAACAAACCATACAAAATATCAAAAAGTTGGGGACAACTGTGTATGTATACTTATACACACACACACATACAAGCAGCTGTTCGTGTAGTTGCGTGCAAACGATTGAAATAGCCAAAGCAAAATGTGAGACACTAATGTGTCAATGTACACACATATGTATGTACATATGTACACATCTATGTACATGTACACATCTATGTATGTATGTTCATTCGTCTTGCACTGACAGAGCAAGAAATGTTAATAAATTAAAAATTGTTTAACATTTGTAAAAGTAATTTTTTCTTTGTTTAGTACATTTGACAAGGGTGTTGGCAGGGGGTGGGCAAGGAGGGGCCGTTGACCACCCCGCCCCCCCCCCCCCCCCCCCCCCCCCCCTTCCCTAAAAAAAATTTTTCCATATAAAGTCGACCACACGTGAATTATTATGCCGCACTATTTCGCCTTAAAATGGATCTGAGCTGGATTTGTTGAAGTTTTTTCATTGATCGTATGCATAAGTTATTTTTTAAATGCATCGTGCACTATTTAATTAAAATTTTGATTTTTGGCCCCCTTTGGTAAAAGCTGGCTACGCCCTTGACATTTGGCATTAGGGTTTTCATTAGTAACTTTATGCAGCAACAACAAATTACAAAGAACGCAAATATCAAATAGTTGGGTACATCATATACACACACTCACACACAGAACAAGCAACAGTTCGTGTCTATGTATGCGGCTCTCTACGTACGGTTGAAAATGTAAAGAGAAACATGCATGCATATGTACATACATATGTACATATTTTGCACTATTATCACGCCAGCTCTGCTATGTCGACTTAGCAACTTCTTTGTCGCTGAGTGGTCGTGTTAACTCCTCCCCCACTTAAGTGAAGGACGTCCTCGGACT
The DNA here is from genome assembly GCF_003285725.1 of Scaptodrosophila lebanonensis. Taxonomy (NCBI): domain Eukaryota; kingdom Metazoa; phylum Arthropoda; class Insecta; order Diptera; family Drosophilidae; genus Scaptodrosophila; species Scaptodrosophila lebanonensis. Next base: position 578,802 of record NW_022060745.1, on the reverse strand, counting down.
TCTTATAGCCATCGATGACAGCCAGGATGTCTTGTTGACTTCGAAACGCCTGACGCTTCTTGTAAAATTTGAAAGAGGCGTAGCAACAAACCAAAAGAGTAGTCACAGTCACTCCAGATATTATGGGCTGCTTTATCAGTTCCTTCTCGATATCGTCAATGTAATGCGTGTTTTCGAGACTCAGTCTTTGTAAGTATGGTAGGCTTAATATCTCCTGGTGGGCTGTTATCTTGACCAACGTTGACGCTGCTGGGTCAGGAGACTTGTTCACATAACTCTTCAGGTTACGGTATAAAGAACCATTCAAAAAGACAATTTCGTCGAAGGTAAGGAGGAACGTGCCGGTTACAATTTGCACTTCGTTATCACTAGTCGTGATAGCCGCTGTTTCGTCGTTGATGATGATGGGTTAATAATTCCAATCTTTGTGGGTGTAACAGATAACATTAAAGTTTCAAGTTCCGAAATTAATATTCTATTTCTTGAGAGCAAAGTTTTGTATAAGTATTCTGTGTTTATATGGCTATTCTTTGAATTCTTTATTAGCATGTTTACTGTGTCTGTTAACTTATTTAACTGCTGTTGCGTTTTTGTATTAATATTTACCTGCTATTTGCAAATTCAATGAGCTCCTGTTGTGTCAGTTTCAATTTTTCAAAGTCGTCAAAATCTGGAGTCCCAGCTACTACCTTTAAAACAGTGCCTAACATATTAATGCTTCTGGCGTGCCGATGTTAGTGTCTATTGTTGCTAAGAGTGTGCTCGTGTGTCGTATATCCGAGTCCAGTATCTGTCTCATCCTAAGTAAGAAAGGAAACCCATATTATAGTTACCTTATATTATCCTTATGAACCACCCTCCCTTTAATCAAGACTGTGGTCCCCAAGTCTGCTTCTACCATTTCTTCGTTGTACAAGGATGTTAGTTTATTTCCCAGTCTCCTATTTGATCTTACGAGGACTCTGTCACCCACTTGGAAATTTCGATTTTTTCTTACTTCATTTAACCTTTGCATTTGTATATTCTGTGCTTTAAGGACTTTATCTCTTATTTCTGCATCAAGCTCTGGAGGAGAAGAATGAATCACATCAATAGGTCGTTTGTCGGTAACTGAATGTATTGTCCGGTTGTATTCTATAGTTGCCTGAAGTATTAGTTCGGTTGTATCGGCAATATTTCTCCCAGCTCTCAGACATCTTGCGCTTTCAACAAGAGTACTATGGAATCTCTCTACCTGTCCATTCGAAGTGCTATGAAGCGGTGGTGCGTTTACAACCTGAACGTTAAATCGATTATTTAGAAGTGATTTTATTGTTTCTGATTTTATGGAAGGTTCGTTATCGTAATATCTTGTTTTAGTGTACTTGTTAATGAGTTAATGAGTTGCAAGATCGCCGGTTGTCTATTGTTCTGGAGGCGATAGGTTGGACAATCGAAAACTTTGAAAGCTTGTCTATACAAGTAAGGAAATATTTCTTGTCAGTTGAAAATATGTCGTTTGCAAGTTGGGTCATCTTGGGAAAAAATAATCTTGGAGAATCTGTTTTACGTTTTCTTGAGCGGCCCTATGAGCTCTATTGTGCTCTGTGACAACTATTTCTTTCAGAAAATTGCGTTTACTACGTTCTTCTTGACCGCATCACATACCCTCTGAATTAACGTTTCTCTACTTGAGAAATGTATGAAGTGACGAGTTTTCTCACCAAACATAATAACAGTCCTATCTGAGGCAGATCCACCTTCTTCTATTAATATTTGATGTCGAAAGCAGTTGACTGGTTTGTCTGTTGATTCAACAGTGTAAGTGAGTGACAACTCGCTATGTATCGTTGCAATATCGGACTGTGCATCTTCCTCCAAAGCGTGGATGCCTTGTCTTGACAATGCATTTGCAACGCAATTTTCCTTCCCTGGCTTGTAAAATATTTGAGCATTATGCTCGTCTCGGTAGCAGGGAGTTGTGCCTAAAAAATTAACTTGGTCGTACACTACAAGGTCATCATTAATGTCATCTGCCTCTTGGTTTGCGTCAGTCTGGTATTCAAAAGTGTCTGGGTCCGGCAAAGAGTCATCTTGGGTCAAATGATTCATTCTTTGGTGTTTTGGTGCCGAAAACCTTGCAGTTCCACTGTTTGGTCTTTTGTCAGCCTGTCCCTGAGTGTTAGTATTACCCTGGTTTTGATACTGCATGACTTGTCTAAACCTTGATGAATTGTCTACTTCCATTGGTTGAGGTTGTTCTTGTCTCTGAGGAGGTCCGTTAGGAGGTGCCTTTCGGTCCTGCCGAAAACAGAACGTTGCTCAATGATTTCTTAGTTCCTGAAATGAACGCTCGTAAAGCGTCTATTCTATACTTCTCATTCAGTGCGACAGCTATGGTGTTGTCTTAAGTCATGATCGTTTTGTTCGTTAATAAGGTGAGTTTCTTTTCTACTTCGTCGTAGTAGTACACTGCACTTAATCATTGCACAAATTTCTGCGTCATTGTATTTTTCTACTTCTGGAGCCCCAACACAGACACTGCCTAAACGTTGGTTCAGTCTTGTATCTGTGCATCAAAACTTCTGTTTTGAGCGGCAAGTGCATTCTTGACTGCCGCTTCTATTACTGTCTGTAATTGCTCTGAAGACATAGCCATACCTAAGTTTTGTCACTACGCAAAGATTGGTATTTTAACTTTGTAACAAATTTTATTATATTCTTCTTTAAATTTGAATTCTATGTCACTGTCACACATAAGTTTTGTCACTACGCAAAGATTTGTATTTTAACTTTGTAACAAATTTTATTATATTCTTCTTTAAATTTGAATTGATTAATTCAATTTTTTTTTTTTAATTATTTTTTTTTTATGTATTTATTCTTTTAGGTTGTAAATTGTCAATGAGCGATCTACTTACATGCTCTTATCTAGATCTAATTCTAGTGTTGCCGCCGCGTCGGTGTTGCCGTTGCCGCTTCTGTTGCTATTGTTGCCAGTAGAATTTCCTCTTTATTTTGTTACTGCCGTCGGTGTTGACGCTGTATGTTGCTTCAGTTATTGTTGTTATAACAATTTTATTTAAATAATTTGTTATATAATTTTTGTATTCTGTTGCTGCCGTCGGTGTTGACGCTGTATGCTGCTTCAGTTGTTGTTGTTGTTTTTGCCGGTGGAATTTTTCCTTTTATTCCGTTGCTGCCGTCGATGGTGACGTTGTGTTTTGTTGTTGCTGTAACAATTTTGTCTGTCGCTGCCGTCTGTGTTGACGCTGTATGCTGCTTCAGTTACTGTTGTTGTAACAGTTTTATCAAATTAATTTATTATTTATTTTTTTTCTTTTGCTGCTGCTGTCGATGGTGACGTTTTATGCTGCCGCAATTTGAGTGACTTTTGGTTTTTTTCACGTTGGGCGCCAATTACGTTGGTGATTATTATGTTCGACCTACTAAGGATTTATTATTCAATTAACACAGTGCATTGTTGCACTAATAAAAGACAAGAGCTCGTGTATTCCGAACGGCTTAATATCCAAAAGTCAACTAACTGCTAAGAACATTATTTCTTATAACTAAAGCTAGCCCTGTACCTCAAACATGCTGACACTGCGCCTCGTGCATGGTGTCTCATATCAGCTGCTTACATCGCGGAGCGTTGCACTCTACAATGACGGTTTTCGTTGTGCAATATCCGCGGACGTTGCTGATCTTGCACTATTATCACGCCAGCTCTGCTATGTCGATTTGGCAACTTCTTTGTCGCTGAGTGGTCGTGTTAACTTGTATACATTGGACAATCGACCACTGTTGTTAGATTGTAATAAATAATGTTCTATGGTTTTAAGCCAAATTTTTAAAACGAAAAACAACAACAACTGCAAGTCATTGGCTCGCGCTTCTTCTTTCGTTTTGATCATTTACGCCTGTTAATTTCAAAGGCAAAACGTCAAAAGTTTACAGTTACCGTCGCTAGGCAACGACTGCGTAAGCGATAGTAAAGCAGAAACCGAATAACGGAGCTACGCATATTTTGCTTCGCATAGCGGGCAGATGTACATATGTATGTTTGTATATGATTTGTTCTAATTGATCTCAATAAATTATAAAATTTTATTATTTAAATTTTCTGTTAATTGCATTCAAACTTCGATGGAATTATTGATTGTATCGACGGATTCAACTATCGATAGTTTTGATGCTCTAGCATATAGAGCATCCGACACATGCCCATCTCTAGCATCTCAGCTGATCGCATATTTACAGCGACTTACCGTTTTAGTGTTAGCTAACAACGCTACAAATGTATTCTGAACAAATCGAAGAGTCATTTACCGTTAAGCCTATTTTGTGAGTGTATTCATGCGATTTAAAAAAGCAGAAACACACCTTTTACATTCACAACAATCATATTTGGAATTGAAGACACAAATTAGTGTTGAATTAAAAAATTTAATACATACTTATATATGTATGTATGTATATAGGCGGATAACGCCTGCATGGAAAATTTAAATGTATGTACATATCAGCGTTGCCGAACGCTCCAATTTTGGCGGGACGTCCCGATTTATAAATCAAAATTAAATGTCCCGCGTCAAACTTTTCGGGGATAACTCGACCGTGCGTACAACGTGGTGAGGAAGCACACAGTTAAGTCAGGACTGGCAGTCCGCCCGGTGCGTAACGAAGATATGTACATATGTATGTATGTACGTATAACCATACACAGTACTTATTGTACTATATTTGCTATTTGGAAAATGAACTGTTTGAAAAACTTTAGAGAGCGTCGAAAGAAGAATATCATATAGTAAATAAACTTATAATTATAAGCACATTTTAGTTAGCCCAGCAAAGATGGGCAAGACCTGCCAGTATACTTGTATATATAAACTATTATACTGTTTTTTGCCCGGAACTCAAAGAAGAGCAACTGTATGCAGCGTGTGTTCCTTTATTACTAGTTTTATACGTAAAATGGCTATTTGTATTAGCTATTATTCGTGTCTATGAGTATAAGAGCTAGGTTTACAAAGTAGAACATCTGAGATGAAACGATTAGTGCTTGATCAGTATATTTTATGGTATTCTATTAGTAAATTATACTTAGCCCCGGCAAGTCCGATTGAATTTCCAAAGGGTAGAGATGTGAACCGGTCGAATATGTTGATTTCTTGATCTGATGTCGCAAGATCTAGTTCTTCCATCTCGTCCGGTGTATGTTTTAACTACTACACCAAGTTTCCACAGTAGCCGCACCTGATTATCATCGTGCACCAGTACCACGTCACCTTCCGTTGAACTTCGACGCAACAGGCATTCAAATTAATAGTTGGCAACACATTTTTTTATTTTTTTTAATTCCTTTTTACTCCGCTTGGGAGCTTAGGGCTTCTACAAGAACATTTTTCCATCTGGCTCTCAATTTCTAGCCGTCTGTCTGTCTTGGCTGTAGCTGTATCCCATGTGGTGTTATTTCTGGGTTAAATTCTGAAGGTAATCCGCCGCCAGGTTGGTGTCTTTTAGGTCTGTCGACCCGACTGCTTCCTTGGGAGTGTTCCTCCAGAGTATCCGTAACATCGACATCGAAGGGGAGCCGTTTTGGGTTCATTTGTCTTGTATAAGTTTCCATAATCATTTGTTGTCAGTCGACCTGGTGATTGGCCAGATGCAACTTATCCCAGTGGTGGGGCTGCCACCTGTCGCCACCGGGGAGAGGCGTCTTGGGGGGGTTATACTATTGTGTTGTCCAGATACCGTGGATGGATGTGTTCTTTTGGTGGATAAATGACCCCGACGTTGAAGGCATGTATTAGGAGAGTTTTTGAGAGGAGGCACTTTTGGGTCATGCTCTCGCCATGAGTGGCGCTCGAACCCACGACCTCTTGTTTGGTGTGCGCATGCGCTATCCACTACGCCACCGAGGCCCCCAGTTGGCAACACATAACATACATATAAGTACACACACCCACATATACACCCATATTGTTTTAGCATAGATAATATTGGCACCATAGTCTGCATGCGCACATGAATTACAGGTGCATTGACATTGGCCAGCCAACATAAGCAATAATAATAAGCAAGAATAAGACACATATTATTCTGCTACCCCAGCATAAGCCAATCAATCAGATACAGGTCATAGTTCCGTGCCCAGCACATATAAGCTTATGAGCCACATTGAGCTGCCACCAGCATACTTAAGCTCATAATTTATGATTGCGCATCATTATTGTGAAACCGCCAACACAGAAATGGTAAGTGTAAATAGTCATAAGGTAGTTTTAGCATGGCATTATAAGCCATGATTTGTAAGAATATGCAAATTATCAACGAACGGCCTATTACTATGGGTCAATACGGGAACCGCTGATCTTTATCACGCCGACTACCACGTTGAACTACATGCTCCCAAGGATTGCCATCCGGTATCCTTAGTCACTGCAAACGTCCTGCGTCGTTTCACTCAAGCGCAACCAGGACAACCGGTGCTACTCGCACCTATTGGACCACGAGGGTCCACTGAAGCACCAGGGCCACAAGTGCCTTTAATTAAACGGACCACGAGTGCCTACCCATATATCAAACCGGACCACTGGGATCCCGCCTTGATCAACAGAAGGACAACAAGCGTCCTTTAGCTTAATTCGTCAGGACTAGGATTGTCCTGCCGATTCGCACTACCGCATGTGTGGGAATAAACATTTGTTTTGCTAAGGTTTGCTTTTCAAATGACAGCTCTTAGGCAACCTTTTACAGTGCGCACAAGTCTTTCCTAGAATCCGCCCCACCAGGCTCGATCTGGGATGAACTGCCAAAATTATACCTCCATTGGCTACAAATTGATGAATATTGCTGTTTTCCATTATAGTTTTGATTGCTCGTCTTGCTACAAATTTTTGAAGCGCATCTATGCAGCTTTCGACAGTCATATCCGCTACCAGCTGCAAATGTACACCGCGTATAGCAGCGGAAATAAATATCATAATGTAGACTTTACGAATGGTTGATCCCTCTTCTTTTGTAATATAAAGTGGACCAGCAAAATCCAGTCCTGTTGTTTCGAATGCCTTGCTTGTGGTTAATCGATTCGTTGGTAGAGTTGTCCAAGGTTCTAATGCGCTCTTGCCATGTAGTCGTCTGCACACCACACACTTGCCCAGTATGGTCTTGATCAGCTGGCGCCCTTTTATTACCCAAAACCGTTTGCGAATTTGGGTTAATGTAGCGTTTATAACATTGTGTTATTCTCTGATGAGTGTCTCTAATGAGCAATTCTGAAAAATGTGAATTTTTCGGTAAGATTATTGGGTTATATAGCGTTTCAAAATTATTGTTGGGTAAACGCCCTGTAGGCCTCAATACTCCGTCAGTCATGATTTAGGCAGATGATCCTTGAGTCTCTTGGCAAGTCTTTGCCTGATTTCAGTGCTTCAATTTTGGTTAAGAATTCTTTTCCTTGTATAAATCGAATTCAATATAGCTCGGCTGCCTGTAGCTCTGTAAATGATAGCGCCTCCGTGACCTCGTTGTGTGTGTCGACTCCCTTAGTTGTGCGTTTTCGCAAACGTTCTATAAAACGCAACACAAAGCCGGTTACACAAAGCATTTGCGCAGTGTGCTATATCGTCTTCTTTCTCTCTTATGGCAGTTACAGTTGTATTTATTGTTGGCCATTCGTGGATTGTCGATTCAAGCCATTTTGGCCCTCGCTTCCAAAGTTCTGATCCCAGAAGCCTTTTAGCTGTTATACCGCGTGTCAGAAGATCAGCTGGGTTGCATTTTCCTTGAAAGTGTCGCCAATCGTATATATTTGTGAGTTTGTTTATTTCGGCCACCTTTGATTTAATTGAAGACATTGGCTGCCCGCATCCTGAAATCCAGTTTAGCACAATGCTTGAGTCCGACCACATGTAGGTCGAAGATACGCCGAGCCTTAGCTCCTTAATCTATTTTTTGAGCAAACAAATTTTATTTGTATTTCGCCATTCATCCCAAATTCTCTTAAGTAAGCGACAGCTGCAGGGCTTGCGTCTACGAAAATGAGTAATTCTAGGTCAGCCATATTTTCCGACACCATACACCGTTGCAGGGAAAAATCCTCAAGCTTTGCTATATCCTCTCGCCAGGCTATGAACTCGCCTGATAGTCCCGTGGTGGATATTGCATCCTATTCTAGATGCTCCTTCCATATTTTTTGGAGTAAAATTTTTATGTTTATTGTAAATGGGCTAAGAAAGCCCAATGGATAATAAATTCTGGCCATAGCTCGTAATACGTTGCGTTTTGTTGGTCGTAGATTCTGAACATACGTTATACTCGGTTTTAGATCTACGCTCAATTCGTCGGTTATAGAGTCCCATTGGACTCCAAGCACCTTTTGAGCTGGTGCTAAATTGACATCAGTTTCTTTAAATTTCCTTTTAAGTTAAATCCTGCGCTTTGCATTATTTTCGTTGATTAGTAGTAAAGATATAAGTCGTCAATGTAAAATGAGTCTTGAAGTTGCTGACATATGGCTGCATGCGCCGGATCCTACATTTGCAAGTGTTGCTGAATTGTTGACGTCAATAAAAATGGGCTGCATGTTACTCCAAAAGTAACACGTGTCATTCGATACTCCGGAATTTTCGAATATGGTGTGCCAATAGATGCTACTGATGCGTACCAAAAGAACCGGTGGTAATCATGAACAGACTCATCTATTGATATCTGCAGAAACGCCTTCTCGATATCCGCAACGATAGCAATTCTATGGCAACAAAAACTGAATAAAACAGCAGTTAAATCTGTTAATAAATTGATACCAGGGCTACGATGATCATTCCTTAGTTGTTGTATCCTATTCTAGTATTCCGTATTTTTTGGAGTAAAATTTTTATGTTTATTGTAAATGGGCCATGAATGCCCAATGGATAATAAATTCTGGCCATAGTTCGTAATACGTTGCGTTTTGTTGGTCGTCGGTTATAGAGTCCCATTGAACTCCAAGCACCTTTAAAGCCGGTGCTAAATTGACATCAGTTTCATAGTACAGTCGAACATGCAACGAGCCACGCTAGACCAACAACGTCACTACAATTTACGCCGCAGAGAATGGCGACCGCAGCTAGGATCTCTTGTCCTACATCGACAGCATCCCCTTTCAAAAGCTGCCGAAGGATTTGCTGCGAAACTAGCACCAATCAAACAGCAGCGTCAACAGCCAGATGGAGAGAAAGAACGAACATAGTGCGGGGCAATCGTCTCCAGAGCAGGGTTGGGAAGACGATAAGTCCACGTCCCCGTACCTTCCTCACGACCAGGACGGCCAGTCGCTGGATGACCTGTCCCCAGCCAGCAGTGCCCCCGGCAACGAGTGGCTCTCCTCACCGGAGCAGGAGTTAGACGACGACCAGCCCGACGCAAGATTTGAGCCCGTATTAAGATGGGACGAATGGGACTGGCAAGAGTGGCCAGCCCCTCGCAGCCCGGACAGCGACACGACACACGGGAGACACTATCCGGACAACGTGCGCGCGATTTACGATGAGGGCGCTTACCACACCGTGGTTTCCGAGGTCCCTCGTATCCGCCCCGGTTCCAGGGTCATCAGGGCAGCGATTCCAGAATGAGTTTTCCGATAAGTAGCGAAAAGGGATGCAAGAAAAACGAGGTTAGAAGGGCGAGCAAAAATGTAAGCTCGCAGCGAATAGACGTGCGAGTACCAGCCGCAAAGCCTTACACGATCAAATAAAATCCATGTAAGTTCAAAGCATCCTGGTGTTAAATTTGTGTAGCATAGGGCCGGCAGCATTTAGAGTAGGAGTACAGCGAAGTGGGGCTAATATTTCGTGGGAATTATGGCATGTTATATCTGCTGGGCCATTAACAGGCAGATATAACGCTAAGTTTATAAACCATGAAATCGGCAGAGCCACAATTGCAAGACGGCAGCAGTTTGGTAGATGCGTCGAACTTTAGTTCATCGGGCATCAACCAGTGAACTCAAAACCTACGTGACGCTGCCAATAGTCCCCTACGGTGTGCATCGAACCCTTTTGGTCGTAAGGTCCCGCAACTTACAAATTTTCTTGTAAGGGATCCTGGACAGCTGAGCATTATCTCAGCTGGAAAAATAACTTCTTTGCAATGGGGTGCATGTTACTCCAAATGTAACACGTGTCATTCGATACTCTGCAATTTTCGGATATGGTGTACCAATAGATTCTACTGATGCTTACCAAAAGAACCGGTGGTAATCATGATCAGACTCATCTATTGATATCTGCAGAAACGCCTTCTCCATATCCGCAACGATAGCAATTCTATGGCAACGAAAACTGATTAAAACAGCAGTTAAATCTGTTAATAAATTGATACCAGGGCTACGAACACAATGCGCACCTTAGTTGTCGCCTTGTCGAGCCGATAAACCGGGTGATGGGGCATATAGTATGCTTTCTGGGTTTCACCTAAAGCAGGCGCCTCTTCAGCAACGCCAGTACTCAATAGCTCTCTTATGCCAGCATCGTATTCCTCTAATTTATTAGAATTTTTGAGCAATTTATTGCACAAACTGCTTAACCGATTCTTTGCACTTTGTTTATTGTCATGCCAATTCTCCTTTGGAAGCTTCCATTGTAAGCGCACTGAGTAGCGCCCGTCTATTTGGTGTATGTCGGCTGCCTGTACAGCAGCTTGTGGTTCGGAGTACAACGCTATGCCAATACTCTCCAAATTCCAAAATTCTTCAATGTCGAATGTTTCGCGATGCTCCTGAATATTTAAAACTCACCTTGATTCGCCTTGACCTTCCCCATAATGACCTTGTATTATCCATCCAAGGAAAGTTTCTACTACGACTACGTTTTCTGCTAATATGTCACGATTATTTTTATTAAATTTCCAGTAGTAGGTTTGGCCAATCAGTAAATTAATGCCTGGATTACGCTTTTCCTGGGCTACGATGTTTTTTTGTTTGTTTGTTTTATAAAACGCGGCTCAGGCAATACATCCTCGCATATGTTCGGCATTAAATCTCCATGGTTTCATCCGAGTACTGACTCCTTACATTTATAATTGCGCGTTTAAATTGCGTGGCATGTGTTTGTTTACCAATTTCTTTCCATGCCTAAAACCGGCAACTTTAAATGTTTTGCTAAATGTTCCGTCACGTAGGTGCATTGTCTCCCGTTATCCATTACAATACGGGATAACACCTTTATTTCAGCACTCATTAGAACCGCCTTGGCTTGGTTTACGCGCTGCACCACTGTACTGAGTGTCGCTGTCTCTACCTTTATATGTACAATGGATTTTTGTATTAGGTATTATTCGTGTGTATGAGTACAAAATAGACCGCCTGGGCTCAGTATTTGTGCTTACCATTATAAGTTTATTTACTATATGATATATATAGAGAGCTAGGACATACAACTACAGGACAATACTATGTATGGTTATAGTGATAATTAAGCCATGTAATTTGTAGAATTAGATGTTGAACAATTAGGCAAAGTTATTTGGTCAACTTATGCAACTGCACAAAATTTAAATGAGAATACACACATGTATATGTATAAACCTTCATTATGATAATTATTTCTTCTATTCCTTAATGAAAAGTTAAAACAAGAAAAAAAGCTAAAGTCGGGTGTCCCGACTTTGAAATACTCTGTACACATGTTTACAATAATTATAGGAAATAAAAAAAATTAAGAAAATTAAAAAAAAAATTGTGATTGATTTTACCTTTCTCGGTATTCGAACTCACGTAATTGGTGTATAATTGCACATTTACATAGCAATTGCGTCTGTGTGAGTGTATGTATGCCTATGCGCATCAATTCGTGTCTGTGTAAACATGTGTGCAGTTAACCAAAGCACCAGCATCAACAACAGTCGCGGGCAGCGCTTGAGCAGCGCTGCAGCAGCAAATATATTTATGGCTATAACTTCTTGTTAAATCGGTCTATCATAGAGAAACTTGGCATACGGACACATAATAACTAACTGGGGGTATTTGCAAAATTTTAGTTCGAAATTCCAAGAATTACGGGAGTTAGAGAAAATCGCGATTTGCATGGGAGAGGGAGGGAAATTCCAAAATATACATTTTCTGCGTATTTACACAAGGCATCTTGGAGTAATATGATGTTCCTAGGTCTTATAGTCTCCGAGATATAGGCGATTATACGAATGGAAAATCGGGAAAACCCCCATAGTGGGGAAGTGGGGGGGGGAAATCAAAAAAATAAAACAAACTCGTATAAAATACACACATAAGGCATCTTTGTGTAAAATTTGGTGTCTCTATCTCTTATAGTCTCTGAGATCTAGGTGATCATACGGACGGACATACGGACGGACAGAGAGACAGGGCTAAATCGACTCGTCTTGTCATGCTGATCAAGAATATATATACTTTGTGGGGTCTGCCACGCCTCCTTCTGCCTGTTACATTTTTCATATTCCGCAAACCTAATATACTCTTGTACATTTCATGTACAGAGTATAAAAATTCAACGCAGTTTATCTTGTATTCTTTCTTAGAGTAAATACATAAAACAAGATTAAAGTCAATGAGATTTCTAATTTTCTAAAACCACTTCTTAGTGCTCACCCACACTTTGACAGGAAACTTGTGTCCAAATATCTGCGTCTTAAAGCCCCAATAAAAAATGGCAGATATATGATACAAATTATTTTATGTATTCACGTACATATATGTATCTACATAAAATACATACATATGTACATAAGCATAAATATATAAATTGTGACATTGAGAGCTAGTAGTTTCTAGAATCAAACACTGTTAAATTCAACAACGACATACATACATATCTTCATTACGCTCCGGTCGGACTGCCAGTCCTCACTAATATGTGCCACCCGCCCGCGCTTCCTCAGCACGCTGCACGCACGATCGAATTATGCTGAAAAGCGGGACTGAGCCTGTCCCGCGCGTCACATTTAATTTTGATAAAAAAAATCGGGAGGTCCCGCCAAAATCGGCGCGTCTGGCAACGCTGATACATTTTATATTTAATGCAGGCGCTATCTATCCTCATATACATCTATATATATAAAACAGTTTGTCCTGACTGACTGATCAACGCACAGCCCAAACGGTAAAGGCTAGGAACCTGAAATTTGGACTCAAGTATCCTTTCATAGTCTAGGTGCCCACTAAGAAGGGATTTTGGAAAACTCGAGCTCCAAAGGGGGGAAAACAGGCTCCAACGTTTGTATGAAAAATCTACAGTTTTCATCTGTTTAACTTCAAACTTAGTTACTCTCAGAACAATTCCAAGAAAAACTGTATACTTGGTTTATTGATATTTTTTTTGGGGCCTAAAATATGGGAGTTTTCCTGTAAAAAAATGTTGGGGCACAAAAGCAAACCGCATCAACAGCCCACAGCCCACACGGTAAAAGCTAGGATGCTGAAATTTGGGCTCAAGTATCCTATCATGGTGTAGATGCGCACTAAGAAGGGATTTTGGAAAATTCGAGCTCCAAAGTTTGTTTGAAAAATCCGCATATTTTACCCAATCGACATAAAACTTGGTTTCTGAAATCAATAAAAGAATACAAAGAAAACTGCATACTCGGTTTTTTAAATTTTTTGTTGGAGCTTGAATTATTGGGGTTTTAATATTTATTCACTATTTCAAATGAAAAGTTTGTGTTATAAATTTAGTCCGATCGATTTAAAATTTGGGTAATGTAATCTACGTAACTAAATCTACAACTTTGCATTCAAGGATTTTCAAAATATGCATTTTACAAAAGCAGGCAGAACAAACAATACAAAATATCAAACAGTTGGGGACAACTAAATATACATACACACACACACACACATGCAAGCAGCTGTTCGTGTAGTTGCGTGCAAACGATTGATATAGCCAAAGCAACATGTGAGACACTAATGTGTGAATGTCCATACATATGTGCACATCTATGTATATACATATGTATCTACATATGTATGTATGTACATTCGTCTAGCACTGACAGACCAAGAAATGTTAATTAATTGAAAATTATATAACACTAGCAGGTATTGCCCGTCGTAACCCGGCTCAATATGTTTCCAATTGTATTTATTTTGTGTGTGCATAACCTACCCATATATTTTCACCTTAAAGGTTACCAGTAGGAAGGCATTTAAGGTATTTAAATGAACATTTTCTGTTCTTGACAAAAAATTGTTCAGTAGTCCGTTACATTTTTGTTCTTGACAAACTATTTCGTTAAACGAACATGACCACTATAACTAATATTTTTTAAAGCTCGTTTTCCTCCCGTTGGAGCTAGAATTTTCCAAAAGCCTTTCTTAGTGTGCTCCTACACTATGATGGATACTATGAAACGATACTTGAGTCCAAATTTAAATTCACATTTGAGTCTTTTCGTGCAATATTGAGTCAATACGGCCACGCACAAACTCAGAATATGAAACACGGCACTCGTGTCAATGCCGTGCAGCGATGAGCCACGATCAAAAAGCACTGGCACCGATACCATCAAAATATCGAAGTTTGAATGCAATAAGCAGAATATTTAAATAACAAAATCTAATTATTTATTGACATCAATAAGAACAAATCATATACATACATACATCTGCCCGCAATGCGAAGCAGAATATGCGTAGCTCCGTTATTCGGTTTCTGCTTTACTATCGCTTACGCAGTCGTTGCCTAGCGACGGTAACTGTAACATTTTGGCGTTTTGTCTTTGCAATTAACATTTAATGGTCAAAACGAAAGAAGAAGAGCGAGCTAATGACTTGCAGTTGTTGTTGTTTTTAGAGCATTTTTTTTTTTACAATCAAACAACTGTGTTCGATTGCCCAATGTATACATTAATACGAATGTACATACATGCTGTATTCATACACAGGCATACATACATACATATGTACATATGTTTCTCTTTACTTTTTCAACCGTACGTAGAGAACCGCACACGTTGCTTGTTGTGTGTGAGTGTGTGTATGTGATGTCCCCAACTATTTGATATTTGTTGTTGCTGCATAAAGTTATTAATGAAAACACTAATGCCAAATGCACTAAACAAAGAAAAAATTACTTTTAAAAATGTTATATTATATAATTTTCAATTAATTAACATTTCTTGCTCTGTCAGTGCAAGACGAATGTACATACATACATATGTAGATACATATGTACATACATAGATGTGCACATATGTATGGACATTCACACATTAGTGTCTCACATGTTGCTTTGGCTATTTCAATCGTTTGCACGCAACTACACGAACAGCTGTTTGTATGTGTGTATATGTATACTTAGTTGTCCCCAACTGTTTGATATTTTGTATTGTTTGTTCTGCCTGCTTTTGTAAAATGCATATTTTGAAAATCCTTGAATGCAAAGTTGTAGATTTAGTTACGTAGATTACATTATCCAAATTTTAAATCGATCGGACTAAATTTATAACAAAAACTTTTCATTTGAAATAGTGAATAAATATTAAAACCCCAATAATTCAAGCTCCAACACAAATTTCGAAAATCCGAGTATGCAGTTTTGTTTGTATCCTTTAATTGATTTTAGAAACTAAGTTTTAAGTCGATCGGTTGAAAAGTGCGGATTTTTCAAACAAACTTTGGAGCTCGTTTTCCCCCCTTTGGAGCTCGAATTTTCCAAAATCCCTTCTTAGTGCGCATCTACACCATGGTAGGATACTTGAGCCCAAATTTCAGCATCCTAGCTTTTACCGTTTGGGCTGTGGGCTGTTGACGCGGTTTCCTTTTGTGCCCCAAGAAAACCCCAATAATTCAAGCTCCAACAAAAAATTTAAAAAACCGAGTATGCAGTTTTTCTTGGAATTGTTCTGAGAGTAACTAAGTTTGAAGTTAATCAGATGAAAACTGTAGATTTTGCATACAAACGTTGGAGCCTGTTTTCCCCCCTTTGGAGCTCGAGTTTTCCAAAATCCCTTCTTAGCGGGCACCTAGACTATGAAAGGCTACTTCAGTCCAAATTTCAGCTTCCTAGCCTTTACCGTTTGGGCTGTGCGTTGATCACCAATCAGTCAGTCAGGACAAACTGTTTTATATATATAGAGATTTTTAAAAGTAATTTTTTCTTTGTTTAGTGCATTTGGCATTAAGGTTTTCATTAATAACTTTATGCAGCAACAACAAATATCAAATAGTTGGGGACATCACATACACACACTCACACACACAACAAGCAACAGTTCGTGTCTATGTGTTCGGTTCTCTACGTACGGTTGAAAAAGTAAAGAGAAACATACATGTATGTATGTATGTATGCCTGTGTATGAATATAGTATGTATGTACATTCGTATTAATGTATACATTGGGCAATCGAATACAGTTGTTTGATTGTAAAAAAAAGAATGCTCTAAAAACAACAGTAACTGCAAGTCATTGGCTCGCTCTTCTTCTTTCGTTTTGACCATTTAATGTTAATTGCAAAGGCAAAACGCCAAAATTTTAAAGTTACCGTCGCTAGGCAACGACTGTAAAGCAGAAACCGAATAACGAAACTACGCATATTCTGCTTCGCATTGCGGGCAGATATATGTATGTATATGATTTGTTCTTATTGATTTGATTGATGATTTGGCTCGCTCTTCTTCTTTCGTTTTGACCATTTAATGTTAATTGCAAAGGCAAAACGCCAAAAGTTTACAGTTACCGTCGCTAGGCAACGACTGCGTAAGCGATAGTAAAGCAGAAACCGAATAACGGAGCTACGCATATTCTGCTTCGCATTGCGAACAGATGTATGTATGTATATGATTTGTTCTTATTGATGTCAATAAATAATTAGATTTTATTATTTAAATATTCTGCTTATTGCATTCAAACTTCGATATTTTGATGGTATCGGTGGCTTCAACTATCGAAAGTTTTACTCTAGCAAATTGAGATGAGAATTGTCAGTGCTTTTTGATCGTGGCTCATCGCTGCACGGCATTGACACGAGTGCCGTGTTTCATATTCCGAGTTTGTGCGTGACCGTATTGAATCAATGTGGCACGAAAAGACTCAAATGTGAATTTAAAATTAGGATATACCCTTATAATTATTCCCCTTTTTTGCACATAGTCTATCTTAAAACGTTGCGTTATCTCTATATATAAAACAGTTTGTCCTGTCTAATTGGTGATCAACGCACAGCCCAAACGGTAAAAGATGAAATTTGGACTCAAGTATCCTATCATAGTATCCATCATAGTGTAGGAGCACACTAAGAAAGGCTTTTGGAAAATTCTAGCTCCAAAGGGGGGAAAACGACCTTTAAAAAATATTAGTTATACTGGTCATGTTCGTTGAACGAAATAGTTTGGCAAGAACAAAAATGTAACGGACTACTGAACAATTTTTTGTCAAGAACAGAAAATGTTCATTTAAATACCTTAAATGCCTTCCTACTGGTAACTTATAAGGTGAAAACATATGGATAGGTTATGCACACACAAAATAAATACAATTGGAAACATTATATTGAGCTGGGTTAAGGCTGGCAATACCTGCTAGTATGTACATACGTGTATGCATTCAATTTTACAATTCAACACTAATATGTATGTGTTTTCAATTTTAAATGTGAATGTTGTGAGTGTAAATGGCGGGCTTCTGCTTTTGTAAACGGCAAGAATAAATACATTTACAGAATAGGCTTAACGCTAAATGAATCTTAGAACTCTTCAGAATACATTAGTAGCGTCATTAGCTGATGAAACCGTTTAACACTAAAACGGTAAATCGCTGTAAATATGCGATCACCTGAGATGGTAGAGATTGTTATGTGTCGGGTGCTCTATGGGCTAGAGCATCAAAACTATCTATAGTTGAATCCATTAATTACTATCAATAGTTCCATCGACGTTTGAATGCAATAAAAATAAGATTTCAATAATAACATTCTATAATTTATTGAAATCAATTAAAACAAATCAAAATAAAAACAATGGTTTATCCACTGTTTGTGGCTTAAGAAAACATCAGTAATCAGAAATTAATCGAATGGTAGAGTTAATTTTAAAAAGCTGTAGGTAGTATCAATAGTGTCATCGATATTTCTCATGCTCTACTATTTGCTATGTCTGTTTGTTGTGACATCAGATACACGATGTCCCCAACTATTTGATATTTGCGTTCTTTGTTATTTGTTGTAGCTGCAAATGGCAAGTAAAAAACATATTTCTTTATTTTGAAAGACGTTGATAACGGATACCAATTCGATCGGACAACATTCAGAACACAAACTTTTTATTTATAAAATACTGAAGAAATATTAAAACCCCGATAATTCAAGTCCCGAGACAAATTTCGATAAACCGAGTATGCACTTTGTAGTCTTCTTTGTATTCTTTTATAGACTGTAAAAATCATATTTAAAGTTGATTGGTGGATTTTTCAAGCAAACTTTGAAAGTCGTTTTCCTCCGCTTGGAGCTCGAATTTACCAAAATCCCTTCTTAGTGCTCACCTACACTACAGCCCGTTTGGGCTGTGCGTTGATCACCAATCAATCAGTAAGTTAGCACAAACTGTTTTATACATAGAGATTGATAAGCATGACAAGACGAGTCAATATAGCCATGTCAGTATGAACGGAAGGATCTCGAAAAGTATAAGAGCTAGAATAATCAAACTTGGTATTGTAGCAATATAGTTAGCACGTAAGATCACTTTATATAAACATACATACATTCATAAGAATAGGCCGAAAATGAAAAAAAAAAAGAATGGCGGTGTTTATGTGGCAAACAGAGTATTTAATGTAGTTTATTAAAATATGTAATGCAAACAAAGTAATATATTTAATAATGTGAGTTGTAGTTTTTAATCAAGAGCGTTATACATTTAAGATTAACTGTAGACATAAAATAAGAACGAATAAAATGATGCTCGAGAGAGTTTCGATTGAGAGCCGAAGTGAAGTGCACGCATTTAAATCGCCACTACAATTTCAGAAGTGTTCGAACAAAATTCACAATTAAAACAACTGAAACAGCAAATCGTAATGTATGAAAAAGAAGTTAACATAAATGATTAAACTCTAAATGAAGTATAAATGTGGAGGGCTTGTTTAAAACTACCCCACTAAGGCTACTCTGGTGTCAAGGCTAAATGCAACTCCAAGTCCTGAGCGCGGATACAAGTGATTATTTTCCATCAGAGACTTACATCGAGGGGGAATACAACGATTTCCTATTTAAAAACATTGACGCAGAGCCAAAACTTGGAAGATGCGAGAACAATTTCGGCGCCACACAAACGTGCAGCATCTTCGCCGCACCCAAAAGTGTGTCAGAGAAGAATGGAGAACCGGCGAGCCGGCGTGCACAAACCGAGCGCTCGTTCGCAGGCAGGCATATGTATATACATATGTGTGATTAGTGCTTGTGTGTATATCAACGTGCGCGTCCCGTTTCATCCCTTATAGCTTCATCTAGCTGATTTTTCTGCGTTTATATATGTCGACTCCCGTTAATTCGAATCTCGAGGGACTTTTAAAATATTAAGAATTATCGAGAGCTTGAAATATCAAATGGTTCGAAATTTGTGAGAGAAAATAAATAAAACTTCGAATTATTAAGTGTTGATCAATTATTATTTATTAACTGCTATTCTATAACAATGTCAAAAGAGTAACAGTAACTGAATGATAACTAAACAATAGCCAAACTAATCATGAAAAAAAACCATTACTTGAGCCGTGACGATTAGATGCGCAGAAGTCGATTTGTTTTATTTTTATTTTTTTTTTTTGAAAGAAATCAAAAGATTTACGATACGAAAATATGATTAGGCTTAAAAGTAGCTCTCAAGAACTTCTACAGCTTTTCTGCAATTGATTGAGATGCACTTTTGGTTTTTCATTTGATTTGTACCCTAAGCGAAGACTTGCCAAGATCTATTTAATATTTAAACCACTACCTCTGTCCCAATCAGGATTGCCTGACTCGGAGCAGTACACACACTCGTTAGCATTCAAAAGAAAACTCGGATTAAAATTAACATGTCACTGGTCTGCTTGGCGGAATGAAGGGCGGTGCGCCGGGCGGGGCTAGCACCTGTACGTTGATATAAGTTTGAACTTGCAAAATGTACTTACATACAATCTTTCCGCCTCTTTCTCTATGCAACTTTGAATTGTCGAGTGTTGGATGTCGATGAGTTTGAATTAACGCGTCGTTTTGTACGGCCTCTGCCAGACGGCTCAGGCGACACTCTTCTTCAGCGACCCGCGGCAGAATTTCTCGTGTTTCCGAATGAGTTTTGCTCGCATTTTACGAACCCTGATAACACATTTCGAAAAATTCAAATGCAAAATCGAAAAACTGCAACAACATTTCTGTTGATTACTGCTCTTAATGAGAGACTTATGCATTGATAATTGCTCTTTTAAATATCGGTTTATATTTAAACAATATAAAACAAGATAGAACGCTACAGTCGAGCAAGCCCGACAGTAAAATAGCCTGTACTCTCCACAAAAAAGAAAAATTAAAAAAAAAAAAATTAAATTATTAAAAAAAATGAATGAATTAATTAATTAATTAAATTAAATTAGAATACATGTTTATGTTCAGTTTTAACAGCATACATTTACATCACGTACCTATGCGTGTTTATATGCGTGTATGTATGCAGCACAAAGTTGAACCAAAGCAGCAACAACAACAACAGCTGCGGGCAACGCTGCCGACAGAGCTGCAGGCAGCGCATTAGCAGCGATTTTACTTATGGCTATAACTTTCTTCAGAATTGACCTATCATGATGACACATTAGTACTAACTGGATGTACCTACCAAAATTTATTTCAAAATTCCGAGAATTACGGAAGTTATAAGAAAAAACACGAATTGCGGGGGAGTGGGGGGGGGTGCATCGAAAAAAAACTCAAACTCGTACTTTCTCGGTCTTAGGAGAATATGGAAACCAAGTTTGGTTATTCTAGCTCTTATACTTTCTGAGATCCTTGCGTTCATACGGACAGACAGACGGACGGACGGACGGACGGACAAGGCTATATCCACTCGGTTTCTCATCCTGATCAAGAATATATATACTTTGTGGGGTCTGCAAAACACAAAACTAGTATAGCCTTTTACCCTTTGGGTACAGGCTATAAAAAAATGGAAATTAAACAAATCGAAAAATTGCATTTGTTATTAGGGCGTCAATGGTATTTGTACAAGGCGTGACAAATATTGGTTCCAAACGAATGACTAGTTATTGCGTAGAGGGACCCGTTGAAGCTAAAGTCGGGTGTCCCGACTTTGAAATACTCTGTACATATGTGTAGAATAATTATAGAAACTACAAAAAATTACGAAAATTAAAAAAAAACAAGTAGAGAAGCTAAAGTCGGGTGTCCCGACTTTGAAATACTCTGTACATATATGTAGAATAATTATGCGTGGATTTGTGTGTGCCTGTACCCTGTACCTCCCACCAAAAACGAAAAACAAGAATTAATTTTTAAATTATATTAATTAAATTATTTAATTTAATTAAATACAAATTATTCAACACATTCAAAAGTGGAAACAGTATACATTTACATGATCGTGTCTATTATGTATTGCATAAGAGCTCGCTCGACTTTAGCATTCCTTTCTTGTCTTTAAATAGTTTAATTTGTATAGCCTGTAGCCAAAGGGTAAAAGGATAGATAGGATAGGAAGATATAGTCATGTCCGTCTGTCCGTCCGGTCTGTATGAACACAACGATCTCAGGAAGTACAAGAGCAAGAATAACAAAACTCGGTATCCAGATTCTCCTAAGTCCGAGAAAGGACGAGTTTGTGTTTTTTTTTCTGATGCACCCCCCCCCCCCCCCCCCCACTCTCCCGCAATTCGTATTTTTCCCATAATTCCCGTAACTTCCGTATTTCCGTATTTCTTGTAAATTTGTACTCAAATTTGGCAAATACATCCATATAGTGATTATGTGTCTGTGTGACGAGTTTTATCATGATAAGTCAATTATGAAGAAAGTTATAGCCATAAACATAATCTCTGCCCAAGCTCTGCTCACTGTCTGTCTGCATGTATTAAATATTTTATATTTAATTTAATTAATTAATTATATTTTTTTATTTATTTATATATTTTTTTCGTGGGGTGGTACAGGGTATTTAAGAGTTGAGCCCGCTCGACTTGTTTTTAAATATCTTCTTCATTTTCCTTTTTTTGTGGAGAGCACAGGCTATTTTACTGTCGAGCTTGTTCGACTGTAGCGTTCTATTTAGTTTATCTTTCAATTTGGTATTTCTTAATTTTATATTCTTATCGCGGCGTTGGCACAACGATTTATTTTCACTTAATTAAACTATAAAACGGGAGTACTTTGACCGTTGGGCGTCAGTAATCAAATTCCGTTTTGAGTAGTTTCAATTAATCGTTTATTAGCTCAAGTGAGCATTATGAGTTCCAAATTATAACTAACTTAAATATTTAAGGCAGGCCACATAGCCTGTATTTCGCTCAACGAAACGCACGCGAAACACCAACGGCGGAGCAGGCAATTAATGCAGCGGAAGCGAAAACGGAAGCGGGCATAAATATATCAGCCAAGCATTGCGCGCACAAATTATTCAGCCAATTATTGCAAACAGAGCTGAAAACCCGGTCACAAATGACGGCAGGTGGGCAACAATGCCGCGCAAGCAAAAGCGACAAATAGGTCACCAAGCCATGGCATTGGTGGCAAGCAATGATGCATATCGCCAAAACTAGATCAGCCAAGACACAATGGGGAACAAAATCAGGGTCAAGCAGTCAGCAGTATATTAAATAGTTCAATAAGTAGGCACAATCATTTTGTAAGTAAATTATCACAATATAAATAAAATATAAAATTCAGTGTAAGAACCACAGTGCATAGCTTTCAGTACGTCAAGTGCAAATCAAGAAACATAGCCTATGGCCCGCGGCAGCGTAGGCAACAGAACGCTGACTTGGCGCCTCCTGACCGTTCTTACAGTGGTCACTCAGCGCAGGCATGCGGGTGTCAGGTTCCGCCGGCAGCTGTTTTGCAACAGCTGTTTTCTAGATTTGAGCATTATAATCGATGCTCAGGAAGTAAAGCATTTATGTATTGCTAGTCTCGGCCATTCGCATTCGTAGACAATAATATACGGCTTTCCGAGCGGAGATTTCAGTGCCAGAAATAAATTTAAATGAACATTTTCTGTTCTTGACAAAAAATTGATCAGTAGTCCGTTATATTTTTATACCCTGTGCACGTACGGTAAAGAGGGTATATTAGGTTTGTGCAAAGTATGTAACATACAAAAGGAAGCATCTCCGACCCCATAAAGTATATATATTTTGAATCAGCATGACGAGCGAAATCGATCTAGACATGTCCGACCGTCCGCCTGGATTTCGGAAACGGTTGCGCACATTAACCAAACTTAGTATGTGGACGCTGTTGATTGCCAATGAGTCAGTCTGTCAGGACAAACTGTTTTATATGTATAGAGATAACGTAACTGCAGTACGCATAAGGGTCCAAAATAAACTGAATATCCAGTTTGCCGGCTGTTGTTGATGCTGGTGTTTTGGTTGACTGCGAACATGCTTACACAGACACGAATATACGAGCATATACATACATACACTCACATAGACGCAATTGCTTTGTATATGTTCAATTATACACCCTTTACGTGAGTTCGAATACCAAAAGAGGTAAAATCGATCAAATTTTTTTTTTTAATTCTCTTACTTTTTTTAATTTCTATAATTATTGTAAACATATGTACAGAGTATTTCAAAGTCGGGACACCCGACTTAAGCTTTTTTACTTGTTTTAATTTAATTAAATTTACTTGGAAATTTGTACGTTCGACGTTTTAAGTGCGAGTATTAATAAAGAGGTTCGCGTGGCCTGCGCCCCTGACTAGACGAGCCTTCGCCGCCTTCACCGCTGCCTCCCAGAGTCCTCCGAAGTGAGGATCTCTGGGAGGAATAAATCGCCAATCGATCCCTCGCTCTGCCGCTAGGTCCATCAAGGCGTCGCTCCCACAAAGTTTGTCGAGTTGTCGCTGAAGACTATCTCCGGCAGGTCGCGTCTCACGATGAACCTTTTGAAAACGTTAAGAAAGGCATTAGTTGATAGATCTGTTACCAGCTCGAGGTGAACGGGTTTCGAGGCAAAACAAACAAACAAACACGGCGACGTAATTTTTAACGGGTGGTCTTTCTCGTATGCGGTAGCTTACATAGAAAGGACCGCAAAAATCGACCCCACAAACCCTGAACGGTCGACCTTCTCGAAGGCGATCACCTGGCAAATTTCCCATTATTTGCCCCAAAAATTTGGGCTTGTATCGGAAGCAGTGTACACAGTTATGTACAACTACTGAGCAAGCACTACGAGCATTCACCACCCAGATCTGTTGCCAAATAAGCCCAATCAATACCTTTGCACCTGCATGATAGTGCCTGAGGTGCAAATGCCGAATATACAATGCTACTATTGGTGCATCTTTAGGCAGTAATAGTGGAACTTTTGCGTCATAAGGAATTGGACCATGCAACAAACGTCCACCTACTCGAAACAAACGAAACTTAATCCCAGTGTCTTCGAACTCGTGTATAAAGGGATTAAGAGATTGCAAACTTGGGGGGAGTGGCGCCGACTTTTGTAGAGACTTGATCTCACGGCTGTATATATCAGCTTGCAGCACTTCAATCAGCTTAGAAAACGACAATCTTCGTTCTGAAGCTGACACAACTAGAGAATCACTGCTGCTTTTCCTGTAGCAAAATCATAAAACATATGCCAATATTCGAAGTAGTTTAGGAAAGGATGAACGTCTCAACATAAGGTCTAGTATGGAACTTGACTCTACATCTGTTCGAATGGCTGTAAGTACAGTCGCATTCTTTTTATCTTCAGATGCCTTAATGTCTGACGATAATTCAACATGGGCCATCAAACCACAGTGATGACACAATTTCATGACGCCAAACAGTATTCTCAGAAGCCTCTTGGATCTCAGCCACTCTATTTGCCACGAATGTGGACAATGTGGATGAGTCTCTCTCCAACCAATGCAACACTATCTGAGAATCTGTCCAGAAGCTTACATTTTGTATATCAAACTTACTCAGCGTGGCGCGAACATGCTGCCAGAGTTTGGCTAGTAAGAGTGCAGCACACAACTCGAGTCGGGGAATCGTCTTCACGATGAGTGGTGCCACTCTGGATTTGGCAGTAAGCAACGAAACCCCTACGTTATCATTGTTGCAAGTCCTAAGGTAGATGCAACAGCCATATGCCTGACTTGAGGCGTCTGCGAAACCATGGAGTTGCACTGTCTCATAAACGTTTAAGCAAACGTATCGCGGAATGTGAATTTTGTGCAAATCACGCAGTCTCAGTGAACTTATTCCGCGAAGTATGCATACTCGTTAGAATAGTTTCATCCCAATATACTTTTAACTGCCACAACTCTTGCAACAGAATTTTCGATTTTGTGACGATGGGGCACAACAGCTCAAGTGGGTCAAACAGACGAGACGCTACCGACAAGATCTTTCGTTTTGTTGGCTTTAACGAAATAAAGCTATCCACATCTAGATGGTACCGAAATACATCATCTTGAGGGGCCCAGCACATTCCAAGCGTTTTGACTGAGGTGGAGTCGTCAAACTTAATTGCCTTTTCGATGATGTTGCCATCATCACCGAACAAGGCCTGACAATTTGATGCCCACTTTGCCAAAGGGAACCCTCCTGAATCTAGTACCTCTCGTACTTGATTACAGAGTTCTTGAAGCTCATCTAAAGAATCTGCTCCTGCCAGCATGTCGTCAACATTAAAACAATTTTTAATGACATTTGAAGCGATAGGGTGAGATCGATCATTTATATTGGCCAATTCAAACAACGAGCGTACAGCTAAAAATGGCGCTGATACAGTCCCGTATATAACAGTGTTCAACTTGAAGGACTGAAGCTCATGTGAGGCGCTTTCTCGCCAGAGAATGAGCTGGTAATTTTTGTCTTTTTCAGACACGTTTATTTGCCTGTACATCTTGGAGAGGTCGGCAGTATTTGCGTATTTATCCAACCGAAAATTTATGAGCGTTTAATAAAGCTCCCTCTGAATAGTCGGCCCAACCATTAAAGTATTATTTAATGATAGAGCCGTTGACGTCTTACTAGAAGCGTCAAACACCACACGCAATTTGGTTGTGGTGCTTTCAGAGCAGAGCTTCATCTTTTGCAAGTTTGAGCTCAAGTTGCAAAAATCGTCTTTTAGCAGTTTGAAAAGAAAGGCCTAGTACAGTCGGATTTGAACGGAAGTTCGACTTGGAAGCGACCTGTAGACAGGCGCTGTACTGATTTTGTGAAGTGAGCTTCACAGGCCCTTTGTTCAGCTGTCTGGCGTACAGCCTTCGACTCATTTGGGCTCCGATCACGTTCCCAGAAGCGTTGAACTAAAGTGTCGGCAACGTTAACACTGAGTTGTATTGACCTGTATACCTACCAGCAACAACCCATCCCAGCAAGGTCTTCTGAAACAATGGAAGACCCGAATTAAGCTTCATTTGCCCAACGCACAACCGTAAAAGAACTCTGCGCTTAGAAGAATATCAACCTTGGCTGGTTTGTAAAACTCTGGGTCTGCCAACTCGAGATTTTTGGGCATTTTCCAACTCGTTGTGGGAAAAAAGTTACAAGGCTGACAAGTGGATATGGATTTAAGAACCCAAAAATCAGTGGCAAAGTTATGTGCTTACTATCAGTTGTGGTAACACCTGCCAGTGCAATACTCACTGCAGTGTCTTCACGCTTTAGTCACAAGCGCTGCGCAAGGTTCTCCGTCATGAGATTCAACTGTGAGCCGCCGTCAAGTAACACACGAGCAGGATGGTATTGGCCAAATCTATCTTTAATATTTACTAATGCTGTGGCAAGTTTTACTTGATCGGCACCCAAGACATGACCTAAATATGCTTCCGGCTGAACTACTTTTTGTTTTCGTTACCTTAATATACAACGATTTATTATAGCCTCTATTATCGTTATTTGGATTGAGACTATCCAAATCTACCTGAAGTGCAATAGCTTTCTTTATATATCCTACTAACAGCTCGAGACTACACTCGAAATCTGAAATGCTCACAGATTACGTACACACGCACTCAATACAGTATGCACGCATGCAAAATTGCAGTCCACACAAACAACAACGAAATCTGCAAGCAGATTTATTGTCTCAGCTGTACTCAGAAAATAAACGTCGATTACCACAAGCGCGCTTGTAGACAACGCTAATCCGAACGGGAAGCGAGGGGAAGTTCGTTGGCCCAGCGACAAGTGCAGCCGAAAAAAGGCGCGCACAAAAGAGAGAGCGACAAAATTCTTTAGCAATGGTGTAAGCAATGGTGTAAGCAACAACAAAATTCTATGTTTGTATGTATGCAGCAGATGTAACAAACCAAAAAAAAAAAACAAACAATAGAAATAAAATGTCTTCAAAATTTTGTTTTTGATTTTAAGAATGAGCCCTTTTTATACCCTGTACCCAAAGGGTACAAGGGTTTATTAGTTTTGTGCGAGTGCACATGGAACATACAGAAGGAGGTTTGGTAGACCCCACAAAGTATATATATTCTTGATCACCATGACAAGCCGAATCGATATAGCCATGTCCGTCTGTCCGCCTGTCTGTATGAACGCAAGGATCTCCGAAAGTATAAGAGCTAGAATAACCAAACTTGGTATACAGATTCTCCTGAGCCCGAGAAAGGACGAGTTTGTTCATTTTTTCTGATCCACCCCCCACTCCCCCCCTATTAACGATTTTCTATAACTCCCGTAATTCTTGTTAATTAATTTAATTAAATTAATTAATGAATTTAATTAATTTAATTTCTTTTTTGTGGGGTGGTACAGGGTATTTGAGAGTTGAGCCTGCTCGACTTTAGCATTCCTTTCTTGTTTAATTATTGTTGTTTGTTTTGCCTCGAGGTTTTGTTAATAAGTATGTTTATAAGGGTGTATAATGTGTTAATTTGTGCAAGGTATGGTGTATGTATGTATATAATATAATCATGCAATGGTTATTGGCGAGTATATATGTATGATTATGTATTTGTGTAAGTAATGTTGATGAACAAATAAATCAATTGCCAAAAATTGAGTGGTCATAAGCATACACTTACTATATGTATGTACATACATATGTATGTATGTAAGGTGGCAACCAGGCA
Organism: Scaptodrosophila lebanonensis; assembly: GCF_003285725.1. Classification (NCBI taxonomy): domain Eukaryota; kingdom Metazoa; phylum Arthropoda; class Insecta; order Diptera; family Drosophilidae; genus Scaptodrosophila; species Scaptodrosophila lebanonensis. Next base: position 550,574 of record NW_022060745.1, on the reverse strand, counting down.
CCTATAGCAGCAAGATGGCATCCCTATACAGCAGAAGGAGAGTGTGAAGAGAGTCGTCAACGAGAGTTCGTGGCAGCAAGTCATCAGCAGGTCGTGTAATAAAGTTGTCAGCAGTCGTGCCGTATTGAAGAGCAGCAGTCAGTCGTTTCAGCCGTCAGTCGTTTCAGTGACCAGCCGTCGTCTAATCTTAATAACCGTTGTAAACTTGCACAATTGTATTAGTCGCGTTGAACTTTTACTATTCTCTTAACTGCTCTATATATTATATTCATTATATACTTGATTGATTTGCATTTACCAATAAACGGTAGTACAATCCATCCTACATGGGGGCTCAACCGAAGAGCAAGCCAACTTAGAGAAAAGTGAAAAGCAGTTTTTGTTGAAAAACATTGAAATTTGTTATATGAAATGATTCATTCAAATAGAAAAAAAGGCAAGAAACGAGTACAGAAGCAATTACACGAAAGTGACGCCGAACAGTATGAAGAAAGAGAAGATAGTGGTGAAATAGAAATGGACACCGAAAAGCAGTCGTTAAATTTTGAAATGTCACACACAGCAGAAATTACAGAAGAAGAGCAAAGCAGCAAGATCCGTGCCGAGTCCATGCATGAGACCGAGACAACAGTAGGTGTCGAGAAATTCACCACAACGACAAAAGCAGAAGTGCAAACGAATATAGAACTACATGAACACAGGGTGCACAGGATGGTCAAAAGGAGAATGCCGAAAAACAATATTACAAAACTACGTACAATAGCAGCGAAGTCGGCGATTTGGTTAAATTGTTTGCAGAAAAACTTAATCAACAGGAAGCTACAGAGGTTACAATATTTCAGTTGAATGTTTTTCAAAGGTCGTACCAGACTACGATGGTGTTACAATTCCCATCCGACAGTGGATTACTAATTTTATAGAAAATGCAGATGCTTACGAATTGAGTGCAAAACAGAAATATGTAAATGCACGTAATAAGATGAAGGGAACAGCGAAACTATTTCTGGAGACCACAACTGTGTCTAACTTCGAATCTTTGTGTACTGTTTTAATAAACGAGTTCGATCAACAGCTGAATAGTGCAGAGTTACACAAAAAGTTACGACAGCGCAAAAAGCAGATAAATGAAAACTTCCACGAGTATGTACTACAAATGCGTAAAATTGCAGCATTAGGTGTCATTGACGATGAATCACTGATGAGTTATATAGCTGATGGTGTCGAGTTACGTGAGGATTTAAAATACCCATTGTATAAAGCCACTACGTATAAGGAGCTGCTACAGGCGTATGAACTAATTCAAAAGTTGACCAGAAATCATTCTACCAAACGTAAACAAAGCGGTTACCAGCGTGAAAACAGCGAAGCAGCAGAAAAGGAAAGCAAAGAGAACGAGCGCAAGCAGCATTGTTTCAATTGTGGATCGACGCAACACAAGAGAGCGGAGTGCAAGGAGGAAGCCAAATGTTTCAAGTGCAACGGCGCCGGGCATGTGGCCAAAAACTGCGAAATATCGAAACAAAATGTCAAAATTGTGGTAGACAAAAGCCGTAACAAGCAGATGGATATAAACAATGTTCAGGTATCATGCTTAGTGGATACTGGTGCCGACGTGTCCCTGATGCGCGAACGGATTTATCTCGACAAATTTGCTGGGTGCAGACTGCAGAAATGTTATGCGAAGTTGTATGGTTTGGACAATGTAACAACAGCAGCGTTGGGCGAATTTTCAGCCACGGTGAGCGTAGATAAATTACACACACAACATAATTTTATTGTCGTTCGAGATGTCAAGATTAACATTGATGTTATTGGCTACGACTTTATTCGAAAGTTTACAGTCCAGTTAAACAGCGAAGGCTACAAATTCACACAGGCTAAGACAGACGTATGCGAGGATAAAAACGAGCATGAAGTTTACAAAGTAGTGAGTTCGAATGCTGAAATTGATGTTGATCAGAAATACAAGAAAGCAATTGGGCAAATGCTAAGCAACTACAAGCCGAAAAATGTACACGCAAACTGTCCTATTAAGTTGAGCATCGTACCAAATGGAAGCGTCATAGCCTTTCGAGAGAACCCAAGCCGCATGTCAAATGTGGAAAGAGAAGTTGTGGTTGGAGCAGGGTATCGTCCGTGAATCGTACTCCGACATAGCAAGCAAAGTCATACTTGCCAAGAAGAAAGATGGCTCGTACAGGTTTTGTATTGATTTTCGCAAGCTGAACACACTAGTTGCCAAAGATAGATTTCCAGTTCCGATCGTGGAAGAGGTTCTTCAAAAAATGCACAGTGCCAGGTATTTTACAGTCATGGACCTGCACAATGGCTTTTTCCATGTTGAAGTCGACGAGCAGAGTAAAAAATTTACTGCTTTTCTAACGAAAGAGGGTCTATTTGAATTAAAAAAAGCCCCATTTGGCTTTTGTAACTCGCCAGCCGTATTTGTTCGATATATAAACTATATTTTTCAACAGCTGATAAATGATGGCATAATGGAGATGTACGTTGTTATTTTTGGAAACACCGCTGAACAATGTCTAACAAACATGCGTACCGTTTTAAAACAGGCAGAGCTGTATGGCTTGGAAATAAACTGGTCCAAATGCCAATTTTTGAAAACGAAAATTTCATTCCTTGGCCACGTTGTTGAAATTGGTTCTGTGTCACCAGGACAAGAAAAGTTGAAAGCAGTTAAAAATTTTCCGTTGCCTAAAAATATAAGAAGTATTCAAGCATTCCTTGGACTAACTGGATACTTTAGAAAATTTGTTCAGGATTATGCCGTACTAGCTAGGCCGCTGACCGAGTTGTTAAAAAATGGATGCCGAATTTAAAATTGAGGGACCACAATTGCAAGCGATCGATAAGCTAAAGTTGGCATTAACAACGGAGCCGGTGCTGAAAATATTCAATCAGAATGTCAAAACACAGTTGCATGTCGACGCATCAAAGACGGCTTCGGCGCAACTTTATTGCAGCAGCATGAAAATAAGTGGTACCCCGTATTCTACTGGAGTAAGAAAACATCGCCGTCAGAAGAAAAGTTGCACAGTTATCTGTTGGAGGTAAAAGCCGCATATTTAGCTACGAGAAAACTACGTCACTACCTTATGGGAATCAAGTTCGACTTAGTGACTGACTGCGCCGCGTTTAAGCAGACAAACTCCAAGAAAGAAGTACCCCGAGAAGTTGTCCAGTGGCTTATGTACCTACAAGACTTCCAGTTCAAGATCGAGCATCGAGCAGGCAACAGAATGAAGCACGTCGACAGTCTCAGCCGATACCCAATTATGGTCATATCAACGGAAGTTCATGCAGCCGTACCAGAGATAATAAAAACAAAACCGTATGCAGATTATAAACTTAAAAATGGTTTGGTATACAAACAGATGGAAGGTCAAGATTTACTGGCATTATCAAAAAGTATGGAAAAAGAAATCATAAGGAGCGCTCGCAATTTCGGACATATGGTTGTTCAAAAAACAATGCACTCAATACGTCAAGATTTTTATATGCCGCACATGGAAAAAAAGGTCAAAGAGTTTATCGAAAATTGTGTAGAGTGCATCATACACAATAGAAAGCTGGGCAAGCAGGACGACTTCCTACATTGCATCGATAAAGGAGACAATCCATTAGCTACACTACATGTCGATCACTTGGGCACGCTGGACTCTACAACAAAAAATTATAAGTACATATTTGCGATGGTAGACGGGTTCTCGAAATACACTTGGATATATCCTACAAAGTCGACAGATGCACAAGAGATCATTAAACACGTCGAGTCCTGGGTCAGCATATTCGGCAGTCCGCAGCGCATAATAAGCGATAAAGGTGCTGCATTCACATCGAAGACGTTTAAGGAGTTCTGCGCAGCGAATAAGATCGAGCACGTGGAAACGACCACAGGTGTTCCCAGGGGTAACGGTCAAATCGAAAGAGTGAATAGAGTCATTCTCTCAGTATTGGCAAAGACATCAGCAGCAGAGCCGGCCAAATGGTACAAGTACACGTCAAAAGTTCAACAGGCCATCAACGCGCATGTACACTCGTCAACAAAGTATACTCCTTTTGAAGTTATGTTTGGAGTGAAAATGCGTTGTGAAGCAGATACCAAAATTATCAAAATATTGGAAGAGGAATTAATTATGGGTCTACAAACCGAGCGTATCACAATCCGAAACGATGTTAAGATGCAGATACAAGAGGCGCAAAGGTCATCATGGCTATCAGCTACACGATCTTGTGGCAATTAAGGTCACCCAATTCGTTACTGGCAAGAAGTTGGCAAACAAATATATCGACCCATACGAAGTTGTCAAGGTGAAACGTAACGGAAGGTATGAAGTCAAAAAAGTTTCTGATTTTTAGGGGCCCCAGCTGACAACAACCAGCGCCGACTTTATGAAGTTGTGGCGCTACCAAAAGCAAACACAGGACGAAGAAGCCGATACAGATTCATCTGAGACAGATGAAGAGCAGAATGGCCGAGTGTAAGGTGGCAACCAGGCACCTATAGCAGCAAGATGGCATCCCTATACAGCAGAAGGAGAGTGTGAAGAGAGTCGTCAACGAGAGTTCGTGGCAGCAAGTCATCAGCAGGTCGTGTAATAAAGTCGTCAGCAGCCGTGTCGTATTGAAGAGCAGCAGTCAGTCGTTTCAGCCGTCAGAAGTTTCAGTGATCAGACGTCGTCTAATTTTAATAACCGTTGTAAACTTGCACAATTGTATTAATCGCGTTGAACTTTTACTATTCTCTTAACTGCTCTATACATTATATTCATTATATACTTGATTGATTTGCATTTACCAATAAACGGTAGTACAATCCATCCTACATGTATGTATGTAAATAGATTTTTTACCACTTTTCACTTGCACGAATTGCAGCAATTAAACTTATTAGAGCGCACAAAACCAAGCCACAAAGACCGCAAATGAAAGCGAGAAAAAGTCGTAGAAACCGATGTCCCGCAAGCTTTTCAGCGATAAACAAACGAAATTAATTTCAACTAAATAAATGACACGCGGGTTTTGTGATTTTAATATGTCTTTAATGGCTTGGAAATTTGTACGTACGATGTTTTAATTGCGAGTATTAACAAAAGAGTGATTCGCTTGCTGCCGCCACAAGTCAGCGAACCAGCATAGGAACGTGCGCACAAAGGAGAGCGCAGTAAAGGGCGCTATAGAGAGCGCAAGAGAAAGGTTTAAAACTAAGCCCTTGAAAGTCTAAAGCGGTTGTACGATAATAACTGCTTGCAAAAGATTTACCAGCCACGTTACTTGCCACGATAGTCCAATTTACAGGAAGTCATAGCCATACAATATTTTCCGAAGCTCTGTTAGCAGCCATTGTTGTTGATACTGCTTTTGCTCGCCTATATATGTAGGATGGATTGTACTACCGTTTATTGGTAAATGCAAATCAATCAAGTATATAATGAATATAATTTATAGAGCAGTTTAGAGAATAGTAAAAGTTCAACGCGATTAATACAATTGTGGAAGTTTACAACGGTTATTAAAATTAAAAGCCGGCTGATCACTGAAACTACTGACGGCTGAAACGACTGACTGCTGCTCTTCAATACGACACGGTTGCTGACGACTTTATTACACGACCTGCTGATGACTTGCTGCCACGAACTCTCGTTGACGACTCTCTTCACACTCTCCTTCTGCTGTATAGGGATGCCGTCTTGCTGCTATAGGTGCCTGGTTGCCACCTTACATATATTACATACATGGTCTCAGAAACACACGCATAGACAAGATGGGCACCATAGACACAATTCCGATGTAAATGTGCAGACAAGAAGGTATAATCGCTTAACAATCACTATTACTTGGCATACTGATACATAATTACTAACTGGAGGTGTTTGCCAAATTTGGGTTAACAATTCCAAGAATTATGGAAGCTATGAAAAATCTTTAATAGCGGTGGAGTGGAAGTACACTTTCATATAATTTTGACCGTCGTAGACGTCGGACGTATTTTTATATCACTCAGCCGTTTCTTAAAAGTGCAATTAACGCGAAATTAAACAAATTAATTCGCGAAAAGACGCTTAGGGTATGCATGGGCACCTATGCTCGTGTGACCCATGTAAATTTATCATATATTGTGATTTACATTAAGAAAAACGAACTAAATCTTGTGGAAAAAGAAGGTAATGCGAGTAACAGCATAAGCTCTGTAAACAACAATGAAAAATTGAGCCAGAATCGTGCTCGGCAGCAACAACAACAAGACGAACGTCGACTCTTGACACTTCGTAACAACGCGTACCAACAACAACTGCATTACTGAAAGCTATGTGCAAATTAAAAGAAAACTAAACCCACGAGCGACAAAGAAAAACAACGCATCCAAAATAACAACAAGTAAAATAGCTGAAGTCGGGTGTCACGACTTTGAAATACTCTGTACATATGTTTAGAATAATTATAGAAATTAAAAAAATTAACAAACAAAAATTTAACGATTCTACCTTTCTCGGTATTCGAACTCACGTAAAGTGTGTATAATTGCACATATACAAAGCAACTGCGTCTATGTGAATGTATGAATGTCTATGCGCGTCTATTCGTGTCTGTATAAATTCTTGTTAAATCGGTCTATCATAGTGAAACTTGGCATACGGACATATAATCACTATCTGGGTATTTGAAAAATATGAGTTCGAAATTCCAAGAATTACGGGAGTTATGTGAGATCATTAATTGCTGTGAAGAGGGGGGAGGGAGCGAAATTCCAAAATACACATATTCTGCGTGTTTAGGAAGTGAGGAGGAAAACAAAAAATAAAACAAACTTGCACAGCGTACACATAAGGCATCTTTGTGAAATATATGGTGTCTCTAGCTTTTATAGTCTCTGAGATCCAGGTGTTCATACGGTCAGACAGACAGACAGACATAGATCGACTCGTCTTGTCATGCTGATCAAAAATATATATACAGACCTCACTGCCACGCCTCATTCTGCCTGCTAGATTTTTCAGCTCGCAAAAACCTAATATACTCTTGTACATTTCATGTACAGAGTATAAAAACAGCTAAAAATACTGTGACAACTAAGGCGATGAAAAACAATAGATTCGCGATTCTCAGTTTACTTGAAAAAGATAACGCCGAAACAGCTAAGGCCAAGCAACTAAAGGCGCCACATATTAATGTGCGTCAGGCAAATTGTACAGAATTAGTTAAAAATCTCACTACTGAAATTGGTGGAAACAAATTCTATGTTACGTCTATAAAAAGGGGTAGCATAAATAAAACTAAAATACAAGTCAATGACGAAAATAACTATCGATCAGTGGCCAAATACCTCGACGATGAAAAGATGAACTACCGCACCTACCATCTTAAAAGTACCAAGGGTTTACAAGGGTTATCAAAGGAATCGATTCAACGGTTCCAGTCAGCGAGATAAAAAATGAACTTAAAGATAATGGCTTTGAAGTCAAAATGGCCATGAACGTAATAAATATAAATAAAGTTCCCCAACCAATGTTCAAGGTAGAACTGATACCTGACTGTATGCCCATAGGAAAAATGAAGTTCACCCAATTTACAAGTTGCAATATTTAAATAATATTTAAATATTTGCACCGTAAAATCACAGTTGAGGAATCGCAGAAACGAAATGGACCTGTCCAATGCACAAACTGCCAGGAATATGGACACACAGGCCTGCCTTGTAAGTAAGGAGGACCCCTCTGCTAAAAAATGTAGCAACTGTGGGGGAAACCACACTGCCAACTCAGTCAATGCGAGTTCTTGCAGTTCCTCGATAAATATGACATTGACGCAATGCTCATAACAGAGATTCACCTAAGAAACAAAAATAATATTCATCTCAATGGTTACAATGGCTATGCGACAAATCATCCCGATGATAAGGCTCATGGAGGTACTGGCATTCTGATAAAGCGTCGCATCAGGCACTATCTGTTGCCATCATTTACTACAACTTATATACAGGCCACAACAATTCATATTGAAATACAAAACGGCTACTTAGGCCTAGCCGCAGTATACTGTCCACCACGCTTCTTCGTTTCTGAAGCAGAATTTTACTATTTGCTGATGATACTGCCATCCTAAGTCTCTCCAAGTGCCCAACAATAGCTCCAGAACTCTTATCGTCTCACCTCATGCCCATAGAAGCCTGGCTACCAGACTGGTGCATACTGTAAACGAGCAAAAGTGCAAACATGTCACCTTTACCCTAAACAAACAAGCTTGTCCTCCATTGTCGCTAAACAACATCAATATTCCACAGAAAAACGACCATTCACCACTAAAACTGGAGTACACAGTACTCTTGTACAATGTAGTTCTCAAACCAATTTGGACATATGGCTCTGAACTATGGGAAAACGCTTCCATTAGTAACTTAGAGATAATCCTGAGATCTCAATCGAAGATTCTGAGAACCATCACTGGGGCACCCAAGTTCATACAGAATAAAAATATCCGGAAGGATTTAAAAGTGGGATCTGTTAAAGCAAAGTACCAGCTTAAGCTTCGGGACCATCCATATAGACGTGCGCAGAATTTAACTTGGCAGACTATCCATAAACGACTCTGGCGAAGAGATTTCCCCACCTAGCAATAACAGTCAGGGCCGTAATTTAAATATTTAATTGTAATTAATTAAATAATTATATTAGATTAAGATTTGACTACTTATCGCAAGTCTCCGAGAGAGTTTATTCGATAAATAAGGAAATCTATCAACAAAAAAATGTATAAGGGATATTAAGCCAAGTTGCCGAAAGTTGTCTGTTTCCAGTGAAGGCATTTTACATAACCGTATACGTTCCTTGCCAATGAACCGCTTTTGGAAACAATTCATAACTTATTGCTAGCACGGGTAAATTTTTAAAATACTTGTAATTTTAAAAAAGTTTCATTTCAAAGATATTGACACTATATTTGTTCTTCTTGTTACAGTACTAAATCGCATACATGCTAATTTAAAGGATACCACAGTAAACATTGAATATATTTTACCGAATTCAGGGAGAAAACTGCTGATATCTTTTCAAGCTAATCATGTGGAGTACAAAAATATGACTGGCAATGAAAAGACTCCGCCAACCATAAATGAAAAAAGTGAAAGCAACAGTGATGATCGGGAAAATAATTGTAATATTAGTCCATTGCCAACGATCACGAAACACAATTTAATTTTGAGAGGTTTAACCATACTTACATCAGAAACATTTTTAGTTGAAAACAACGAAGATCGTAAAGAATGTAATCACAAGACCAAATCGATTACAAAATTATCCAAAATAGTTGAATTAAAGGGATATCAAAACATTCAAATCAATATTAAACAAGATGAGAATATTATTGGTCCAAAAGTAAACCTTGAAGTTATCCTTGATGAAATTGTAGTGATGCTAACTCCTCGACAAATACATTTATTGATTGAAATTATAAATGGATTTAACAATGAATATCCAACGGAAAATATTGTGATTAAAGACAGAGAGTCAGATACAGCACAAGAATATTCTGAAAGTACAAAAATGTCAGGAGTTATTACACCTAGTAAAGAATGGGGAAAAGACAAAACTATTTCCGGAATACGAAGTTTTCCGATCGCAGATAACATAAAAGCCTTGTCTTCCAACAAACGTCGGCTAACGGATTCTATCATAAGCTCAGAGTCTGCACATAGTACGACAACATCATTTGCAAACGCGAACCAGGAAAAAAATAATTTAGAAAAATCTGGTGAAATTTTAAAGTTTAAAATGCAAATTGCTTGCGTAATGGGAATTATTCTTCATAAAGATATATTATTTTCGAACTGTCAAAATGAATATGGATACCAACTAATTAATGTTGAAAGCTATCAGAATCTTTCTAGGATTGAAAATAATTTTTTTATGTTTGTAAATAAGGATAATCCAGTGCAAGAATTGGAGCTCCCTGAAGGAAACAGCAGCTATTTATTTTTCAAAGTTTCACCAATATTATTAAATGGTAATCAACAGAGACAGTATCATGAGCTATCATCTATTATTTCTGTATCAGCAACAATGGTTGATGTATCGGAAATTCTTGATAACAACGCGGACAGCCTCATACTATTTAGCCGAACAAAGGTAAAGTACATATATGATATTCAAAAATTAATCAGAGCTAAAACATTGGATAACATGTTAAACCCATTCCAGCTATTTTACCTGTATTTCCAAGATAAGATATTCCTAAAAATTTTACAAAATAGTCACGTAAGTCTTGTGAGCTTGCCATTCCGCAAACCAGTTTTTATACTCTGTACATGAAATGTACAAAAGTAGATTAGGTTTCCGTCTCCTCCATATTTTTATACTCTGTACATGAAATGTACAAAAGTAGATTAGGTTTCCGTCTCCTCCATATTTTTATACTCTGTAAAAAATGTTACAGGCCGAAGGAGGCGTGGCAGCCCCCACAAAGTGTATATATTCTTGATCAGCATGACAAGGTGAATCGATCTGTGCCTTTCTGTCTGATTGTCCGTCTGTCCATATAAACACCAGGATCTCAGAGACTAACAGCTAAAGCACAAAGATGCCTTATTTATGTACGCTGTGGAAGTTATTTTTTTGATTTTCCCCCAATTTCCCCCTATGGGAGATTTCCCGATGTACAATTCTTATAATCGCCTATTTCTCAGAGACTATTAGACCTAGGGCACCAAATTTTAGTCCCAGATTCCATATGTGAATACGCAGAAAATGTGTATTTTAGAATTTCCCTTTATTTTGTGTGTGCATGATCTACCCATATGTTTTCACCTTATTAGTTATAGTTATATGTACATAAATACATATGTACATATGCATGCATGCTGCCAGTGCAGCTGCAATCGAAGTTAGTCGACACAGAATCGCCGTGCTGATCTAACGCGTCTCGTAAAACAACACAGTACGAGACAACACACTTCTACTTCTGCACATATTGCTTAAAGGCTCAACTATTTGAATTGGTGGCCTTTTAAATTGTGTAATTAGTTCAGTTCATAGACGAACATAATTGGCCCTGTGCGGCAAAAATATACATTTGAAAAGAGAAATCGTTCTTGTTTTAATTGTCGTGTCTGAAACGCGCTTCAGACAAAACCCATAGACTAAAAAAGGCTACCGAAAAATTTCGGTACCTCAACATTTTGGTGACCCCGACGTGATGAACACTTAAAAACTGGTGACCCTAAAAAACCATAATTTGTGGCTTAAAACGCTTTTAGCTAAGTACTAAGTGAGTGCAAAGTTATTTAACGTACATATACATACGTACATACCGCTGCAGCGTCAGTGCACGTACTTACATAAATATGCGTGCATATTCGACTGTACAAAGCGCGTGAGTTTTTATACCCTGTACCCAAAGGGTAAACGGTTTTGTGCGAGTGTACATGGAACACACATAAGCAGGCGTGGCAGACCCCACAAAGTATGTGTATGTATTTAGGCGGATAACGCATGCATGAAAAATTTAAATGTATGTACATATCAGCGTTGCCGAACGCTCCAATTTTGGTGGGACGTCCCGATTTATAAATCAAAATTAAATGTCCCGCGTCGGACTTTTCGGGAATAACTCGACCGTGCGTACAACGTGGTGAGGAAGCACACAGTTAAGTCAAGACTGGCAGTCCGCCCGGTGCGTAACGAAGATATGTACATATGTACTTGTATGTATGTACGTATAACCATACATAGTACTTATTGTACTATATTTGCTATTTGGAAAATGAACTCTTTAAAAAACTTTAGAGAGCGTCGAAAGAAGAATATCATATAGTAAATAAACTTTTAATTATAATCACATTTTACTTAGCCCAGCAAAGACGGGCAAGACCTGCTAGTATTAAATATACAAGTATATGCAACTTTTCGTTGAAATTTTATAACTCAAAAACTGGCTCACCTATTCAAACCAAATATTTAGGCTTTGTTCGGACTATTTAGTAGATGGTTTATGTAAAGTTTGCACAAAATCGGTCGAGCGGTTCTTCATTTATCACATTTTTTGAAACATATAAACGTGGAGTATTGTAATTCAGTCAAATCCATTAAACAATTTTGCACGTACGTAAATAAAGGGTGGGATATGGCTGTTTTCGGTGTTTCCGCTGATAATAGAATGATGAAATTACTCAGTCTCAAATGGGGCGCTATTTTAGTACTATGAAGCTGTCCTGAGGATTATGTCGTTTCCAATGCACGAAAGACATCCTATGGTTGTTCACTTGGCTGTGCATCTTGAGAATGGCCAACGTGTTTATTTTAATGAAGAAAATGTATTGAAGAGAGCAGCAGCGACTACGTTGACCGCTTTTTATACTCTGTACATGTTGGTTCCGGGCGGAACTTACAACGAAACGGCCACGAACCGCAGGAGCCAGTTCCAATTCCGTGAACAGTGCTTCCATGAAATAGGGTGACCAGCCGACATACCACAACAGACACGACAGCCACAAATTTCTATGTAATTTTAAATTTTTAATATGGCGCACCGTTAAGGAATTAAAACTAGTAGCTGCATTTTGTAGAGGCAAGCAATAATGCAAACCTCCCTACGTTGACTATATAATAGCTTGTTTTTAATGCTTTTCTTACGCTGATCCTGGTGAATATGGCGCACTCCAGTTGAAGTGAGCCACGTATATAAAACGTTGGCTTCCAGATGAGCCGCAAAGAAGTTGCAATGGGCACCAAGGTTACGGAACGGGGCTCTGGCGGCCGAGTAGGGGCGGCATATACCCCATCCCGCCGAGAGAAATCTTATGGCCAACGAGGGATTCAACTCCCCAAGCGACATGTATGTCGCCGCGCTCACAACGTAATAACACTCTCTCCGTAGTACCGAGCCCAGTTACGTGCTACGTATGGTGTATACCATATTCCGTTCCAGTATTGGAAGCCCCTTATTGTTTTTGACAATTCGAGCTGACGATGTTGGTATTCTGCGACGTGAGTACGTAGATTGACACCCTATCGAAATGGATCGTAGGTTAATGCCACCATTGCCCCCGTCCCACTAAAACCGTGGCAGGCCTTGAGTAACGCTTGCTGTTCGTCGCCATTTATTTGGTTGTGAAGGCTCAGATGCACACTCTAGACTAGTACCGATCTGGGTCTGAACTTTGTCTCCCATAAAGAGCAAAGTCAACCCTTGAGTGGACCACACTCATGAAGAGCACCCACGGGATCATTAAGGCAACAAAACGCACGGACAGCAATAACGGACCCAAGTTGGGTCCCAACAACAATGACAACAACAACTATAATAAAGAAATAACCCCAGCAGTGGAAATGAATGATGAGAAGCAAGCTTTTCTGCACAGCTCGGTGCTGAGGCGGTCACCACCAAAAGCGGTAGCAATGCCAACCGCGGAGGCCTGATGGCCCTTATAAATGGAGGCTAGAGGCACATCAACCAGCTTGTTGTCTCTGCAAATATGGCACTTATATTGTGTACCGGAAAGCATGCGGGTGAACCAGTGCACCCAAACGACGCCACCGATGGAGCACCGCCCCCAACTGAGCACCCCCAAAAAGGCCCAGAGACCCAAAAGGTAACCAGCGCACTATACCACCGAAGAAGTTGAGAACGCGCGACCAGGAGCGAGCCACTGCACCGATGCCACTAGCTCAGAGCGAAGATGGCCATGGAGCCATCATGGAGCCGGCAACCGCCAAGAAGAGCGCCTGGACAAAGGTGAAAGGTCGTGGACAAATGAAACTCAGCAAACCAGGTGACATTATTGTCAAGAGCGGTGGCGATCGTCAATTTTCTGACTTACTGAAGGCGGTCAATTCGGGCCCAACCCTACAAAGCATGCGCGATGATGTCCAATGCATCCACATCTTGCTTAGGTCGCACATTTCTAAGCCTGTGTTTGCATCATCAGGTGTGCCTCAAGGTAGCCATCTTGGCCCCTTACTTTTTACATTATTTATTGATGACCTTCCCGCCACCTTGTCACACTCATTCTTATGTATGCTGATGATGTGAAACTTATTCTGACTTACAAAGACCCTTCTCATTTTCATCGCCTGCAGGATGATCTGAACTGCATGTAATCTTGGTGCTTAGCTAACCACTTGCACCTCAATTGCTCCAAATGTAAGCTCATGGCATTTTAGCGAACCTTGCCTCATTTAGGGACGTATACGATTGACAATGTGCCATTGCAACGTATATCGACTGTTGAAGACCTTGGGGTTCTTTTTGATTCCAAATTGAACTTTTACCTTCACATATCTAGTATTGTCAATAAGGCCAAGGGATTACTTAGATTCATTAAACGTTGGTCCAAGGAATTTAATGACCCTTATACCACTAAGCTTCTTTACACTGCTCTAGTACGCCCTGTGCTTGAATACTGCTCATGCATTTGGTCTCCGCAGTATAGAAAGCATCAGGAAAGTATTGAGTCTGTTCAGAAGCAATTCCTTCTTAAGCTGGGATCCCAATCTCTGCTTGCCATCGTACTCTAGTAGACTGATGCTTATAAACCTTCCTTCCTTTGAAAATCGTAGGACGGTTCTTGGAGTAGTTTTCTCCACAAGTTGGTTCTCGGTGAGGTTGACTCCTCTGCCCTCTTAGGTCGCCTTAATTTTTCAGTTCCTCGTAGACCAACAAGGAATTATTTGCCGTTCATATTGGCAAGATGCACAACGCTTTGCACAATCGTTTTCGGGTCATTTGCAGACATTATAATGATCATTCACATTTACTTTCGACAGGACTCTCTCTCTGTTCTATCAAAACTATTCTTTATAATTATCTTCGGGGAAATCTTTGACCACTTACTGCTGTGATTTGGGGCATAGCTTGCCGGACTGGCATTTAAAATTTCACCCACCGGGTTGGAGATTTCCCTCTTTTTTTTTCGTCTCTTTTTCCACCTTGCTCTTTTTCTTTTTCTCTATCTCTCTTTCCTTCTTTCTTTCTCTTTTTCTCGTTCTACTTCGTACTTTTTCTAATTAGTTGTTAAATAGAATTAATTTTTCACCTTTATCTACTTTTTGTATAGTTTTGTAGGTCTTTAATGTCTCTGACCACATATGGCTGTGAATCGGGGCATAGCTGGCCAATTAGCAAATAAAATTTGATGCAGCACGGTGTATCAGTGTATAACTATAGGCATTGAGAAAGATTGACCTTCGCAGCATAACTGATGAAATGATGTCCGGTACTGTTTTCGACGCGTTGAAAATTCCCAACAGTGGTCGATGATCTGTAACCAACGTAAAAGAACTGCCATACAGATAATTGTGGAATTTTTTGACTCCTGATATAAGCGCTATGGCTTCTCTATCAATTTGCGAGTAATTCCGTTCATCTTTTGACAGCGTTCTAAAATAAAACGCTATTGGTTTCTCAGTGTCGTCTGGTAATTTATGACTTAGGACTGCTCCGAGTCCGTAAGGCGATGCGTCACATGTTAGTATCAATGGTAGTTCCTCATTGTACTGTACTAAAACGTCGCTCGATGTAACTAAACTCTTTAGTTCTTCGAAAGCTCTCTGATGCTCTCCGCCCCTTTTCCAGCGCGCATGCTTATCTATGAGGCGATGCAAGGGTGATGACACTCCGAACTTAAATTTGTCTCTGCGTAGACGCAAACCGGCCTTGTCAAAACGCGAGAACACTTGTATGAGCCTATCCGCAAGCTCTCCTTTTGTCTTTCCCATTACGACAATATCATCAGAATAGGGCAAAACGCCGTGGATATTTTGTAGAAGATTCTCCATGAAACTCTGGAAAATCCCTGGCGCTGATGATATGCAAAATGGCAGACGTGTTACCTTGTATGCTCCCTTGTGTGTGCATACCGTTTGAAGCAATGCTGACTTGTCATCGACCACAAGCTGTTGGTAACCTTGTGTTAAATCTATTTTAGCAAAAATCAATCCTCATTAGATCGAAGCTAATAGGGTATTGACGCCTGGAATTTGATAGCAATGAGGTTTGATTGCTTTATTTAACCCTTATTTATAGTCGCCGCAGATGCGTATAGATCCATCCTTCTTGACGACAGGCACAATCGGGGTTGCTCAGTCACAGTATTCTACTGGTTCCAAAATGCCTTGTTTGCATAATCGCTCGATCTCTTCTTCGACCAGACCCTTGATTGCGAAAGGTATACAGCGCAGTGACAGACGCACAAGGGCGACGCCCGTATCGATATGCAGTGTAACTGGCGGCCCGTTATGGCGCCCCAGTTCTGTAGCGAATAAATGCTCATACTCACTGAGCACGGATTTTATGTTGACGCCACTGTTGACAGCAAACACGCCTTCGATGCGTATGCCCAGTGCGTCGAACCAGTTGCACCCTACCAAATTTGAGCCTCCTACATTGGCGATGATCAGTGGCGAATTATCAATCTTACGACGATTGTAACGGATTGACACACACCCTTAATCGGAATTTGGATGCGTTGGTAATCCGTTAGGTCTAAGTTACAGTTGGCGAGATCTGGCTGTCCTTGAGCCCAGAAATTGTTGAACGTGGTTTCCGTCATTAAGGTCACTGGAGACCCTGAATCCATTTCAAAAGAACACGTGCATCCATTGATGACAAGAGAAATTGACCTCTTCTGATTGACCAATGGCACGATTTGGTTGACAGATTCTCCACGAGACGATCTGTGTGTTGACATACCTCGATGTCTTTGCTGTGAGTTGGGTGTTGATGTAGATCTCGTCGACTTCGCTGCCTCAGGGCTACGGCAGACTCGTTGAAGATGCCCTTTATGACTGCAGGAATGGCACACAGTATCATGGTGGGGGCACTGCTTGCAGGAATGTCGGCCTTCGCAGCCGCCACATACTTGTCCATTGTACTTGCTGTTGACTGTACCACGCTGTGAATGCCGGTAACGATTCATGTTAATATTATGAACGGGCTCGCCGGTTTGTCTAATAGCCTTTGCACCAGGGTTCGTAAAATGCGGGCAAAACCCGTTCGGGCCCGCGAGAAATTCTGCTGCGGGTTTTTTCGGGTCGCTGCCGACAGACAACAACAAATTGGCAAACGAGGAGAGAACTATCCATCGGAGCGCAAGAGCAGTTGGTACGAGTGCGACGGTGACGCCCTCACTGGGTAGGGTATTAGACTCCAACGCGAGGCAGCAAAGCCTATGTGCATGGCAGGAGCGTTGGAATATCTCCTCTAAGGGCCGCTGGACGCACCGTCTGATCCCAGATGTCCAGGCTTGAAAGCACGGGTTCGTTACGTTCCCCCTCACACAAATTCTGAGTGGCCACGGTTGCTTCCCCCACTATGTTTTCCGATTTGGACACGACGACTGCGTCGAATGCACCTTCTTCAGAAGAGGAGTAGTCGAGGACCCCCATCATGTCACTTTCGTGTGCCCAAGATTCGAGAAGCCAAGAAGTCTCCTTAACAGCTTGTTAGGGGAACCGGTGTCGACTGCAAGCTTCACCAGCAGTATGGTAGCTTTTGGAACGCTGCCAACGACTTCGCGTACATCGTAATTGAAAAACTACGTAGATTGGAGCGCGAACGCCAACGAGGACGGATATGAACGGATCAACGCCCGGGTGAAGCAATGCTTCACGGGCGTACCCTCGGATGCTGATTCGCTCATTAAATTCTTAATTTCTTTCTCCTAACCTCTATTCTCAAACTCTGTACTTTTCCCTCCTATCAAATATATGAATTTAAAAAAACACACATACAAGCAACTGTTCGTGTAGTTGCGTGCAAACGATTGAAATAGCCAAAGCAAAATGTGAGACACTAATGTGTGAATGTATGTACACATGTATCTGTATTCGTCTTGAACTGACAGGCCAAGAAATGTTAATTAATTAAAAAACTATTTAACATTTTCAAAAGCAATTTTTTCTTTGTTTAGTACATTTGGCATTAGGGTTTTCATTAATAACTTTAGTTTTCGTTATTTTTATCCCCTGTAAGCAAAGGGTGAAAGGCTATACTAGTTTTGTGCGAATGTATATAACATACATAAGGAGGCGTGGCAGACTCCACAAGGTATATATATTCTTGATCAGGGTGACAAGCCGAGACGATATAGCCATGTTCGTCTGTCCGTCTGTCTGTATGAGCGCAAGGATCTCAGAAGGTACAAGAGCTAGAATGACCAAACTTGGTATCCAGGTTCCCCTGAGCCCTTAAGCAGGTCAAGTTTGTTTTTTTTTTATTCTGATATACCACTCCACTCCCCGCAATTCGTGTTTTTTTTATAACTACCGTAATTCTTGGAATTTTGAAATCAATTTTGGTAGTTACATCCATGATGTAATTCTGAAGAAAGTTATAGCAAATGGTTCCATGTTTTGGTGACCAAATTGGTGATTTGGGATTGCACTGTTGGAGTCTATGTGCTGCTTAATGCGATTCAGGAGTCGTTTTTCGAATTTCTTCAATAGGCACGGCAGGAGACTGATAGGTCTATATGATGATGGCTGAGACGTGCTCTTTTCGGCTTTATGGACCATTGTGATGACAGATTTTCAGAGACAGAGGATAATAGCCCCATTTCATCATGCTGTTGAAAATGATGTTGAGAAAATAAACTGCACAGCTCGGCAATTCAATGATCATTTTGGTGGAAATTAAATCGTGGCCCGGCGCTTTTTTTGCTTTGAAACTTGGCCCTTAATGACATTTGTAACTTCCCCTGCTTGGAATATGATAGGCGTGGTAGCTTCAGGATGATTGGTTAGTGTGAGTACAAAGCTATTTGTTGCTGAATGTGGTTTGAAGACTTTTTCTAAATGTACGTAACGGTGATTCACTCATGATTGGTGGACATACGCTTGATTTGGCTTTCCATAATGGGAATCGTTTGCTGTTTGGGGAGAGTTGCTCCATATAGTCCATTTGAGCTCGGTGTTTCTCATCTTCTAGGTCTTTGCGTAGTAGATGGTTGGCTATTTTTGACCGCTCCTTTGAGTCAGGAGATCTATGCGCTTGCCTCCGAATACAATTGGTTCAAGTACCAATTGTAAAATATTCAAATACTAGTTTATTACTAAAGGCTAACATAACAAACAACAACATATTTGAGGACGCAACAGCAGCAGGGCAGCAGGCTAAGCCATCTTCAGGAGCAGTTTCAAGCAGGCAATAATAATGTTATTGTTGCCTTAAGTGGTCAAATAATAGACCCCAGCTATTTTTTAAGCGACTATTATACAAAAATAATAGATATCGCTAACTAAATTTACTCAGCACACAACCATGCTTCAAACTTTTGACATGGACCTCAGCCTTTTGAATGACAATGCTGAAACTAAAACACAATGCTGAGCACATTGTCTCGCATAATGAGACAAATGACACTTGAAAACAAACACCAATTGGAAACCAAATCTATAGAGATTTTGAAAATCCTGACAGCCTGGGCTATAATATTGCCAATTTTATTTCTGCCGAAAGTGCTGTCATACTTAACATAATTGTCCTTGCAAGCTGTTTGTCTCCACGTAAGCCAACGTAAGCAGACGTGTTTCTTGGTCGCTCCGGAAAATTTCAAAAATAAATCAAATAGTAGATGTTAATTGAACATATTTCGTATACTGTGAAATAAACAGCTAAACAAATGCAAATCGTTCGGTGTTTCGCTACCTCAAACAAGTGTTTTCTTCTCCAAACAAAAAACACAAAACAATAATACATAATTGAAGCATTTAAGGCGCGCAAAAAAACCACTCATAAAACACTAAATAAAACATCAGACTCAAAATACACTAATCAACATGGCACCGCAACCCAACAAACGCGCAAGCAAAAACACAAACACAGAGCTTAAGGAGGGCCGTCAATCCGATGCTCTCTCAGCTAAGATCATGGCTACGATCAATCTGCGCTTCGAGGATCAGGCCAACCTCATCACTTCCAATATGGAAGACGCTGAGCAGCGCATTCTCAACTCGCTGCTGGAGCGTCTAGATCGTATGGCTGGGGATATGAAGAAGCTGCATGACACTGTGGATTCGCTTCACAGTAGGGTCAAGAACTTGGAGCATGAGGTTGGCGAGCTCAGTTCGTTGAGGGAGCGGGTTGGTGGGCTGGAGGTGGAACTCGCTCTTCAGCTGAACGCAAATGTGGCGTGCGATGTGAGAGTGCACGGTGTCCCTCATATTGAGGGGGAAAACGTACGTGCCCACTACAATGCTTTGTGTTTCGCCACCCACGCAACACCACCGCCGATATTACGGGAAATTTTCCGGGCACGAAAATCTCAGGTTTCCCAGGTAGATCCCGACATAATAATTAAATTTGAAAACATTCACGAGAAAAGCACGTTGCTGAGGGCAGTTGCAGCTTACCGTCGGGAGGAAAAAAAAACCACTAAAACATCTATATTAACGAACAGTTAACAGGGGAGAACTTTTTCATCTTTGAAGAGGCGATAAAAAGCAAGAAAGAATAGTTGCTGTGTTTTCGCGTAGAGGCATTGTTCACGTAAAGCGTACAAAGAATGAGAGCGCACAGCCGATTCAAAGCAGAGATGAGCTCTTGAAGCTCGCGCATGATAAAGAGCATGGGTTTCTCTCGCCATCCTCTTCGAGTAACAGTAACTCTGCTCTGCAACTCATTGCTAGTTTGCGCTAAGCTTATCAGTATTAGGTTTAAGTATAGGATAAATTGTTCTACTACTCTAAGTTTAAGTGATAATGAATGTAAAGTGTGCAGTACGTCTGCTCTTAGCAAAGTGCGTATGCAAATTATTGTTTTTAGATTCAATGCTAAATAATATAAATTCTGACTCCACAGCGAACAGCCAAACTATGTTAAAGGTTCTAACCAAGCAAAATAATGGTATACATATATGTCACCTCAACGCGCAGAGTTTAGTTAAAAAAATGGATGAGTTTAGATATTTATTTGTTAATTCTAATGTAGATGTAGTTTGTGTATCTAAAACATGGTTTGTGTCTTGTCTTAATGATAATAATAATAATGATAATAATAATAATATATGTGAGGGGCATGCGGGCGGTGTAGCCATGTATGTCAAAAATAGTTTGAAAGCTAATGTGATTTCCAAACAACCAGTAGACAGCAATATTGAGTATCTGTTTATACAATTATCGACTAGTACAAATATGGAAAACCTACTAGTTGGATGTGTTTATCGACCTAACAAATACACTGACTACACTGATTTTTTGAGCATTTTCTCCTCGGTGTCCCTGAAACCCAATAATATTGTCCTGGCTGGAGATTTCAATAGCAATATGCTAATTGAACGACATTTAAAGGACGATATGGTGTCTCTTGACATGAAGCTAGTGAACTCTAAAGTACCTACACATTTCTCTAACACCTCTGATACCCTTCTTGACGTATTTTTTGTAAATCACACCGAAAAAATTCTTTTATTCGGCCAGCTATCAGTACCAGCTTTTTCAAAACATGACTTGATTTTCATAACTTACGACATATTCTTGGATCATACTGACCTGTCATATAGTTATAGGGACTTTAGGAACATTGACCATAGGCTACTGTTTGATTTTTGCGATAACATGAACTTCGACGATATTTACACAAAACCCACCGTAGACGAGCAGCTCCAACCATTCAATGACAACGTTCAGCAACTGTTAAATACGTTTGTGCCGTTGCGACACAAAGTAATCAGGCCTATAAATCATGAATGGTTCAATAGAGATATCGGGTGTGCAATAAAAAGCAGGGACTACGCATATAAAAAATGGAAACGGTACAAGACGACGACTCACTTGTTGCAATATAAAAAACTGAGGCGCATAGTGGGGCTGAAAATTATGAATGCGAAGCGTGCCCACTTCTCCTCGAAATTCACTTCAGTCACTTCATCTAGACAAGTTTGGGCCGAAGTTAAAAAGTTAGGGATTGGGAAAAACAGACCTTTAAATCTTGACGTAGATGTTAACGAACTAAACAATACATTTGTACAACTAGGAGTACCTGAAGTCCATGTAAATGAGTACCTGAATTCAACATCGTTATTAAACTGTGATACTAGTTTTAGTTTTATGTGTGTACGTCAATGTGATGTCTTAGATTCAGTCCTCAAAGTAAAGTCCAACGCCATTGGCCTAGATGAGATTCATCCCAAATTCTTAAAATTACTGCTCCCTAAAGTCCTAAAATATATTACTCACATTTTCAATTCAGTGCTTACAACTTCGTGCTTCCCGTACAAGTGGAAATCAGGAAAAATTATTCCTATTCCGAAAGGAAGCAATGACTTTAGGCCAATATCAATTCTATCATTTCTTTCAAAAGCACTTGAACACCTGATGTCGAAACAAATTAGTAATTACATGTTAGAAAATTCACTCTTGAGCGACAAACAATCTGGCTTTAGAAATAAGAGAAGTTGTGTTACATCATTAATTAAAATCACTGACGATATTCGAAAAGAAATTGACAACAGTATGGTAACTTTCTTAACGCTCCTTGACTATTCAAAAGCGTTTGACTCCGTAAACCATTCCATTCTTTATACGAAATTGAAAAGACTTTATAATTTCTCTGACTCAGCTGTTAATCTTGTCCAGTCATATCTGTCCTGTCGTCACCAAGCAGTTGTCACATCGCATAATATTTCGTCTCTTTTATTAATAAAGCGTGGAGTCCCTCAGGGGTCTGTCTTCGGGCCACTATTGTTCTCAATTTATGTCAATGATCTTCCATGTGTGTGTGTCTAATTCCGAGCTACACATGTATGCCGACGATGTTCAGATGTATGTTAGTCGTCCGTTATGTAGAATAGATGAATGTATTCGTGTCTGCAATGATGATCTCTACAAAATCAGTAAATGGGCTAGTATTAATGGAATGGAGGTTAACCCTAAAAAATCAAAATGCCTGGTAATATACAAAAAAAATTAAACACACTCAATCTTGAGCAAGTGCGTCTTAACAACGAGCCCGTTGAGTATGTAGAGCAGGCAATAAACCTAGGCATAAATCAAACGTTATCTTTGTACGATCATGTCAATAAGGCAGTTGGAAAGCTCTATAGTGCACTAAGGCGACTGTATTTGACCCAGAATTTTCTTCCATTGAAACTAAAGCTCCTTATTGCCAAGACGTGCCTGGTACCCGTTCTATTTTATGGAATAGAAATCTTCGGAAACTGTGATTCAGTAAGTCAAAACAAGATAAAAGTAGCATTTAATAGTATAGCACGGTATATTTTCAATATTAAAAGAAGAGATTCCATAACGACGTATGCCAATAAAATATACAATCTGACCCTTGATTCCTGGATTAAACTAAGAACCCTAATCTTCTTGCATAAAATTATTACAAGTAAGGAACCAAGTTATTTGCACGAAAAAATTACTTTCCCGACATCAAGAAGAACCAAAAACATAGTTTGCACTTGATTCAAATTAGCAAGTTCAGAAAAGCATTTCTTTATTTTCGCTGTTCGTCTGTGGAATGAGTTACCGCATCAACTAAAAACAATTAGCAGCGAAACGCACTTTAGGGTTAAGATTCAAGCACACTTAGAAAACATTATCTAAATTAACGTTACCTTAAACTTAATACTAACAACACACTTAGTTTAGTAGACAAAATAAATTAAGTAAATAACTGGTAATACAAACCTAAAAATATATATAATAATTATAAAGATTAATAAAAATTTTGAATGTTAAAAATAAAACTAATATTAAGAAAATAACCTAATAATAATAAGCTCAATATAATTAAATTTGTAATGACTAGCGTAATAATTTAAAAGTAATCCAATACTTGTAACGCTAGGATAAGGGTTATAAATAAATAAATAAATGTTAAATGTTAAATACAACAGCTACTGCAGACAGCGTACTTGATGCAACAAGATCAATGACAAGTCAATTGTCGTTACAGCTGCCGAAGATGTCTATACCGAAATTTGACTATCTCAAGTGGCAACAATTTCATGACATCTTCAAGAATATGATTCATGAGGCCGAACTTCCCACGATTCAGAAAATGTGGTACTTTAAGGTCAACGTTCAAGGCGAAGCAGAACGACTAATTCACCATCTGTCGCTCACTGAAGCAAACTTCGAGACAGCTTGGAAAATGCTTCAGGAGTTATGAGTGAATCCTGGTCAATAAAACAGTTTCATGACACTATTCATGAAACAATTGCTGCAGTAAAAAACATGAATATCAGCACCCATTCTTGGGATCCAATGCTGCTGCACATTTGGACAAAGAACTTGGATTGCCAAACTCATACTTTGTATGAACAGTCCATACTGGACACACGGAAACTCCAATCATTAAGTGAGTTTAAATCCTTCCTTGAACAACGCTTTCTGCCTATGGAAGCCATCGGAAGCAAGCAAGGAAACAAGGAGAAACACAAGGCATGCATATCAGTACAGCTGACGCAGATAATGCACGTTCTGCAATCAGCCTAATCACCGCATTTTTCAATGCGACAAATTTAAACAAAATCAGGCCCAGAGAGATTAAACTGGGCACAAACGGAAAGACTATGCGTCAATTGCTTGGGCAGAAATCATAGGGCCCAAGAATGCCGGTTCCGAGGATGCCTTACATGCAACAAAAAATATAATGCACTGTTCCATTTACAACCCAAGGTTCCAAGCAATGGAACCAATGCAAGCACCCCAGCAGTAGCCACCACTGCAAACAAAAATAAACAAAATGATGTGCTGCTAGCAACTGCTCGAGTCATGGTACAGGGCCAAAATGGACAAATGGTGAAGTTTAGAGCTCTCTTACATTCAGGTTCACAAATAGACCTGATTTCTGAGAGAGTGGTAAAGAAGCTATCGCTTAAGTTGGCAGACACCAACTTAAACATTGAAGGCGTTGGAGGACACCACAAATCTTCGAAAGCGCGAGCGAATGTTATCGTCAAAACAAAAGTAAATGATTTTACGACGAAATTAGAGGTATTTGTGCTATCGCACATTGTTGCCGACCAGCCGACGCAACCTCTAAACGATTCAGCGTGGAATTTTCCGAGTGGTATATCATTGGCAGATCCACAATTCGACAAGCCAGGAAAAATCGATCTACTTCTCGGCGCGGAGCGCTACTTTGCATTGATGAGACCAGAATCAATGCAACTTGAAGCGCAATTTCCATCGCTACAAAACTCCGACCTAGGATGGATTGCCGCCGGAAGGGTAAATGTGGCCTCCCAGTCAGCAGCAACATGCTCGGTGCTAACGAACACTGATGACCTGCATCAGTTAATGGAACGCTTCTGGAAAATTCAGAATATAGAGGCTACCAAACCTCAGCGCACACCCACGGCAAAGAAATGTGAAGTGCATTTCTTTCAGAACCTTAAAAAGGCTGTCGATGGAAGAATGATAGTCAGACTTCCCTTTGCTGAAAACGTTTTAGCCCTGGGGAAGTCTCGTGATGTTGCAACGCGACGCTTTCTAGCCTTAGAACGGCTAGCTGTTTTCAATATTGCTACGATTCAGAACATATAAATATGGGCTCACTGTCGACATTGAGAAAATGTATAGGCAGATATGGATGAATCCTATTGACCAATTCCACCAAGTGATTGTGTGGAGAGAAAGCCCAGCCGAAGAAATAAAATATTACAGGCTGAAAACGGGCTGTGCACCACATCGGCACCATTTCTGGCCACCAAATGCCTTCAGCATCTGGCAACACAAAACACAAGAACATATCCACGTGGAGCTGCGGCCTTGGAGAAGGATTTTTATGTTGACGAATGAATCACTGGAGCAAACTCACTCCCGAAAGCGCTGCAAATTCAATCGGAGCTTAACTTAATGTTGCTGAAATCGGGATTTAAGTTAAGGAAATGGTGCGCAAACCACAGCTAACTTACGAGAAATCGTCAGCTAAAGTAAAAGAAGGAATTATGATTTTACTGAAGGCCTGTCTTCACTGGCCTTTGGGACGAGTCGTCAAGACCTACCCAGGTCCAGATGGTTATGTGCGGGTAGCACACATAAAAACATCAACAGGAATATACAAGAGGCCAATCCACAAACTAGCGCCGCTTTTTCCTGAAGAAGAACCCACTCGACGAGGGTGACCAGGAAAACAAAGCAGACGAAAATGCCGGAGCAAAAAGGCGCCGACAAACATCGGCAACCACAACACCCCAGCACACTTTCACTGTCAATATAAGTGAAGGTTAAACAAATATTTAACGGCCGGGAGTATGTTGGTCTTCATATATGCCCCATAACGCTGAAGTACGTTGAATGTCACACGCACTTGACCGTATCATGAGCTACGCATGGGCCAAGCATGTGGGTATAAAGCCAACGCAGACAGCTATTCTTAGCTATTGTTAGAATAGCGGCCGCGCATGTGCACAAAACGACCACCAACCGGATGCCACGTCTACCTACACCTACGCTGTATATGCACGCACTGACTCAGCTAGCTGTGTACAACACCCCAGCGACGATATATTTTAAGAATCACTTATTAGAAATAATTAGACCTCCGCAAACTCAAATACTGTATATAAACCCTTGCATTTCGTTTAATAAAGACAGAACAACAAGAACACTCGTGCAGCTCTGATCTCACATTCCCTTTCAGCTCCTTCGAATAAAATTGGTCAAGTACCAATTGTAAAATACGCAGCTACTAGTTTATTACTAGGGGCTAACATAACAAACAACAACAGCAGTGATTTCTGTAGTGGAATGTTTTTGACATAGTTGTCTTCCTTTCGGGTTGATGAGTCGGGATCCCCAATGTATGTGTTTGGCATTGTAATCACCAGCTGGTATGAAGCGGTCACCTAGTAGGTCGAAGAAATGTACAGATTCGGCCTCAGAAACGGAGAAGCGCGGTGGGCAGTATACTGCGGCTAGCCGCTTTGTATTTCGATATGAATTGTTGTGGCCTGTAGATAAGTTGTAGCAAATGATGGCAACGGATAGTGCCTGATGCGAAGCTTTATCAGGATGCCAGTACCTCTATGAGCCTTACCATCAGGATGATTGGCCGCATAGAAGTTGTAGCCATTGAGATGAAAATAATGTTTGTCTCTTAGGTGAGTCTCTGATATGATCATGGCGTCAATGCCATGTTGATTGAGGAACTGCAAGAACTGGCATTTGTGCTGTGAAACATATTTTTAGTGAAGTCATTTAAGTAGATTTCTGTTTGATTAGTAATTCCTGGAGGAGATTTTGATTGCGCATAATTTCCTGCATCGTTTGTTTTTATACTCAGTACATGAAATGTACAGGAGTATATTAGGTTTGCGGGAGCTGAAAAATATAACAGGCAGAAGGAGTCGTGGCAGGTCCCACAAAGTATATATATTCTTGATCACCATTACAAGACGAGTCGATATAGCCATGTCCGTCTGTCCGTCTGTCTGTCCGTCCGAACACTTGGATCCCAGAGACTATAAGAGCTAGAGACACCAAATTTTACCCAAAGATGGCTTATGTGTGTACGCTATACGAGTTTGTTTTATTTTTTCATTTTCCTTCCCACTTCCCCCCTATGGGGGTTTTCCCGATTTCCCATTCGTATAATCGCCTATATCTCGGAGATTTTCTATAACTCCCGTAATTCTTGGAATTTTGAACTAAAATTTGGTAGTCATAAATATATATCCGCATACCAAGTTTCATTATGATAGAATGATTGGAAAAAAAGTTATAGCCATATAACCAGGCCCAATGCACACATACATACATATGTACAAGTACACAAACACGCATAAGGCACGATTCCGATGTAAATGTAAATGTATGTATACATGCATGGAATATTTAATTTAGTTAATTAATTAAATTAATTTAGTTAATTAATTAAATTAATTTAGTTAATTAACTAAATTAAATTAAATTAAATTCATTAATTAATTTAATTTCTTTTTTGTGGGGTGGTACAGTGTATTTGAGAGTTGAGCCTGCTCGACTTTAGCATTCTTTTCTTGTTTTAATTTATTTAATTATTCTAAACATATGTATAGAGTATTTAGACTTTAGCTTTCTTACTTGTTTTATAATTATATTTTCTTAAGTTTTATTTGCTTTATTTAACTTGAAGTATATTGCTAATATTATTAAGTTTAAGCAATAATTTAATTTTTGTAAATGAAGTGCGTTGCAAAACTATAGAACCACTTATAAAAATGCGATTGATTAAAAACGACTAACTGTAGAGTACAACAATGTTCTGCGAAAATGTGTTAAAGACAAAATAAGGAAGAAATAACGGTATTTGGTGAAATTTTTTAGTGTAAAATTTTAAGAATTAGGGGAAAAACGGGTTTTTGCTGTTGCATTACTATAGAACCACTTGCGTTATATGCAATTTTTACTGGTTTTAGTCAGTGATACTCAGTTGTTAATTCAAGAAGAGTTGAACACGGAGAGAATAATAAAACTGCCGCGTGGAAAAATATTAAAAAATTGTGAAAAATTGCAAATATTGGCATATAAAGAGCAAAATGTGGGCATTTGTGAAATTGCCAGAATACTCGCTCGAAGCCACCATGTAATACCGGAATTTTTTATAGATTCGGAAGGCTATGGGTCAAGAAATTCTGGAGGAAGGAAAAAAAATCAACCAATGCGAAGAACGTAGAATTTTAAGGGCTGCGAATAACTCAACCACGTGTTTGGCGGACCTTCAAAAGCTTGTTGACGTTCCCGTTCCCCGATCGACTATTTCCAGGGTTTTAAAACGGAGCGGAATTATTAGAACAATAGGGCCAAAAAATGGGCTTAAGGTGATTTTTTCTGATGAAAAAAGTGGAACCTCGATGGTCCAAGTTGTTTTCGAGGATACTGGCGCGACTTAAAAGTGGCGAGAAATACAGTCCACAAAAGTCAACATGTGGCAATGGTCGGGGGAGTCCAAACAAAATTTGGACACGTGGAAGTCGAAAAATTTACGCGACGTCTATTTCGCAATATACCGCAATTTCGTCACGGAAAATTTTGTGAAGCGTGGTCATCGAGAATTCAATGGCTTGCAATTGACCGCTGAAGAAAAACAACAACACGCGGAATCAATTGCTTAGTACCAACGCCTTGCGGCGTGTGAGTTACTAAATATTGAAGTATCCGCCGATGCATATTGCGTGTAAAATTGTCGACGCAATTTCATACAATCATCAAAACGGAGCAATACCGAAACAAAATAATACAGAACGCATGCAGGAGCTAGAGGTTCTACAGCAGATACAAGCCATAGATGAGGACAACGTAAAGCTTCAAAACGAAATTTGTGACAAAGAAACTGAAATGTTGGAGTTAACGCGTCAGTTGGAAAATGCATCAAATGACGGTGTGTCAACCGACCTACTCAACGAGGCGACCGTGTCGAAAATGGCGGCGAAACGGGCATCTCCAACACCTTCAGAGACAAGTCTTCAAAATGCTGTCGTTAATATGCTGGCCAGACAAACACTGGCAAACAAGCATATTCAATTCGATGGATCCTCGCATTTGGCGTGGCGTCACTTTAAAGCGCAATTCACGTCAAGTAGTAAAGAGTGTGGATTTTCTGGAGAAGAAGATGTATATCGTCGACATC
Organism: Scaptodrosophila lebanonensis; assembly: GCF_003285725.1. Classification (NCBI taxonomy): domain Eukaryota; kingdom Metazoa; phylum Arthropoda; class Insecta; order Diptera; family Drosophilidae; genus Scaptodrosophila; species Scaptodrosophila lebanonensis. Next base: position 521,006 of record NW_022060745.1, on the reverse strand, counting down.
CTGTTAATGTCTGCAAAGGAGCACCAGAAAACGTCGCAGTTGAGTTGATGGCAAAGGCACAAAAAATCGAATTTGTGAAGGAAATCGCTGATTTTCACGAATTTAATGGTGCAGTGAAAAATAAAAACACCGCACTGGAATTTGTCCAATGTAAATTTATCCGACGCGCAAAAACTCCTTGCAATTCTAATAGAACGTTTGGATGAATGCTATCTCCGAGAGTGGGGACTATTCCTACAGTCTGAACAAATTAGAGCAGTGGATTGCAACTTCGAGAAATTTGCTAAATGGACACAACAACAATCTAACCTACAGGTTGATACACAAGATATAGGATTTTACAAAAAAATGATCATATGGTAGACACTGTAAGCCAATCCAGAGAAGTCAAACAACCATCGAAACAAACCAATAGGGAGTGCCCATAATGTTTGGTTTGTGATGAAGACAAGCATCCTCTGAAAAAATGCGGCAAATTTATAAGAGCCAATAATAAACAGAGATGGGACTTCGCAAACAAGAGTACCGCCTACTACTGCTGCCTAAAGTTCCATAAAGGACAGTGCACTCAGCGGGCAAAGTGTAACATTGACAACTGCGAAAGATACCATCACCGTCTCCTGCATAAACCTAAAATGGTAGCAGATCTAAAAGCAATACAACCGAAAATGAAACCCGAGTTTAGTGGCTGCATTCAAGAAAACATGCAACAAGTACTCCTCAAAATGTTGCCTGTAACTTTATATGGGCCAAAAGGGGAAAAACTAGTACTGGCATTTTGGGTGACGGAAGGACAACCACCATGTTGGATATGGGAATAGCAAGAGAGATCGGAATAAAAGGGAAAGAAGAGCCATTCTGTTTTGGATGGACAGGTGGACTGTATCGTCATGAGAAAAATGCCGAAATTGCTAACATTCAAATAAGCGGTGGCAGCCAAATACATGACCTACAAAATGTTCGCTTAATAAATGATCTGAACCTACCGTCTCAGCAAATTAATTATAAAAAAATTCAAGAAGAATACCCATACACGAAAATGGCCTACTTATGCACAATAGATAATCCAAAACCTACGCTCTTGATTGGTCAACAGCATGGAAAACTGATCACATCGCAGGCAATCATCAACACTGATGACAACGGGCCAATCATGTCAAAGACAAAGCTTGGATGGGTTATGCATGGACCAATAGGAACAAATGTAGCTGGGTTGAACTTTGCATGTTGTCAAATTGGTGATCAACAATTGCAAGAAATGATCCAAGGTCAGTACAGCTTAGAAGGATTTGGTGTCTGCGTAACTAAAGAAGACAAAACTAAATCTGCCGATGAACAAATGGCCATCAGTAAGATATCATCTTCAATAAAAAAGGTCCAAGATCATTACCAAGTAAACTTACCTTGGAAAGAAAATAACACTCATTTCCCAGACAGCCGTGCAATGGCTGAGCAAAGGCTTAAATGTCTTGAGCGGAAGTTGCTGCGAAATCAAGACATTTTTTTTTTTTTTTTCGTATTTTATTTAAAACTGTCCATCATCGACAATCATTAAATTGGATAAAGATAAACTCCACAGTTTATTATTTCATTAAGTATGTGGTTGTAGTATCCGGCTAGGCCCCTGGGAGGTCCAGAGGATGGGTCCTGAGCAGCCTCCTGGTCCGTTCGCTGTTGTCCAGCAAGTTCATCGCCAAGTTGTTGGGGTGGTCATGTAGCCTCTGCATGTACCGCTTGCTGATTTTCTTAACTTCGCCCTTCACCCAAGGGAAGCTGAGGACTTCATGAATGGTGTCGTTGTCGTGCAGTCTTCTGCCTGGCGGCGCTTCTTCTGCAGGTGCGGTTTCCACGTTAGCCTCCTGTCGAGGGTGATGCCAAGATATTTGGGAGTGTCTTCTTCTGGGATTGTAATATCATTGAGGCTAACTGGTGGGCAGGCGTAGATTACATAACCTAAATTTTAAGTCTATCGGACTAAATTTATAACACAAGATCATTACCAAGTAAACTTACCTTGGAAAGAAAATAACACTCATTTGCCAGACAGCCGTGCAATGGCTGAGCAAAGGCTTAAATGTCTTGAGCGGAAGTTGCTGCGAAATCAAGACATGGCAACAGCATATCAAGGGGAATTGATAAACTTCTTACAAGCGGATATGCCAAAATACTGGAGGATCAGAAAGTCTTTAAGTCACCAAAATTCTGGATTCTGCCACACTTTGCAGTCAATAACCCAAAAAGCCTGGGAAAGTAAGGCTCGTGTTTGACGCAGCGGGGGAATGCAATGGCACATCATTAAACAAAAACTTACTCACTGGTCCTGACTGGCTTACATCGATAATAGGTGTATTAATGCGATTTCGTCTATATTCGACTAGCAGGTATTGCCCGTCTTAACCCGGCTCAATATAATGTTTCCAATTGTATTTATTTTGTGTGTGCATAACCTACCCATATGTTTTCACCTTATAAGTTACCAGTAGGAAGGCATTTAAGGTATTTAAATGAACATATTCTGTTCTTGACAAAAAATTGTTCAGTAGTCCGTTACATTTTTGTTCTTGCCAAACTATTTAAACGAACATGACCACTATAACTAATATTTTTTAAAACTCGTTTCCCCCCTTTGGAGCTAGAATTTTCCAAAAGCCTTTCTTAGTGTGCTCCTACACTATGATGGATACTATGAAAGTATACTTGAGTCAAAATTTCATCTTTTACCGTTTGGGCTGTGCGTTGATCACCAATTAGTCAGGACAAACTGTTTTATATATAGAGATAACGCAACGTTTTAAGATAATATCCTAATTTTAAATTCACATTTGAGCCTTCTCGTGCCATATTGAGTCAATACGGTCACGCACAACCTCGGAATATGAAACACGGCACTCGTGTCAATGCCGTGCCACGATGACCCACGATCAAAAAGCACTGGCAATTCTCATCTCAATTTGCTAGAGTAAAACTTGCGATAGTTGAAGCCACCATCAAAATATCGAAGTTTGAATGCAATAAGCAGAATATTTGAATAATAAAATCGAATTATTTATTGAGATCAATAAGAACAAATCATATACATACATACATACATCTGCCCGCAATGCGAAGCAGAATATACGTAGCGCCGTTATTCGGTTTCTGCTTTACTATCGCTTACGCAGTCGTTGCCTAGCGACGGTAACTGTAAACTTTTGGCGTTTTGCCTTTGCAATTAACATTAAATGGTCAAAACGAAAGAAGAAGAGCGAGCCAATGACTTGTTTTTGTTGTTTTGTATGTACATGCTACATACATATACAGGCATACATACATATGCATGTACATATGTATGTATGCATGGGCACACATAGGCACGAACTGTTGCTTGTTGTATGTATGTGTGAGTGTGTGTATGTGATGTCCCCAACTATTTGTTATTTGATATATGGCAAGTAAAAAACATATTGCTATATTTTAATCGTTGAATGCCAATTTGTTGATATAGTTATGTTGATTACATTACCCAAATTTGAAATCGATCGGACAAAATTTATAAAACAAACTATTCATTTGAAAAAGTGAATAAATATTAAAACCCCAATAATAAAATTAAATGCGATATATCGAAAATATCGATACTTGTGTTGATATATCGTAATACATGTCGAATACAAATACATCGAAAAACATCGTTTGAGAGTTATTGATTATAATACTGTATTCGATTGTTCACTGTACACATACATACATACAAATGTATTTGTATGTGTACTGTAACTGTATACTTTTGGCATTTTGCGTATGCAATGAACAGACGTAAATGATCAAAACGAAAGAAGATTTGCGAGCCAATAACTTGAAGTTGTTGTTTTAAAAATTTTGATTTGAAACCATAGAACACTATTTATTACAATTAAACAACAGTGTTCGATGGCCAACTGCATACATACAAACCTATATATGTATATAAGAATGTATGTACGTACATACATACTTATTGATGTACATATGTACATACTATACCTACAGACGTATGTAATACATATGGTGCTGGTGTAATTCATAATACGAAATTCTTTCTAGGGGGAGCAATGTCCCCCCTGCCCAACCTGCGTACGCCCTTGTAGTCCGTTGTTCTAAAAACCCCTTATGCCAAATATACTAAACAAAGAAAAAATAACATCAAAATGTTTATGTTATAATTGTAATAATTTTTAATTAATTAACATTTCTTGCTCTGTCAGTGCAAGACGAATGTACTTTTGTACATATGTATGTATGTATGTACATACATGTGTACAAATGAACATTCACACATTAGTGTCTCACATTTTGCTTTGGCTACTTCAACCGTTTGCACGCAACTACACGAACAGCTGCTTGTATGTATGTATGTGTGTGTGTGTGTATGTATACTAAGTTGTCCCCAACTGTTTGATATTTTGTATTGTTTGTTCTGCCTGCATTTGTAAATTGCATATTTTAAAAATCGTTAAATGCAAAGTTGTAATTTTAGTTACGTAGATTATATTACCCAAATTTGAAATCGATCGGACAAAATTTATAACACAAACTTTTCATTTGAAAAAATGAATAAATATTAAAACCCCAATAATTCAAGCTCCAACACAAATTTCGAAAAACCGAGTATTGTTTGTATTTTTTAATAGATTATAAAAACCAAATTTAAAGTTGATCGATTCAGAAATGCAGAATTTTCAAACAAACTTTGGAGCTACTTTTCCCCCCTTTGGAGCTCGATTTTCCAAAATCCCTTCTTAATGCGCATCTACACCATGATAGGATACTTGAGCCCAAATTTCAGCATCCTAGCTTTTACCGTTTGGGCTGTGGGGTGTTGATTGTGTTTCAATTTTTCCACGGAAAACCCCCCCCTTTTTCATGTCCCAGGAAAAATGGTGAAAAACCAAGTATGCAGTTTTTCTTGTATTCTTTTTGAGAGTATACAAACTAAGTTTGAAGTTAATTGGATGAAAATTGTAGAATTTTCATACAAACGTTGGAGCCCGTTTCCACCCTTTGGCGTTCGAATTTTCCAAAACTTTCACTATAAGAGGGATCTTGTGTCCAAATTTCAGCTTCCTAGCTCTTACCGTTTGGGCTGTGCGTTGATTGCCAATCAGTCAGTCAGTCAGGACAAACTGTTTTATATATATAGAGATTGCGTATGCGGCAGACATCAAAGAAATGTTCAACCAAGTCAAAATTGCGGATGACGACGCAACAGCACAATGTTTCCTATGGCGAAATATGCAGATAGACAAACAACCGACGGTCTATCAAATGCAGTCAATGATATTCGTCGCCTTTTATAGCATAGTTCGTTAAAAACCATAACGCAAATATGTAAAAAAGTTGCGAACCGGAAGCCGTTCGAGCAATAGTACAAAACCATTACGTAGACGATTATCTGGAATCAAAGCCAACGGTTGCTGAAGCAGTCAAAGTCATACAAGCCGTAATAAAAATACACGCAGCAGCGAAATTCGAAATCAGAAACTTCATCTCGAACAACACGGAGGTATTACAAAGTATCCCAAAACATTTGCAGGGACCTACTTGTATAAACCATAAACAGTGGTCAAAAAACCAGACATCTCGCAAAGGTTGCTCGGAATAATCTGGGACCCGCCAAAAGATGTCTTCAGTTTCTCAACACCAACAATGCGCAGCATCGGCGAAGGTCTGCTAAATGGACAGACAGACCTACAAAGCGCAAGGTCCTTGCTGTAGTTAATTCTGTGTATGATCCATTGGGATTAATAACGCCTGTAACAATAAAGGGTCGCATATTGATGCGTGAAATATGGGACACTGGCATTGGGTGGAATGACGTCATCAAGGGTGATCCTGTGCAAAAGTGGCACGGATGGTTAACCGAACTTAAACTGTTACCCGAAATACAAATACAGCGATGCTATTCGCTTCATTATATAGCGGATAATAAGGCTGAATTGCATGTGTTTTGCGACGCCAGCAGTTCGGCATATGCTGCAACCGCATACATGCGCGTATGCTACAAGGAAATGAATTGTCAACAGTATGATGTGGCGCTAATAGCATCAAAGGCCAGAGTAGCACCCCTAAAAGACGTCACAATACCAAAATTGGAAACTTTAGCGGCAGTACTGGGTTGCCGCTTGGCCCAAATGATTGAAAAAGAAATTGGCATACAATTTGACCAGAGATTTTTCTGGACGGATTCTAAAACAACGCCTTCGTGAATCAAAAGCGATGGCCGAATGCAAACATTTGTAGCTAACCGAGTCGGCGAGATATGCGAAAATTCAAAAAGGTCTGAATGGAACTGGGTGCCCACAGCTGACAATATAGCGGACATTATAACACGCGTCATTAGTCAAAAGCACAAAATGGAACGTTGGTTAAGTGGACCGAAATTTCTGAAAAACAACGAAAATACGTGGCCTCCTCAAGCGAACCTGCAAAAAATGGAAATTGCTCTGGTGGTTTAAATACTAGAAAATGTACTCACTAATATCGTCAAAAGGGTTTCAAAATATATGAAACTTGTACGCATAACGGGCTGGATAAAAAGGTTCTTCAAAAATTTAAAAGCAAAAGTATATCAAACCAAATATCAAACGGGAGATCTGCAAGTTGAGGAATTACTTTGGGCCAAAACGTACTGGTACAAAATTGTCCAAAAACAATTCATTAAAACAGGCAAACGCACAGGCGATCTACGACTAACAAAATACTGCATGAACATCGATGCAGAGGGCAAGCAATATATTGCAAACAAGTCCAATTGTGTTGGATGGAAATCATACCTATACGAAGCTACTTGTACAATATTTGCACGAACAATTTAACCATACAGGTGTACAAGTTGTGGTACACAAGTTCAAACAAGAATACTGGATGCCGAAGATGAATACCTACATCAAAAAGGCCATAAAGGAATGTCTTTGGTGCAGAAAAAGAAATGCAAAACCATTGCAACCAAAAATGGGATAGTTGCCGAAAGAGCGATTCACAACTTTCCAAAAGCCATTTACTTCGGCTGGAGTGGATTACTAAAAACGTTATGTCGGACAACGGAACAAATTTCCGCGGTGCAGCCAATCAGCTCGTCGAGGCTCTGGAAGAACTTGACGAACGAGCATTAAAATCAACAAATGCTGTAAAAGGAATAAATTGGAACTTCATTCCAGCAAATGCTCCAAACCTTGGGAGCAGTTGGGAAAGATTAGTTGGATGCGTCAAAAGGACACTGCAAGCTGATTTGTCTATAAATACAAACCCGTCCGACGAAACTCTTCGTACTGTGTTTTGCGAAGCAGAACACTTGGTAAACAGTAGACCATATCTTCTGGAGTCAGATGATCCTGATGATGGGATTGGATTCTGCCCAAATGACATACTTATTCAACAGCGGGTAAGCATTCATGCCCCATGCGCCAATTCTGAGTCATTCGAAAAACGGACTTGGAGGGAAACACAAATTTTAATTGAGTGCTTCTGGAAAAGATTTATAAAGGAGTACTTGCCAACCTTAATTAACCGTCCAAAGTGGACAAAAAACTGCAAAAATCTTCAAGAAGGCGAAATTGTTGTGGTCAAAGCACAAACACCAAGAGGAGATTGGCTACTGGGAATCGTGCTGAAAACCTATCCTGGAGAAGACAACGTGGTATGTGTGGCTGAAGTCAAAACTGCAAGCAACGTGTATCGTCGACCAGTCAGCAGCCTATGCAGATTGCAGATCCTCAGCGACTCTAATTATCGTGTTGAGATCGGGAGTCGACACTAGGTGCCGGTCTATGTCGCTGAACATTGATCTTTTTGAATTTAATTTGAATTTATTATACGTTACATCGATAGCATTATCGACGGTCATATTTTGTAAGCTCGCTACCCTGGTAAGCGTAAGTAGTTGAGAAGTTGGAGTTGAATGACATTGTGAAGAAGATTTAATAAAAATATAATTGCAAAATAAAATCCATAGTTTTCGATTGCTCTGACTTTGCCCCAACAATGACATTGACGCCATGCTCATATCAGAGACTACCCAAAAAAACAAAAATTATTTTTATCTCAATGGCTACAACTACAATCACCAATCATCCCGATGGTAACTCTCATGGAGGTACTGTCATCCTGATAAAGCGTCGCATCAGACGCTATCCGTTGCCATCATTTGCTACAACTTATCTACAGGCCACAACAATTCATATCGAAATATAAAGCGGCTATTTAAGGCTAGCCGCAGTATACTGCCCACCGCACTTCTCCGTTTCTGAAGCAGAATTTGTACATTTCTTCGACCTACTAGGTGACCGCTTCATAACAGCTGGTGATTACACAGCTGGTGCCAAACGCACACATTGGGGATCCCGACTCATCAACTCGAAAAGAACACAACATTATGACGCTATAATAACACCACGAAACAAGTTTGACTTTATTTCTCCGGGCTGGCCTACATATTGGCCCACAGATTCAAAGCAGCAACCAGACTTGATTGATTTTGCTGTTACAAGAAGAGTGCCAAAGGTTCAGACTTGAGTGGAGCACTTAACAGATCATCCACGGGTCACTCGCCAATCCTTCTTTACCTTTATGACCACCCACAGTACTCGGAGCGCCCACACTTGCTAACTTCTAGAAAAATAGATTGGCTTAAATACAGGAACTACGTAAGTTCCCATATTGATGGCTGCCCAAACATTAACTGAAAAGTTGACATAGATACCACAGTTGAAGCATTAGTGTCTGTAATGTCACTGGCGGCAAGACATTCCGCTCCAGAAATCACAGCTTATAAACTTTACAAAAGCAGTCGTGTTCCCAGGCATATTGAAGAGCTGCTACGAAATAAGAGAAGGCTTCGGCGGGAGTGGCAAGTGCACAGATCACCTGACCCAAAGGAGCGGTTAAAAATAGCCAACTATCTACTATGCAAAGCCCTAGAAGATGAGAAACACCGAGCTCAAATTGACTGTATTGTGCAAAGCTAAATCAGGTGTATGTCCACCAATCGAGAGTGAATCACCATCTTTGTGTGGTGGGCTCACAGCAACGAAGAGAAGGCAAATCTATTTGCCGCCCATTTAGAAAAAGTGTTCAAACCACATTCAGCAACAAATAGCTTTGTACTCCCACTAACCAATCATCCTGAAGCTACCACGCCTATCATATTCCAAGCAGGGGAAGTTACTAATGTCATTAAGGGCCAAGTTTCAAAGCAAAAAAAAGCGCCGGGCCACGATTTAATTTCCCCCAAAATGATCATCGAATTGCCGAGCTGTGCAGTATATCTTCTCACCATTATTTTCAACAGCATGATGAAATGGGGCTATTTTCCTCAGCAATGGAGAAAATCGGTCATCAAAATGATCCATAAAGCTGTAAAGGACAAGTCTCAGCCATCATCATATAGACCTATCAGTCTCCTGCCGTGCCTATTGAAGATATTCGAAAAACTGTTCCTGGGTCGCATCAAACAGCACCTACACACCAACAGTGCAATCCCATTGCACCAATTTGGTTATCGCGAAAAACATGGAACCGTTGAACAAGTCAACCGAATAACCTCTGAGATACGAAATGCATTTGAAAAACGAGAGTATTGCTCCGCTGTTTTTCTGGATGTCGTCCAAGCCTTCGACCGCGTTTGGCTGGATGGCTTAATTCACAAAATCAAAATATTACTTCCACAGAACATCCACAAAATACTGGAGTCATACCTACAGCAAAGAAGTTTCGCAGTTAGATGCAAAGATTTCCTCTCCGAATACCATCCAATTTGAGCTGGCGTACCCCAAGGGAGCGTGCTTGGACAAACTCTGTATATTATATACACAGCAGATATACCGACAAACAGTCGTACAACAATTTCGACATTTGCTGATGATACTGCCATTCTAAGTCGCTCCAAGTGCCCAAAAAGAGCTACAGAACTTTTATCATCTCACCTCGTGACCATACAAGAATGGCTAGCAGACTGGCGCATACATGTAAACGAGCAAAAGTGCAAACATGTCACCTTTCCCCTAAACAAACAAACCTGCCCTCCATTGTCGCTAAACAACATCAATATTCCACAAGAAACAGAAGTATCATACCTTGGTGTCCATTTGGATAGACGGCTTACTTGGCGTGAGCACATCAAAAAGAAGAGAGATCAACTAAAACTAAAAGCTATTAATCTACATTGGCTGATAAACGTCCGTTCACGACTAAAACTGGAGTACAAAGTACTCTTGTACTTATGATCCATTAGGATTACTTGGCGCAAACACATCGAAGCGAAGAGAGATCAACTGAAACTAAAAGCTATTAATCTAATTTGGCTTATAAACGTCCGTTCACCACTAAAACTGGAGTACAAAGTACTCTTGTACAATGCAGTTCTCCATCCAAATACACCAATTTCGGCTTATGGCTCTGAACTATGGGGAAACGCTTCCATTAGTAATTTAGAGATAATCCTGAGATCTCAATCGAACTCCCCAAGGTGAAAGCAAAGCACCAGCTTAAGCTTAGGAACCACCAGAATTTAACGTGGCAGGCTAGCCATACACGACTCCGGCGAAGAAACCTCCCCACCCAGCAATTACAGTTACGGCCGAAATTTAAATATTGAATTGTAATTAATTAAATAACTATATTAGATTAAGATTTGACTAAGTCTCCGAGAGAAAAGATTCTATAAATAAAGAAAACTGTAAACAAGTAAAAAAGCTAAAGTCGGGTGTCCCAACTTTGAAATACTCTGTACATATGTTTACAATAATTATAGAAAAAAAAATAAGAAAATTTAAAAAAATTGGATCGATTTTACCTCTCTCGGTATTCGAACTCACGTAAAGGGTATATAATTGCAAATTTACATAGCAATTGCGTCTGTGTGAGTGTATGTATGTTTATGCGCGTCTATTTGTGTCTTTGTAAGCAATTTCGCAGTCAACTAAACAGCAACATCAACAACAGCCGCGGGCAGCGCTTGATCAGCGCTGCTGCAGCAAATATATTTATGTCTATAACTTCTTGTTAAATCGGTCTATCATAGTGACGGAAATACGGACACGTAATAACTAACTGGGGGTATTTGCAAAATTTTAGTTCGAAATTCCAAGAATTACGGGAGTTAGAGAAAATCGCAATTGCGTGGGAGAGGGGGGAGGGAGGGAAATTCCAAAATATACATTTTCTGCGTATTCACAGAGTGCATCGTGGAATAAAATTTAGTGTCCTTAGGTCTTATAGTCTCCGAGATATAGGCGATTATACGAATGGAAAATCGGCAAAACCTCCCATAGAGGGAAGTGGGGGGCAAAATCAAAAAAATAAAATAAACTCGTGTAGCGTACACACAGAAGGCATCTTTGTGCAAAATTTGGTGTCTCTATCTCTTATAGTCTCTGAAATCCAGGTGTTCATACGGACGGACAGACGGACAGACAGGGCTAGATCGACTCGTCTCGTCACGCTGATCAAGAATAGATACACTCCTTTTGCCTGTTATATTTTTCAGATCCCGCAAACCTAGTATACTCTCGTACATTTCATGTACAGAGTATATAAGTATTATATACATGAAGATGAAATTTGGACTCAAGTATCCTTTCATTTCAATTTTCATCTGATTAACTTCAATTTTAGTTTACTTTCAAAAATTCCAAGAAAAACTGCATACTTTGTTTTTTGAAATTTTTCTTGGGGCCTAAAAAATATGGGTGTTTTCCTGTAAAAAAATTTTTGAGTCACAAAAAAAAACCGCGTCAACAGCCCACAGCCCAAACGATAAGAGCTAGAAAGCTGACATTTGAGCTCAAGTATCCTTTTATAGTGTAGGTGTGCACTAAGATGGGATTTAATATTTCTTCACTATTTTTCAATTGTCCGATCGATTTCAAATTTGGTATCCGTAATCAACAAACCTATATCTACAAATTGGCATTCAACGATCTTCGAAATTTACAAGGTGTATTCAAAGGAAACAGGACTTTAAAAAAAATAGAACAAATGGTTTTTTCGGCAAAATCAATTTATTTTATTCAAAATAGTCTCCTTCTGCTTCAATGCAGCTTTTTGCACGATCCAAAAGCATGTCGAACGAGTGTTTTAGCTCGTTGGCCGGTATGGCCGCCAGTATGCCGGTGCAAGTCTTTTGAATGGCCTCTACGTCTGCATAACGCTTTCCTTTCATGGGCAAATGCATTTTTCCGAAAAGGTAGAAGTCGCACGGTGCCATATCAGGTGAATACGGCGAGTGGTTAATGGTTAAAATATGATATTTGGTCAAATAATCGGTCACAAGCGTCGATCGTCTGAGCAATTTTTGGTCGTTAGTCAATTTGTGCGGAACAAACCGTGCACACACCTTTCGTTAAATCGATGTTTTGGAGATGTTCAATTCCATTTCCATCAATTTCAATGATGATTTCGGCTGATTTTTGATGAATTCACGTACAGTTTTTATGGAATTTTCGGTGATCACGAATTTAGATTGGCCCACATGTTGATCGTCATTTATGTCCTCACGACCACTTTGAAAACGTTGAAACCACTCGTGCACTCTACTACGGGATAGGCAATCATCGCCATAAACTTGTTCCATCAAATGAAACGTTTCGGTAAAAGTTTTACCAATTTTAAAACAAAATTTAATGTTGGCTCTTTGTTCGAAGCTCATTTTTGCACCGATAACACAAACATACTGACACTTAAAACGCAAAAACTTCACTTCCAATCGATGAAATGTCATGACACTGGACAATCGATAAAGATTCTAACGCACCAGTCGACATATAGATAGCGCCACCAGGGGCGAAATGTGTTTTTTCCTTGCCAGATGCAGCAACAATAAATAACAAAGAACGGAAAATGTCAAACAGTTGGTGACATCACATAAACACACTTACACAGTGACACACGCACAGACACAAACAAAGATAGGCAAAGTCGGTACTTTTTATTGTTCGTGGCACATCGCTGCACTGCGTGCCGTGTTTCATATTCCAATTTCATGCGTTTTCGTGTTGACTCAATAAAGCACGAAAAGACACGAAAATGCGATGCAAATAAAAACAACACTATCAAAATATAATTTAATGTAAGGAAATACTCATAATACTACATAACATGTATTTTATTGTTGAAAAAAGCAAGGGATTTGGAGCGTAAAGCCAAAAAATAACAATGTTAATTTGCATAAAATAAATTAATATTTTACGAAAAAGTAATATTATGTACATATATCGGTCCTTGGAAATTGGACTACCATATACACATGTATACAAGCTTAATTTAAATAACGACATTCTCCTAATTATTCAATTTACAAAGAAAAATGTGTGTTTCTATTTACCGTCCATACGAATTCGTGATGTCCATCGATACATGCCCTTCTCTAGCACCTCTGCTGATCGCATATTTACTAGCGATTTACCGTTTGTCTTAAAAGGTTGCGTCAGCTAAAAACGCTACAAATGTATTCTGAAGAATTCTGGGAGACATTAAACGTTAAGCTTATTCCGTGAATGTATTCTTCCGATTTACAAAAGCAGAAACACGCCTTTTACACTCACAACATTCATATTCAAAAAACACATATGGATAAGTGTTGAACTGTACAATTGAATACATTCACTTATATGTGTACATATCAGCGTAGTTAGACATCCCGATTTTTAAATCAAAATTAAATATCCCGCGTGGTACAGGTTCAAAAAACTGTCAAAGTGTAGGTGAGCACCAAGAAGTTATTTTAGAGAATAAGAAAACCGATTAACTTTAAACTTGGTTTATGTATTTACTCTGAGAAAGAATACCGAAAAAACTGCGTTGTATTTTTGTAACCTTCCATTAAAGAGTAGAAGAAATAATTATGATATACATGTGTATGTACAAGTATGTATATACATATGAGTGAATGCTTATTTAAATGTTGTGCAGTTGCATAATTTACCAAATAACGTTGCCAAATTATACAGCTTTTAATTCTACAAATTGCTTGCTTTGATTTCTTCCTATCATACTATATACATAAATATACATACAAGTATGTACAAGGTGCGTTCGACCTAAAATTGCTTAGACGATCGACGCTTGTGACCGATTATTTGACCAAAATTCACATTTTAACCATTAACCACGCGCCGTATTTACCTGATATGGTACCGTGCGACCTATACCTTTTCGGAAAAATGCATTTGCATTTGCAAAAAAGGCTTGCACCGGCATACTGGCGGCCGGTCAACGAGCTAAAACACTCGTTCGACATGCTTTTAGATCGTGCAAAAAACTGTATTGAAGCAGGAGACTATTTTGAAAAAAATAAATTGATTTTGCAGAAAAAACCATTTGTCCTGTTTAAACTATGTACATAAAATGTACAAGAGTATATTAGCTCTAGCAGCTGCAGCGACTAAGAAAAGGATAACAAAAAAAAGTACAACGAGAGCAAATTATTGAACGCGATCAAAGCAAACATTTTAAGAGTTATTAGAAATTCAGCGCATCTTGCTTCGCAGAGCATGGTAGAGTTGTATATACAAATGATTGTGTGTCTGCCGGTGAAGGCTGCGCTGCCTGAACCTGCTGCTTGACCAAACATCCTCCCCACGTTGGAAGGCATGGGCTTCCAACCTCATCCTGTATAGCCATTGCACACAATTTGCGACTCCAGGGCAGTGAGTACGCCATTTCGAACATTCTTGGAGTAGAGTGATATACTCTTCGCGCCAACGAGTCCAGAAGAGCTGAAGAATAGGTGACCCGCTGCCAACGGCCTAAGCGATCGTAATTGAGCGTGGTAACATCAAGCGGCGCAGTACCCAGGAAATGAGCGGGAGACAGCACGTCGAGATCTGAAGGATGCTCTGAAGATGGAAGCAATGGTCGAGAATTAATTATAGCGCCGATCTGATACATCTATCACATCAAGGCGCATCTCCTCGAAGTCGAGTATTGAACAGGCAACAGCACGGTAAAAGTGCACTGCACTCAGGAACAGACGCTTAAACTCTGCCAATTCATTTTTGGCGCCAACAAAGTTTGTCGCACTATTGGACTATATCCGAGCAGGTCGACCACGCGTGCAGATAAAGCGTTTTAAAGCGCCAAGAAAAACAGCCGTGGACAGATCAATGACGAGCTCTAAATGCCCATCCTTTGTCGCGAAGCATATGAAGATGCTGATGTAGCATTTTTTGGCTGGCCTGCGGCCTATGACCATAAACGTATGAAATGAATCCACCCGATCGCCTGGTAATGCGGCCATCAGATGCTAACAAAGCGCGGCTTGGCGCCGAAGCATACTGTGCACTTGCTGAAACCGTTTTTCGGCCGCCTATGGGCCAGAATTGGAGACGAATTTAGGCCAACAGCACCCGTGGCCCAGCATGTAAGTTGCGTATGTGGTAGTGATGTAAGAACGCTCTTATCACAGGCTGCTGCCTGGGTAAAATGCTGGATGCTTTGCTGCGAGCTCCAACGGAGAATTCTTCAGACGTCCACTTACGCGAAGCAATCCAACCTCATCAATGAATGGCGCAAGCGAGGCCAGGGAACTGGGGAGTTTCACTCGCTGCCCCGCCTGTAGCGCCTGGTAGTCATCCGAAAGCGTTGATAGTTGAATGGAACGTAACAGAATGTGAGTTCCGGAATGCAGGCAAACCACTGTTAAATTTGTAAACGAAACCAAAATCCTTTTGCAATTTGTAAAAGAGTTTATGAACTTTCAACCGGCCGAAACATCTGTGTAGCGTTCCGCTCCAAGCAGCACTTTTTTAACGAAGTTTAGGCAGCAGCTGTACAGACAAGCAGGATTCATGCCATTTTCCATTGCTTTCTGTGAGAAATTTGGGTCCATGAGACCACAACGAAGATTCCAAAAGTTCACCGGGTAGAGACCAAATGTCTGCCGGGTTCAAATTCGTCACCACTGCATTCCAGACGTCAGCTCCTGAATTGCGGCTACACGATTGGAGACGAATATCTTGAAGCTCGAGGATTCACTGCGAAGCCAAGATAATACGACGGATGGGCCAAAGAATATCTTTATCTTGGCAACTTCATGCATATCACAGCACCAAAAAGTTCCAACTTGGGTACTGTGGTCGTCTTTAGAGATGCCAGACGCGATTTAGCGCAAAGAATTTGAACCGTCGTTTTTCCCTGAGCTGTAGAGACTACGTAGACGCAAGCTCCATAAGCGCTCATGCTGGCATCGCTGAAGACATGGACTTCAAAAGTTGCGTTAGAAATAAGCACCAGTCGTGGAAAAGTGAGCTGTGGCACACGTTAAAAATTTGAGCAGAAACCAATCGAAGTGGTTACCAAGAGGAATCGGAAACTTGGGCATAACATGCAAACACTTGCTTTATGGATCCTTCGAAATGCAGAAGGCTGTGATGCCTTGTGCCGCAGACTCTACAGGATCGAGCCTTGCAGGTTCTATATTGATGGCCCATTTGGAGACAATTGAGACAAAGGGAAAGCTTTCTGGCCTCCTTATGGCGCAGAACTGACGACAGATTTGCGAATTGGGAGCAGGTGTATATTGAATGGCCCGCGACATCACAAAATACACAGATTTTCGTACTAGGGTTAGTAGCAACAAAAGACCTTCTATTGTTGTTAGTATTTTTGCTACTCTTTCCCACCTGTGATCCAGAATTGTACACAGCAGTAGCCTGTTCCATATTTTCCAACTTCTGGCATCGCTTTTCCAGAAATGATGTGAACTGTTGTAGCGTCGGAACCGCGTCAAAAGAAACAGTTTTTTCCCATTTGACCGTATGGATAATGACACCTTCGGCGATCTCCGAATTTCCCATTCCATGTAGTGCCCACACGTGCGCGTTCAGCTTGTCCGAAAACTCTCGCAATTTGGCAGTCGCACCAACATCAACCTTCTTTAGTCCAAGAACCTCAGCAATGTGTGCCTGAAATAGAAGACAGCGATTATTAAAACGTCGATTAAGCAAATGCATTGCCCTTGAGACACGAGCGCAAATGTTACAGCTTTTCCCCTTGGGTAAACTCCAAATCCTTCTCGACGAGAAGGGCGCTTGAAACTGGCGCTTGCGCAACTCTATTTCCAGCTTGGCAGCTGCAGATGCGGATTTTTTGTCGAGCTCCTCATGTAGGATGAAGCTAGCGTCACCACAATCGAACTTCTCCAAACTACTGAGCGCGCGGTTAAAATTAACATTCATATTCTCGAGCAGTTTTACAAGATAGAGCAACTCATCTTCCCTTAATAAACCAATTTTGTCATATTTTAAATTGCATTCCATTACCTTGAGACTTTCACAAAGATATTCAGCTTTGCACTTAAAAAATACTACCCGATTTACGGACATGGCTATATCGACTCGGCTTGTCATCCTGATCAAGAATATATACAGGGTGCGCCATCTTTTATGTCGGTATGTAAATATTGAATAAAGTTGTCAATAGTGAACCGATTGACTTGAGTAGACCAGTGTTGAAAACCTCAGTTCAGCACAATTTTAATCATGAATCGCTTCACTCCGAAAGAACGCGCTGAAATAGTGACGCTTTACATTGAAAATAGTCGTTCAGTTGTGTTAACTCAACGTGCATATCGTCGAAAATATCGCGACAAACAGGCACCATCTGACAACACTATTCGTCGTTTGTATTCAAATGTTGTTGAGCACGGGACAGTGGGAGATCGTCCACATGTTGTTCATCAACGACCAAGACGTTCCAAAGAACTGATTGAAATGGTAAGAGAGAGTGTTGCCCAGGACCCAAATGTGTCGTATCGCCACCGTGCTCAGCATTTTAACGTCAGTGGAACCACTTTGAGGCGCATTTTAAAGGACGATTTGCATTTGTTTCCGTATAAAGTGCAATTAACTCAAAGAATTTTTCCGACAGACTGTCCACGTCGCTTGGAATATGGCCAAACAGTTGCTCGAATGGTTGACACTGAACCTGATTTTTGGAAGCAAATTTTGATGACTGACGATGCCCATTTCACACTCTCTGGCGGCGTTAACAAGCAAAATTTTCGCATTTGGGGAACGGAAAATCCACACGAGATTCATGAAACACCATTGCATGATCAAAAAGATGCATTTTGGGCCGGTGTCTGCGCCAAAACCATCATTGGGACATTTTTCTTCAAAGAAGGCGAAACAGTTGATGGGAATCGATATCGGTGGATGTTGGCTCATTATGTCTGCCCGCAAATGCGTGAAAAAGGTCTGAACGGTTACTGGTTTCAACAAGACGGTGCGCCATGCCATACTGCAAATAAAACATTTCAGTTTTTACAACGAAAATTCCCTGTACGTCTGGTATCAAAAAAAGGCGATATTGATTGGACACCCAATAAATAATAAAAATATCTCATACTTGAAAATCGGTTGTTTATTTTCAAAGATATTCAATGTTTACATACCGATATAAAAGATGGCGCACCCTGTACGTATAACCATACATAGTACTTATTGTACTATATTTGCTATTTGAAAAAAGGAACTCTAAAAAACTTTAGAGAGCGTCGAAAGAAGAATATCATATAGTAAATAAACTTATAATTATAAGCACATTTTACTTAGCCCAGCAAAGACGGGCAAGACCTGCTAGTATTTATATAAAACTTAAGTAAAGTTCCCGTCTATTGTGGAGTGAAAACATACTTTCTGCAACTTTCTACGAAAAAGTAATATTCCCAAATTAAAGTAGAATATTTATATTAACTTATACTGAATATGCTTCTTGCTACGTTTTTTCGACTTTTCGGAAACTGTTTGGTCAAGCAGCAGGCGCAGGCAGCGCAGTCGTCCGCATAATTATTCATATATACAAATTGTACCTTGCTCTGTGAAGCAAGAAGCGCTAAACGTTCAATAACTCTTATAATGTTTGCTTTGATCGCGCTCAATAATTGCTCTCTTTGTACATTTTCTTTTGTTATCCTTTTCTTAGTCTCTGCAGCTGCCAGTGCAGCTGCAATCGAAGTTAGTTGACCTAGATTCGCCGTGCCAATCTAATGCTTCTCGCTGTGCTGTTGTACGAGACAACGCACTTCTACTTTTAAAAAGAAATCGTTCTTGTTTTAATTGTCGTGTCTGACGCTTCAGACAAAACCCGCTTCAGACAAAACCCATAGACTAAAAACGGCTCCCGAAAAAGCTCGGTGTCTCAACATTTTGGTGACCACCCAACGTGATTTACATTAAAAAATCGGTGAAAAGCCATCATTTGTGGCTCAAAACGATATACATTTGGTGTACTAGCTAAGCACTAAGTGTGTGCAAAATTCGTGTGCATACATACATACATACCGCTGCAGCATCAGTGCACGTATGTGTGTACATAATTGACTGCACAAAGCGCATAGTTTTTGTACATATGTATAAACCTCAAGCAAGCACCGTTGCTTTGTGCGGTCATTCGCTTTTGCTTTTATGCCGGTGTTTGGCGCGAATGACAATTTTCGGTCCGAACATTTGAAGTGCGTGTTGTTGTTGCTGCCGTTGCCAAACCGAGACTTGTGTTTTCGTTGTGCATTACATTTCATTCGTATTAGAGTACTGCACTAATAATGGATGGTGATGATTCATCTGTACCGCCGTGTGAGCGTCAGATTGAACGTGGACCCACTGCAGTGGCTGCGCCTGGAAATCGGGTAGTATTTTTCAAGCGCAAAGGTGAATAACTTTGTGAAAGTCTCAAGGTAATGGAATGCGAATTAAAAGATGACAAAATTGGTTCGTTGAGAGAAGATGAGTTGCTCTATCTTGTAAAACTGCTCGAGGATAAGAAGGTTAATTTTAACGGCGCGCTCAGTAGTTTGGAGGAGTTCGACTGTGGGGACGCTAGCTTCATCCTACATGAGGAGTTTGGCAAAAAATCCGCGTCTGTAGCTGCCAAGCTGGAAATAGAGTTACGGAAGCGCCAGTTTCAAGCGCCCTCTTCGTCAACTATGCGGAATGACTTGACTACAGAGACTCAAACTATGGTGGTACAAAATCGGTCTCGCTTGCCCGAGCTAACGTTGCCTTCATTCAGCGCCAGTTACACGGATTATGTTTATTTTATGTCGCTCTTTTCAACAATGACCGACAAGGATTTGGAGTTAACCCAAGTGGAAAAACTGCAGCATTTACGCTCGTGTCTCAAAGGCAATGCATTAGATGCGATTCGCTCTTTAGAGATATCGACGGAAATTTATACAGTGGCATTGGATTTGCTTAATCGACGTTTTAATAACCGCCGTCTTATATTTCAGGCACACATTGCTGAGATTCCGGGGCTAAAGAAGGTTGATGTTGGTGCGACTGCCAGATTGCGAGAGTTTTCGGACAAGCTGAACGCGCAGGTGCGGGCATTACATGGAATGGGAAATTCGGAGTAGATCGCCGATTGTGTCATCATCCATACGCTGCTGCAGATATTGGACAATGCGACTCAGGCCAAATGGGAAGAAACTGTCCCATTTGACACGGTTCCGACGCTACAACAGTTCACTTCATTTCTGGAAAAGCGATGTCAGAAGTTGGAAAATATGGAACAGGCTACCGCAGTGTACAATTCTGGATCACAGGTGGGAAAGAGTAGCAAAAATACTAACAACAATAGAAGGTCTTTTGTTGCTACTAACCCTTGTATACGCACCTGCTCCCAATTCGCAAATATATCGTCAGTTCTGCGCCATAAGGAGGCCAGAAAGCTTTCCTTTTGTCTCAATTGTCTCCAAAAGGGCCATCAATATAGAACCTGCAAGGCTGCGGTGCAAGGCATCACAGCCTTCTGCATTTTAAAGGATCCGTAGCGCACGTGTTTGCATCTGATGCCCAAGCTTCTGATTCCTCTCAGCAAGCAGTAACGCAATTGCCAACATCGTCGTCATTTCCAAGCGTCATGACTGCCACATCTCCGCATCCGCCCATTTCAGCCCAGAATCTCAGCCCTGATGTTGTGCTTCTCGCCACCGCCGTTGTCAACGTGAGGAGTCGCGCTGGCACATTGGTAGTTACGTCTCGACTTAATCATCAGCTTCAATTGCGCAAAGTAAAACAAAACAGCAACTTGCAACAGCAAGACTCGCCTGTGATGGATCATAACAGGAGGTGGTTCACAAATCCGTAAATCGGCTCTCGCTTCATTTCAGTCTGTAGCAGTTGAGGAAACAGATTCGAATGTTCGCATAGAAAGGCTCATACGCAGATTCTGGGAGCTGGAGAGCTGCATAGATACGGATATGCTGCCTACCAAGGAGGAGTTGGAGTGCGAAGCGCATTTTAAGACCAACGTTGTTCGCCTACCTAGTAACAAGTATTCTGTGCGGCTGCCTCCGAAACACAGCGTTGAGTTGCTAGGCGACTCGTACCAGCAGGCACGCCGCCGTTTTCTAAATTTGGAGAGAAAATTGGAGCGCAGCCCCAATTTAAAGGTCCAGTACTCGGCCTTCATAAAGGAGTACAAGGATTTGAATCACAAGTCTCTTGTCAGCACTGACTCAAGGGATAAATGCAAGTACTATCTACCGCATCATTGCGTCTTAAAGGAGGATAGTACAACTACGAAGCTGAGAGTTGTGTTTGATGGATCTGCGGACCAACTTCTGGCTACTCATTGAACGAAGTTTTGATGGCAGGTCCCACCATTCAAAGCAAGCTCTTCAACACATTGCTACGGTTTCGTTCGTTTGCAATTGCACTCACCGGCGATGTATGCAAGATGTATCGCTGTGTAGGGGGTGGCAGAGCCCGACACTTTCTTGCAATGTATTCTTTGGCGTGATACACCGCACCAAGAAGTGCAAGTCTATAAGTTGAATACCGTAACATACGGCATAAAACCTGCTTCGTTTCTCGCGGTACGTACAATGCACCATTTGGCCATGGATGAGCAGGCCTCATTTCCCATAGGTTCCGAAATTCTTCAGCGTGATTTCTATGTGGATGATCTCATTACTGGAGGCAGTTCAGTTCCGGAGGTGATGGAGATCATGCATCAGACTACTAGTCTTCTGTCGACGGGCAGTCTCCTTCAAATTGCGGAAGTGGTGCTCAAGCAACTCTACAGTACTGCAAGGCGTCTCTGATGCAGATGAGGAATCGCTGCTAAAATTTGATGATGATAGCGACATCACCAAAACATTGGGCTTGGTCTGGGATCCAGCTTCCGATCAGTTTTTGTTTTCGCTCTCACCCTTAGAGCTGCCTTCTAAGCTTACCAAGCGTTCTGTCTTGTCAGCTATTGAACATTTTTACGACCCGCTTGGACTTGCTTGTCCTGTAATAACCAAATCTCAAATCATTATGCAGGATCTCAGGAAGGCGAAGCTGGAGTGGGATGAGAGTTTTCCGGCGACGTTGGCAACCACTTGGTTTCTGCTCAAATTTTGAACGTGTGTCAAAGCTAACTTTTCCACGGCTGGTGCTCATTCCTAACGCAACTATTGAAGTCCATGGCTTCAGCGATGCCAGCATGAGCGCTTATGGAGCCTGCGTCTACATAGTCTCTACGGCTCAGGGAAAAACGACGGTGCAACTTCTTTGCGCTAAATCGCGTGTGGCACCTTTAAAGACGACCACAGTACCCAAATTGGAACTCTGCGGTGCAGCACTACTGGCGCAGCTTATGCATGAAGTGGCCAAGATGAAGATATTCTGTGGTCCATGCTATTGCTGGTCTGACTCATCCGTCGTATTATCTTGGCTTCGCATCGATTCTTCGAGCTTCAAGATATTCGTCTCCAATCGTGTAGCCACAATTCAGGAGCTGACATCTGGAATGGAGTGGAAATATGTGCCAACAAATTTAAATCCGGCAGACATGTTATCTAGAGGGGCTCTGCCCGGTGAACTTTTGGAATCTTCGTTGTGGTCTCATGGACCCAAATTTCTTACAGAAAGCAAATGCAAATGGCCTGAATCCTGCTTGTCTGGCCTGAACTTCGTCAAAAGGTGCTGCTTGGAGCGGCATGCTACACAGATGTTTCGACAGGCTGCAAGTTCGTAAACTCTTTCTACAAGTTACAAAGGGTTTTTGGTTTCGTCTACAAATTTATTCATCGTATCCGGTGCTCTGGCCTAACACTGGCTTGCCTACATCATGGAACTCACATTCTGCTACGTTCCATTCAACTATCAACGCTTTTCGAGGACTACAAGGCGCTACGGGCGGGGCAGCGAGTGAAACCCTCCAGCTCCCTGGCCTCGCTCGCGCCATTTATTGATGAGGTTGGATTGCTGCGCGTAGGCAATTTTACCCAGGCAGCATCCTGTGACAAGAGCGCTTATTTATCATCACCACATTCGCAGCTTACATGCTGGGCCACGTGCGTTGTTGGCCTCGATTCGTCTACAATACTGGCCCATAGGCGGCCGAAAGACGGTTTCAGCTGCTGTCAGCAAGTGCACAGTATGCTTCAGAGCCAAGCCGCGCTTGGTTGAGCATCTGATGGCCGACTTGCCTGGCGATCGAGTGGATTCGTCGTATACGTTTATGGTCACTGGGGTTGACTACTGCGGCCCATTTTTCTACCGGAGTGAGGTTCGCAACAGGCCAGCCATAAAATGCTACATCAGCGTCTACATATGCTTCGCGACAAAGGCTGTGCATCTAGAGCTCGTCAAGGACCTGTCCACAGCTGCTTTTCTTGGTGCTTTAAAACGCTTTATCTTCACGCGTGGTCGACCCGCTCGGATATGGTCCGATAATGCGACTAACTTCGTTGGCGCCAAAAATGAATTGGCAGAGTTAAAGCGTCTGTTCCTGAGTGCTGAGCATGTACAGGCGATGCAAGAGTTTTGCTTAGCAGAGTTGATTGACTGCCGAATTATACCTCCTCGTTCACTACACTTTGGCGGACTTTGGGAAGCGGCGGTGAAGACGGCAAATCATCATTTTTACCGTGCTGTTGCCTCTGCAATACTCGACTTCGACGAGATGCGCATCTTGGTTTGCCAGATCGGCGCTATAACTAATTATCGACCATTACTTCCACTTTCAGAGCATCCTTCAGACCTTGACGTGCTGACTCCCGCTCACTTCCTGGGTACGGCGCCGCTTACATCATATATTGAGTCTGATGTTACCAAGCTCAATTATGATCGTTTGGGCCGTTGGGAGCGGGTCACCTATTCTTCAGCTCTTCTGGACTCGTTGGCGCGAAGAGTACCTCACTTTACTGCAAGAACGTTCAAAATGGCGTACTCCATGCCCTGGAGTCGCTGTCAACGACGTGGTTCTCGTCAAGGATGAAAACTTGCCTCCTCTAAAGTGGCCATTGGCAAGAGTCATCGAGCTGATCTCTGGAGCTGACGGTGTTTCGAGGGTCGCGGTGCTGCAGACTGCATCTGGAATCGTATTCGAGCGGTGCGCAAATTGTGTGCACTGCCAAAAGAGGATGAGGTTGGAAGCCCGTGCCTTCCAACGGGGGGAGGATGTTTGGTCAAGCAGCAGGCTCAGGCAGCGCAGTCGTCGGCAGCGGACGCATAATTATTCATATATACAAATTGTACCTTGTTCTGTGAAGCAAGAAGCGCTAAACGTTCAATAACTCTTATAATGTTTGCTTTGATCGCGCTCAATAATTGATCTCTTTGTACATTTCTTTTTATTATCCTTTTCTTAGTCTCTGCAGGTGCCAGTGCAGCTGCAATCGAAGTTAGTTGACCTAGATTCGCCGTGTCAATCTAACGCTTCTCGCTGTGCTGTTGTACGAGACAACGCACTTCTACTTTTGCGCATATTGCTTAAAGGCTCAACTATTTGACTTGGTGGCCTCTTAAATTCGTGTATATTAGTTCGGTTTATAGAGAAACATAATTGGCCCTGCGCGGCAAAATATACATACATATGTACATTGAAAAGAAATCGTTCTTGTTGTCATTGTCGTGTCTGACGCCCGCTTCAGACAAAACCCATAGACTAAAAAAGGCTCCCGAAAAAGCTCTGTGCCTCAACAGACACTTTTATTTTGTTTATGAGGTTAAATTTCGCTATCCAACGTTGCTCAATATTTGGATGCTGACGGGGTTTTCAGCTAGATATTTGAGCAACTAAAGAAGTATAGCTTCAACCAAGAAAAAAAAGATTAAATAAAATTAAAATGCTTTGATATTTACATCCGAATGAATTACACAAATGTGTTAGAAATAGACGAAGCTATCTGTGGGGCGAGCACAAAAGATTTTATGCAAAATGGCTGTGTAGTTATAGTCTTTTCTATAACTAATAATAGGCCAGAATTAATATTCAACTGTGCGAAATTGTTCGAATTAAAAATGTTATTTATTTATTTGGTTGCGATTCAAATAGTACAAGTTCAGTATTAAGTGACGAAAAACAAACTTATGTAAATGTTAATTGCCGAAATGCAATTCAATTTATTAAACAATTGCCGAAGTGCAATGTTAATGTAAAAATTGGTCTATTAGAGGGAAAACTAGGGTTTGCCGTACCGACACAAGCGAACAACGAACGATGCGATTTGACAGTTGGTTAACAAGTAGAAATATTTTGTAGCTGCAGCAGCGCCTTAGGCAAAATTATAGCAAATTAAGAACAATGCGTAAAGGAAAACAAGGAATTTGAGCGACAAAGCAAACAATGAGTTATGATAACGTTAAATGGCTCAACTTGCTGCATAGAGCAAGATTACAAATTGAGTGTATTTGTGATCGAATTAAACAAATATACAAGGTACGTTCCAAAGTAAACAGGACTTTAAAAAAAAAAAACAGAACAAATGGTGTTTTCGGCAAAATCAATTTATTTTATTCAAAATAGTCTCCTTCTGCTTCAATACAGCTTTTTGCACGATCCAAAAGCATGTCGAACGAGTGTTTTAGCTCGTTGGCCGGTATGGCCGCCAGTATGCCGGTGCAAGCCTTTTGAATGGCCTCTACGTCTACATAACGCTATCCTTTAATGGGCAAATGCATTTTTCCGAAAAGGTAGAAGTCGCACGGCGCCATATCAGGTGAATACGGCGAGAGGTTAAAATGTGATTTTTGGTCAAATAATCGGTCGCAAGCGTCGATCGAATGTTGGATTCTGAGCAATTTTTGGTCGTCATTCAATTTGTGCGGAACAAACCGTGCACACACCTTTCGTAAGTCCAAATGTGCGGTAAAAATGCGATAAATCGTTGTTTTGGAGATGTTCAATTCCATTTCCATCAACTTCAATGATGATTTCGGCTGATTTTTGATGAATTCACGTACAGTTTCGATGGAATTTTCGGTGATCACGAATTTTGATTGGCCCACATGTTGATCGTCATTTATGTCCTCACAACCACTTTGAAAACGTTGAAACCACTCGTGCACTCTGATACGGGATATGCAATCATTGGCATAAACTTGTTCTATCAATTGAAACGTTTCGGTAAAAGTTTTACCAGTTTTAAAACAAAATTTAATCATTTTCGCACCGATAACACAAACATACTGACACTTAAAACGCAATAACTTCACTTCCAATAAATGAAATGTCATGAAATTCTCACTGGACAATCGATAAAGATAGCAGATTCTAACGCACCAGTCGACATATAGATAGCGCCTCCAGGGGGCGCTAGATTAACAAAGTCCTGTTTACTTTGGAACGCACCTTGTATTTATGATGAATTGTTGCCTTTTGGCTGTGGCGACTGCATAACCAAACATTCTCCCTCCGTTGAAGAACTTGGGTCTTCAGCAGAATCTTGTTTCGGCAGTGGACACAGCTTGCGAACGGCTCTTCTCATTAGTCCAGGGGCAGTCTTCAGTTCGGCAACCCTCACGACGCCATCTGCTCCAGGGATCAGGTTGACGACTCGTGTCAACGGCCATTTGAGTGATGGCAGGCTTACGCCACTTGGATCTCTGCTGAAGTAGAGTTATATACTCTTCACGCCAGCGCGCCCAGAACACCTGTTGATAGTAGGTGACCTGCTGCCATATATCCAAGCGATTAAAATTAAGCTTGGTTATGTCCGGCTCAATGTAGGACGACAGAGGTTCAGTGCCAACAAAGTATGCTGGAGTCAGAACATCAAGATCGCCAGGATGTTCTGAAAGCGGGAATAGAGGACGTGAATTAATAATAGCTGTGATATGGGAAACTAATGTACGCAGCCCATCAAAATCAAGCAGCGAACGCCCAACAGATCTGAAGAAATGGTGCTTGGCAGTCTTCACCGCCTCCCAAAGCCCAACAAAATGCGGAGAACGAGGAGGGATAAATCGCCAATCTATGTAGTCAGCCAAACAAAATTCCTGAAGTGCCTTCAAATGATCGCTGCTCTCTAATAGTCGTTTAAGCTCAGACATCTTGTTCTTTGCATTGTTTGTTGCATTGTCCGACCATATGCGAGCTGGCCGACAACGCGTCAAAATATATCTTCTTAATGCGTTCAGGAAAGATCCCGTGGTTAAGTCCTTAACCTACTTGATGTGCACGGCCTTCGTGGAAAAACAAATAAAAATGCTCATATAGCATTTAACAGGCGCCTTGTTACGCACTTCATTTCTGTAGAAGATTGGCCCACAGAAATCATTGCCTGTGGCCATGAACAGGTGCGACAATCTGACGCGATCCTCAGGACGGTCGGTCCATTAGACGTGGCTTTGCTCGAAAGCATAACGTGCATTTATTAACAACACGGGCTACTGTTTTGCAACCGCCGATTGGCCAATATCGCATTCGAATAGATGCGAAAAGCGAACGTGCCCAGAATGAAGATTTCGCTCATGAAAATGAGCTATGAGTGCGAATGTGATTGGATAGAGTCTGGGAAATATAATTGGGTGTTTGGCGTTGAAGTCAAGTGTCGAGTTGATGCGATGTTACTAGATGACTTGATAGAACGAGATTGTTGGAGAGCCTTTTAGTCATCCCAAAGATGTGCCCTCTGTGTCAAACGAAGCTATATTTTAGTGCCGTGATGCACGAAATCCACAGTTAATCCGGGAATCCGTATGAGATGCAGGAACTTGTAGATATATCCAAACACGCGCTACAGTTTGGAAAAGCTGTTGGAATATTTACATTCCTGACTGATGTCCTGAAATGGGCAGGAACTCAGAAGCACCTTATTTCGCTGCTCCGGCAAAGTCAAAACTGTTGCGCAGGAAGTAGGCCAACTAGTTTTGTCCTCAGTAAGGAACGATGGGCCATGTAGCCATAGCGTTGACTGGACGAGCTCGCTGGGAAGTGCTCCCCGCGAAAGAATGTCCTCTGGATTAAGATCAGTAGGTACATAGCGCCACTTCATGTCCGAAGTCAACTCTTGAACGGTTGCTATCCGATTCGACACAAAGGTTTTTTATCGGGACGGAGAGAACCAATCTGGGAAACTTTAATCTCTGCGTCTGTTTAAAGTCTGAAATTAAGTTATGCCAAGATGTGGTTAGAGAGGCTGGCAAACTTTCATCCCAATTAAGTTTTTCCTTCCAAAGGGTTTGAAGGAAGTCACCATCAGTAAAATTGGCATCAATTGATTGGGGCCATGAATAAAGCGATTGCAGTTTGCGCTTGCAAAACGAAATGTTTTTGTCAACGGCGGATAGCGCGCTGTCTACAGCTGTTGACATTGACGCCGACGCTGCTCCCGGCTGCGACGCAAGCGCCGACTCTGAAGCGACTTCAGCAGCGAAACCAGTGGGAGAGCCGACGCATACTCTCAGAGACATTCCAACGAGGAAGTGAGGGTCAAAGTGTGCGACGAGAACTAATGCGTGCGTCGAATGCTTGCAGGCACCGTTAGGTATTTAAGACAAAAACACCAAAAACAAACGATGCGCGCGCGACGGCAGTCAACTGTTGCAGGCTGAAGTGCGTGCCGTTATATGCGTTTATGCGTGTGCTTGCACCTATAATGCGAATTTGTATGCATGTATATCACTTTGTGCCGATTTGCACATCAATCTTTATATTGTTAAAACCGATTTAAGCGAATATATGCACGAATATATATCACGTCGGGGTCACCAAGATGTGTAGTTATAGGCTTTTCTATAACTAAGAACAGGCAAGAATTAATATATAATAATATATATATAATATATATATAATATATATATAATATATATATAACTA
Organism: Scaptodrosophila lebanonensis; assembly: GCF_003285725.1. Classification (NCBI taxonomy): domain Eukaryota; kingdom Metazoa; phylum Arthropoda; class Insecta; order Diptera; family Drosophilidae; genus Scaptodrosophila; species Scaptodrosophila lebanonensis. The sequence continues at coordinate 491,957 of NW_022060745.1, read as the reverse complement.
GCAGGTATTGCCCGTCTTAATCCGGCTCAATATAATGTTTCCAATTGTATTTATTTTGTGTGTGCATAACCTACCCATATGTTTTCACCTTATAAGTTACCAGTAGGAAGGCATTTAAGGTATTTAAATGAACATTTTCTGTTCTTGACAAAAAATTGTTCAGTAGTCCGTTACATTTTTGTTCTTGCCAAACTATTTCGTTAAACGAACATGACCACTATAACTAATATTTTTTCAAGCTCGTTTTCCCCCCTTTGGAGCTAGAATTTTCCAAAAGCCTTTCTTAGTGTGCTCCTACACTATGATGGGTTCTATGAAAGGATACTTGAGTCCAAATTTCATCTTTTACCGTTTGGGCTGTGCGTTGATCACCAATTAGTCAGGACAAACTGTTTTATATATAGAGATAACGCAACGTTTTAAGATAGACGATTTGCAAAAAAGGGGGAATAATTATTAGGGTATATCCTAATTTTAAATTCACATTTGAGCCTTTTCGTGCCATATTGAGTCAATACGGTCACGCACAACCTCGGAATATGAAACACGGCACTCGTGTCAATGCCGTGCAGCGATGAGCCACGATCAAAAAGCACTGGCAATTCTCATCTCAATTTGCTAGAGTAAAACTTTCGATAGTTGAAGCCACCGATACCATCAAAATATCGAAGTTTGAATGCAATAAGCAGAATATTTAAATAACAAAATCTAATTATTTATTGACATCAATAAGAACAAATCATATACATACATACATCTGCCCGCAATGCGAAGCAGAATATGCGTAGCTCCGTTATTCGGTTTCTGCTTTACTATCGCTTACGCAGTCGTTGCCTAGCGACGGTAACTGTTAACTTTTGGCGTTTTGCCTTTGCATTTAACATTAAATGGTCACAACGAAAGAAGAAGAGCGAGTCAATGACTTGCAGTTGTTGTTGTTGTTTTGTATGTACATGCTACATACATATACAGTGCATGGGCACACATAGACACGAACTGTTGCTTGTTGTATGTATGTGTGAGTGTGTGTATGTGATGTCCCCAACTATTTGATATTTGATATATGGCAAGTAAAAAACATATTGCTATATTTTAATCGTTGAATGCCAATTTGTTGATATAGTTATGTTGATTACATTACCCAAATTTGAAATCGATCGGACAAAATTTATAACACAAACTATTCATTTGAAAAGGTGAATAAATATTAAAACCCCAATAATAAAATTAAATGCGATATATCGAAAATATCGATACTTGTGTTGATATATCGTAATACATGTCGAATACAAATACATCGAAAAACATCGTTTGAGAGTTATTGATTATAATACTGTATTCGATTGTTCACTGTACACATACATACATACAAATGTATTTGTATGTGTACTGTAACTGTATACTTTTGGCATTTTGCGTATGCAATGAACAGACGTAAATGATCAAAACGAAAGAAGATTTGCAAGCCAATAACTTGAAGTTGTTGTTGTTTTAAAAATTTTGATTTGAAACCATAGAACACTATTTATTACAATTAAACAACAGTGTTCGATGGCCCACTGCATACATACAAACCTATATACATATGTATATAGGAATGTATGAACGTACATACATACTTATTGATGTACATACATATGTACATACTATATATACAGACGTATGTACATATGTATGTACGTACATATGTATTACATATGGTGCTGGTGTAATTCATAATGCGAAATTCTTTCTAGGGGGAGCAATGTCCCCCCTGCCCAACCTGCGTACGCCCTTGTAGTCCGTTGTCCTAAAAACCCCTTATGCCAAATGTACTAAACAAAGAAAAAATAACATCAAAATGTTTATGTTATAATGTTAATAATTTTTAATTAATTAAAATTTCTTGCCCTGTCAGTGCAAGACGAATGTACTTTTGTACATATGTATGTATGTATGTATGTACATACATACATGTGTACAAATGAACATTCACACATTAGTGTCTCACATTTTGCTTTGGCTACTTCAACCGTTTGCACGCAACTACACGAACAGCTGCTTGTATGTATGTATGTATGTATACTTAGTTGTCCCCAACTGTTTGATATTTTGTATTGTTTGTTCTGCCTGCATTTGTAAAATGCATATTTTAAAAATCGTTAAATGCAAAGTTGTAATTTTAGTTACGTAGATTATATTACCCAAATTTGAAATCGATCGGACAAAATTTATAAGACAAACTTTTCATTTGAAAAAATGAATAAATATTAAAACTCCAATAATTAAAGCTCCAACACAAATTTCGAAAAACCGAGTATGCAGTTTTGTTTGTATTCTTTTATAGATTATAAAAACCAATTTAAAGTTGATCGATTCAGAAATGCAGAATTTTCAAACAAACTTTGGAGCTACTTTTCCCCCTTTGGAGCTCGAATTTTCCAAAATCCCTGCTTAGTGCGCATCTACACCATGATAGGATACTTGAGCCCAAATTTCAGTTTCCTAGCTTTTACCGTTTGGGCTGTGGGGTGTTGATTGTGTTTCATATATATATATATATATATATATATATATATATATGTATATATAGAGTGGCAACCCTGTCGTTGAAATCGGTCGTGGTTATTTTGAGCTCTGTGATTAATCGTTTTTTAATTATAAACTGAACTTTTTTCCAAAGTACTACTTTGTCAAGTGTATACATATCTGTGACTGATTACCAGCGAATGCTTTACTTAATCGATTGCGGCTTACAAACGCTAAACATGTAAGTGCAGTGAACAAGTAACTTTTTGTTGTTACTTTTCAACAGTGCATTCACATTTCGGTGCGCCTATATACGAACAACAAAAACTAAATTTTTTCGTTACCAACTGTGCCCTTATTCTTGATGAAAAAATTCGACGTGTCAAAACTCTAAAATAGAGTCAAAACCTTTCCATTCCCGAATTTTTTGAATAAAATCTTCGTTTTAAATCACTAAAAACATTTTTGCTAATTACTTTGAGTGCGTGTGTTTGTGCTATTCCTATTGCCATTCAACAAACATTGTTTTTTTCATAGCATACGTTTAGGCTCTAACTAAAACGGACCATAATGTTTTCTTGCTGTTTTAAGTCCTGTGAGTTTGGCCATAAGCTTGGTTCAATGGACCCTACAGTGCAGTGCTGGTTGAGCGATGACGTTGGTCACGCGAAAATGTACCTTCTTGCTTAGCTGATGATGTTTTGGTTTCGAAATTCCAGTTTAAGTATAAGCGCGACATTTCGTCTTTCAAAATTTCTGTTCCTGAGAATTTATTTAATAAAATCATTGACCCTACTTTCTGGCCAAAACATGTAGTTGCTCGCGAATTTACCCGTAAACGCATTAATGCAAATAATAATTCTTCTTCCATAGCACCGTCTTCACCAAAAAACTAAATCATTCCTCTTCCCTGATATTTCATTATCAAAATGTACGGGGACTGCTTACTAAACATCAAAGGCTTTATTCAAACAGTACATCATTCGTTGTTATTTTATTAACTGAAACGTGGCTTAAACCCAAAGTATTAAACTCTGAAATATTTATTCAAAAATATTCTATTTTCAGACTTGACCGTATACACCGCAAAGGTGGTGGTGTTCTTATCGCTGTAGATTCTCTATTGTCGTCTGAATTTGTCTCGTTTGATAATCCGTTTTAAATCGAGTTTATATGTGTAAAACTTATATTTGCGCGTTTTTCTATATTTGTCACTTGTTCTTATATCCCACCTGCATCCAATAATGAAACTTACCTTCTTCACTGTTCTGCAATACAACGCATATCCAGTATGCTTAAAGATAGAGACTATTTGGTCGTTTTTAATGATTTTAACATACCTGATGTTTCGTGGTCAGTATTAGAAAATACAAATTTCCTAGCTCCTTCTTCTGCCTGTCAATTTTTAGATGGTATGCTTGATATACCTCTTTTTCAAGTTAATTCTGTGTTAAACTCGTCAATGAAAATTCTAGACCTTGTTTTCTTAAATGATGTGTCAAATATGGTTATAAATAGAACACTGCCTTTGTCCCTGCCCGAAGATCTTCACCATCCAACATTAGAGCTAGTGATTGATACTGAAATGTGCACAACCTTGCCTCAAAGCCAAAATACGCGGGTATGTTGCTTTAAAAAAGGTAATTTTATTAAACTGAATTGTATTTTAGCGCAGCTTGATTGGTCTCATTTATATGTGTGTAACGATATGGACTTAGCCATTAATATATTTTATGGAGCTCTTAACTCTGACTTGATGCTTGTATTCCTATTTGTACTCTACGGCCATCGCGTCGTGTGCCTTGGTTCACTAAAGAGCTTTCCAAATTAAAGAATGTTAAGTCCAGGTTATATAATCGTTTTTCAAAATCTGGGACCAACCCTGATTTTTTTTTAGTGTTGCCCGTTCTCAGTTTCTAATATTAAACAATCAATGTTATGCCGAGTACTTGACACGATGCAGACTTAACTTTTCTCAAGACCCAAAGCAATTTTATAGTTTTGTTAACTCAAAAAGAAATGCAAATGGGTTTCCTTCAATGTTGTTTTTTAAAGGACTTACTGCTAACACAGATGCTGGTATCGCTGACCTTTTTTCAACTTTTTTCCAAGATACATACACAACAAATTGTTTTTCCTCTTCCAACATTAACTTTTACGGCAATATTCATGAAGCTAACTACATATTCATGCCTGTTGCCGATGAACCTTCCATCTTGTCCGCGCTTCAAAATCTTAAGCAAAGTTTTGCACCCGGTCCAGATGGTATACCTAGCTGCGTCCTGAAATTCTGTGCTGATGCCCTTAGCAAACTACTTTATAGACTATTCTCCTTATCACTTGACAGATGCCGATTCCCCGATATGTGGAAAAGTTCTTACATCTTCCCTCTCCATAAAAAAGGACCGAAATCTGACATTGAAAATTACAGAGGGATTTCTAAACTCTCTGCTATCCCCAAACTTCTTGAGAAAATGATGACCTCTCAGTTACTGCACCATTGCAGGTCCATAATTTCCTCTTTTCAACATGGATTTATGAAACGCCGCTCTACCGCAACAAATCTCCTTGAATTCTCATCGTTCGGTTTGAATCGGTTTTTAGCTAAGAGCCAGACGGATGTTGTATACACTGACTTCAGCAAAGCTTTTGATTCTGTCAATCATGAGCTATTGATCCATAAGTTGGGTCTTTTGGGATTTCCCAAAAATCTTATCGTATGGATATATAGTTATTTGTTTGGCAGAACACGTGTAATTTGTAACGGCGTACTGTCAAAAGCTATTAAAGTAACTTCGGGGGTCCCACAGGGTAGTCATTTAGGTCCTCTACTGTTTACTCTTTTTATAAATGATCTGCCATCATCCCTAACTTACTCTCGTGTACTAATGTATGCCGACGACGTAAAACTCTGCCTCTCATATAACGATGTTCAGTTTCATGATAATTTGCAGCTTGATCTTAATGCCTTCCAATTGTGGTGTTCGCGGAATCTGTTGAACTTAAATTTTATTAATGTAAGCTAATGACGTTCCACCGATGCAAGCGTCATTTCATTTCATATTATTTAAATAACTCTGCCGTAGAACGAAACTTTACTGTTAACGACCTAGGTGTACTGTTTGATGCTAAACTTTGTTTTAATGATTACATCTCCACCAGTGTTAATAAAGCAAAGGGAACTCTAGGCTTTATTAAACGTTGGGCAAAGGAATTTGAAAACCCCTACACAACACTAATTTTGTATACGGCTTTGGTGCGGCCTACCTTAGAATATTGTTGTAACGTCTTGTGCCCGCAAAATGAAATACATAAAAATCGCATTGAATCTGTTCAAAAGCAATTTCTTTTGTTAGGTCTTCCATCACTTGCTAACCGCCGGATTTTATTAGGTGTTGTTTTTATACATAAATTAATTACCGGCGACTTCGAGTCTTCGGTGCTTGTTAGCCAAATTAACTTTACGGTACCACAAAGACCTTCAAGATTTTTTGTTCCCATAAGCCTAAATCGCTGTACAAGCAACTATGCTTTGCACAGTCCGTTTCGGGTTCTGTGTAGCAACTACAATAATTTGAGTCATCTCTTTGGCTATGAGAGTTCGTTTAGATCGATTAAATCTTGCTTACTTAATTTCCTGATCCGGTCTGAATCTCTTTAAATCGTTTGTAATTCTATTTAATTTAAATTTTTATTTTGTATGTTTTTTTTTTTTATCAATATTTGAATGTATATCTAGTTTGTTATTTCTTTTCTTTATGTTTAACATTGACAGTTATTTGTCAATTAAATAAATAAATAAATAAATAAAAAAATAATATTTAACAGTGCGAAATTGTTCGAATTAACAATGCTATTTATTTATAAATGTTTGGTTGCGATTCAAATAGTACAATATCAGTATTAAGCGACGAAAAACAAACTTATGTAAATGTTAATTGCCGATATGCAATTAAATTTATTAAACAATTGCCGAAGTGCAATGTTAATGTAAAAATTTGTCTATTAGACGGAAAACTAGGATTTGCCGTACCGACACAAGCGAACAACGAACGATGCGATTTGACAGTTGGTTAAGTATATATTAAAATAAACAAGTGACAAAATCTGTGGGTTATATGGGCGGTAGGAGTGGGCGTGGTCTGTCGGTCCAAAATTTAACACAGTTATTATACATGTCATTACAAGTATCAGTACCAAATTTTAAGTCTCATGTTGCGAATTTATGCCAAAAAATCGCCTGGCCCAATGTGCAGTGGTGGGGCTGCCACCTGTCGCCGCCTAGGAGAGGCGTCTTGGGGGGGTATAATGGATAAATGACTACGACGTTGAGGGCATGTATTTAGGAGAGTTTTTTCGAGAGGAGAAATTTTTAGGCCATGCTATCGCCATGAGTGGGGTTCGAACCCACGACGCTATTTTGAATGTTGTCGAAGAGAGGACTATCTGGTGTCAGTCCTCTTTCCATTTTCTCCAAATTCCTTTTTGATGCATTGCAAGTGTCTCCATTTATCGAGGGATCCAATTATTCGAAAAGAAATAAGAAAGAACGAACAGAAAAAGTTATGGCAGTAAGGTAACGTGCGCCGAGAGCAATGTTATGCAAGTCAGTTTAATATGGGCAACGTTACAATTGCGAATTTATGTACGAAATGAAAAAATAGGAACACCGCACCAACTGCGTGAACTATGTAACACATCTCCGACATCAGAAGTGGGATCGATCGTTAATTTACATATTTGTTCAAATTTCCTTTGTAAATTTCTACAAATATTGTACGCATAGGAACAGAATATTTAAAAGACGGATCACTTGACTAGTTTTTGTCTGAATGCTTGCATGAGTATTTATTAATATAATTTGTATAATATAATATTTATACTGTAATAAATCGAGATGTATTTATTATTTTCAGAATTGTGTAGACGGCTATCATAAACATCCAGAAGTCATGGTGACTTTTTCCTCACTTTTCAGTGGTGAACAAAATTGCAACCGCAATTATAGCAAAGTTGAATGTATCTTAGATGACTGTCTTGTTGATTTAGACATATCTATTTACGACAGATTAAGTGCACATTTTGCACCATCTCCGTTTTTAAAGGAATATAACTCGAAGTACTTAAAATTGGATAATTCTAAAAGCACCATAGAAGTGTATATTCAATCACCTTTCTTAAAACTACACTTAAGGTGAGTTTTTAATTTTATTATTATAGCTATATTCATTTGTTACCCAATGGGTAAAAGGGTATACTAGCTTTGTGCATATGTTTGTAACACACAGAAGGAGTCCTGAGAGACCCTCAAAAGATTCTCCTAAGTCCGGGAAGCTATAGCCATAAATTATCGCTGCCCATGCGCTGCCTGTAGCTCTTCCAGCAGCTGTTGTTGTTCCTGCTTTGGTTCAACTTTGTGCTGCATACATACACGCATATAAACACGCAAAGACACGATTCTATGTAAATGTAAACATGTCTCCACTTTTGTATATATGTATTGAATAATTTGTATTTAATTTAATTAAATAATTTAATTAATATAATTTTTTAAAATTAATAACTTTTTGGTGGTAGGTATAGGGTATTTAAGAGTTGAGCCTACTTTAGTATTCCTTTCTTGTTTTTGTTGTTGCTGTTTTGACGTTATTCTGTACAGCACATACACATCTGTCTCCACCTATGTAAATAAGTATGCATCTGTACCCAAAGGGTAAAAGGCTATGTTCACAGAAGTCTCTTCCGCCCAAGTTTCACCTCACAACTAATTCTCTGTGGCACAAAAAACGCTTTTGGGATGTTTCAAATCTTGTTTGCTTTGCTAGAAGTTTTGATTAAAAACACTAACAAAGACATTATTCCAAATAAAAATAATCATTGGAATATAAGCCTTATAGTTTTTCTGAACAATCTGCATCAAAAATATTTTGCATATCCCACGTAAATATTATTAAATTAGCAAATTCCTAAATGTATACTTGAAACACCGGCATCCACACACAGCATCCAAAACAACCGCACAATAGAGATGCCCCTTCGGCCCAAATAGATCATTACATTTTTCGAACATCACAATTTGTTGAGTTAGGTCTAAAGTTGTGAGTCAAACGAAAGTTAAAAATATATATTTGACGCAATTCTTGTTTCAAATAAGTACCACATAACTGTGTATTAGTTTAACAAACTGGGCAAAAATTGTGTGTCGCCGATTGGGCAAGTCAGTTAGCGAAAATGTGAATAAACTGCCATTTGAATATACAATACGGACCAGGGAAACAAAATGTAAGTACATTTTTGTAATTTCTGAATTAAATTTCAAATGCTGATTTTTGCAAAACTTAGATCGGAAGTACACCCTGTAATTGCGAAAGTAAATATATTATTGATCAGGATGACAAAATGAGTCGATATAGACATGCTTGTCTGCCTGGCCGTCCGTATCAACGACGTCCTGACGGACGGACTAATTGGCGATCAACGTACAGCCCAAACGGTAAGAGATAGGAACCTAAAAAATTTAACATAAGTTTTATGGTGTAGGTGAGCATTGAAAAGTGTTTTTTCGAAATTCGAACGCCAAAGGGGTGAAAATGGGCTCCAAAGATTGTGTGAAAAATCTGTAATTTTTATTTGACTGGCTTGAAGCAAAGTTTGTGTAATCTATGAAGGAATTCAAAAAACACTGCCTACTTGGGTTACCACCACTTTTCTTTGGGCTTGAAACATGGGGGTTAGTAGGTAGATGCGGCAGCCAGGGTGCAGAACCCTGCCTCACTTAGACCTTGAAAGTTGGCCCATTGTGATACCGCGTGGACTGGTCCACTTCCCGTTTTCCCGAGATGAGTTTTTGGTCAGTGATGGTATTAAACCTAGATATTTGGCTGAGCTGCTGAAGGATGGCGCTACCTTATTTAATAGTGGGGGACGAAGAAGTGGAATTTTATATTTCCTTGTGAATATCACCAGCTTTGTTTTGCTGGGGCTTACACTTAGACCACTTGACGTCGCCTAAGTTGACTATGTGCTTAATGCATCGTTCATGTGCTCACACAGGGAATTTACACGAAAAGGAGATGGTAACGTCATCTGCGTAGGCTACAGCTCTGCATCCTCCAATTCCCTCCAGGGAACGTAGAAGTGTGTTGACCGAATTAGTGATAGAGCTTGGGGACACGTTGTTGAAAGCGCCTTCTATATCTAGGAAGACATTGAGTGCATAGTGTTTGGTATTAAGTGATTTTTTAATACCCAAAGTAGGAGCGTGGAGTGCCTCTGCATACTTAGTTTTTTGAAAGTTTTCTTGGATTTTTAGGGTTATAATATTTACACTTTTTGTCAAATGAAAAGTTTATGTTATAAATTTCGTCCGATCGATTTCAAATTTTACAACTTGGCATTCAACGATTCCAAAGATCTCAAAATATAGAGTTAGGGTTTTCACTTCGCATATGGAGCAACTAACAAAATAAATATCAGTATCTGTTCCTGACACATCGCTGCACTGCGTTGACACGAGTCAGTGTTTCATATGCCGATTTCGTGCGTGGTAGTGATGACTCACAAAAAGACACGAAGATTAAGATGCGATAAAATCAAAAACCACACGACCAAAATGTAACTTAAAAGAAGAAAGAATGCTAAAGTCGAGCAAGCTCAACTCTTAAATACCCTGTACCTCCCACCAAAAAGGAAAAAATGAAAAAAAAATGTTTTTAATAATTTAAAAAATTTATTAATTAAAATATTTAATTAAATTAAATACATGTTCATGTACAGTTTCAACAGCATAAATTTACATCAGAATCGTGTCTCGGCGTGTTTATATTTATTTATTTATTTATAACCCTTATCCTAGCGTTACAAGTATTGGATTACTTTTAAATTATTACGCTAGTCATTACAAATTTAATTATATTGAGCTTATTATTATTAGGTTATTTTCTTAATATTAGTTTTATTTTTAACATTCAAAATTTTTATTAATCTTTATAATTATTATATATATTTTTAGGTTTGTATTACCAGTTATTTACTTAATCTATTTTGTCTACTAAACTAAGTGTGTTGTTAGTATTAAGTTTAAGGTAACTGAAAAATCGCTAGCTTTTTAGCGATTGCAACAAACAATATTGTAATTTAATGAGACGCGGTATTCTTTCGATTATTAGTACAGCTGTAATGGCTTGGATAATTGTACCAGCGAGGTTCACAGTGCCGATATTGCAAGATTTTGCAAGTGATTTGCCTGCTGCCGCTACAAGTCAGCGGGCCGGCAGAAGAAAAGGAATGCACAAAGAGAGCACAGTAAGGGGCGCGATAGAGAGCGCAACAGAGATACTTAAAAACTATACATGGTGCTCCAACATTCCGGCCCCGTTGAAAGACTAGCGGTCTTTCAAGTCCATTGGGAGCACCGCCAACTTGTGGACTTGTCGCCTAATAGTGCCGGTCCTGGTTAGTACGTCGGCCACCCGCACCACCCCACTTCTGTGGGGGGGGGGGGGGCGTTGTCGTCGTGGACGAGCACCACTGCTCCGTCGTCCAGGTTGGCCTCGCCTTTGGCCCACTGCGTCCGTTGCTGCAGGCTGAGCAGGTAGTCCTTGGACCACCTGCGCCAAAACTGCAGTTTGAGCTCCGACAGCTGCCGCCACCGCTTCAAAAATCCGGACCCGGCTCTGCTCAAAGACCCTTCTTGCACGCCTTCGTGCGGCAGAGTAAGAAGCGGCTGTCCGATGAGCAGGTGGCCCGGAGTGAGCACCTCTCCATCGTTGGGATCGCTGGCGCTTGCCACCATAGGCCTGGAGTTGAGAATCGCCTCCACGTCCACCAGGTGCGTTTCCAGGTCGTCTCTGGTCAGGTTCGCGTTGCCTGCGCCCCTGACTAGATGAGCCTTCGCCGCCTTCACCGCTGCCTCCCACAGTCCTCCGAAGTGGGGAGCCCTGGGAGGAATGAACCGCCAATCGATCCCTCGCTCTGCCGCTAAGTCCATCAAGGCGGCTTTGCTCCTCTCGAACGCCGACGTCAGCTCCTTCAGCACGCCGCTCGCTCCTACAAAGTTGGTCGCGTTGTCGCTGTAAACTGTCTCCGGCAGGCCGCGTCTCCCGATGAACCTTTTGAAAACATTAAGAAAAGCGTCAGTCGCTAGGTCTGTTACCAGCTCGAGGTGAACGGCCTTCGAGGCAAAACAAACACGGCGACGTAATTTTTAACGGGCGGTCTTCCTCGTATGCGGTAGCTTACATGGAAAGAACCGCAAAAATCGACCCCACAAACCCTAAACGGTCGACCTTCTCGAAGGCGATCACCTGGCAAATTTCTCATTATTTGCCCTAACAACTTGGGCTTGTATCGGAAGCAGTGTACACAATTACGTACAACTGCTGAGCAAGCACTACGAGCATTCACCACCCAGATCTGTTGCCTATGAAGCCCAATTAATACCTTTGCACCTGCATGATAGTGCTTCAGGTGCAAATGCCGAATATACAATGCTACTATTGGTGCATCTTTAGGCAGTAATAGTGGAAATTTTGCGTCATAAGGAATTGGACCATGCAACAAACGTCCACCTACTCGAACCAAACGAAACTTAATCCCATTGTCTTCGAACTCGTGTATAAAGGGATTAAGAGATTGCAAACTTGGGGGGGAGTGGCGCCGACTTTTGTAGAGACTTGATCTCACGGCTGTATATATCAGCTTGCAGCACTTCAATCAGCTTAAAAAACGATAATCTTCGTTCTAAAGCTGACACAACTGAAGAATCACTGCTGCTTTTCCTGTAGCAAAATCATAAAACATATGCCAATATTCGAAGTAGTTTAGGAAAGGATGAACGTCTCAACATAAGGTCTAGTATGCAATTTGACTCTACGTCTGATCGAATGACTGTAAGTACAGTCGCATTCTTTTTATCTTCAGATGCCTTAATGTCTGACGATAATTCAACATGGTGAAGATTGGGCCAATCATTTTCACCGAGCTTTAGAAAATAAGGGCCCTTAAACCACAGTGACGATACAATTTCGTCTATATCAGTTCCACGAGAAACTAGGTCAGCAGGGTTGCAGTCTGTAGGCACATGACGCCAAACAATATTCTCAGAAGCCTCTTGGATCTCAGCCACTCTATTTGCCACGAATGTGGATAACGTGGATGAGTCTCTCTCCAACCAATACAACACTATCTGAGAATCTGACCAGAACTTTACACTTTCTATAACAAACTTACTCAGCGTGGCGCAAACATGCTGCCAGAGTTTCGCTAGTAAGAGTGCCGCACACAACTCGAGTCGAGGAATCGTCTTTACGTTGAGTGGTGCCACTCTGGATTTGGCTGTAAGCAACGAAACGCCTACGCTATCATTGTTGCAAGTCCTAATGTATATGCAACAACCGTATGCTTGACTTGAGGCGTCTGCGAAACCATGAATTTGCACTGTCTCATAAACGTTTAAGCAAACGTATCGCGGAATATGAATTTTGTGTAGATCACGCAGAGTCTCAATGAACTTATTCCACGAAGTATGCATACTCGTTGGAATAGTTTCATCCCACTCTAGTTTTAACCGCCACAACTCTTGCAACAGAATTTTCGATTTTGTGACGATGGGGCACAACAGCCCAAGTGGGTCAAACAGACGAGACGCTACCGACAAGATGTTTCGTTTTGTTGGCTTTAACGAAATAAAGCTATCCACATCTAGATGGTACCGAAATACATCATCTTGAGGGGCCCAGCGCATTCCAAGCGTTTTCACTGAGGTGGAGTCGTCAAACTTAATTGCCTTTTCGATGATGTTGCCATCATCCCCGAACAAGGCCTGACAATTTGATGCCCACTTTGCCAAAGGGAACCCTCCGGAATCTAGTACCTCTCGTACTTGAGTACAGATTTCTTTAAGCTCATCTAAAGAATCTGCTCCTGCCAACATGTCGTCAACATAAAAACAATTTTTAATGACATTTGAAGCTACAGGGTGAGATCGAGCATAAATATTTGCCAATTCAAACAACGAGCGCACAGCTAAAAATGGCGCTGATGCAGTCCCGTATGTGACAGTGTTCAACTTAAAGGACTGCAGCTCATGAGAGGCGCTTTCTCGCCAGAGAATGAGCTGGTAATTTTTGTCTTTTTCAGACACGTTTACATCTTGGAGATGTCGGCAGTAATTGCGTATTTATTCAACCGAAAATTTACAAGTGTTGAATAAAGCTCCCTCTGAATAGTCGGCCCAATCATTAAAGTGTCATTTAATGATAGGGCCGTTGACGTTTTACTAGAAGCGTCAAACACCACACGCAATTTGGTTGTGGTGCTTTCAGGCCTCAGGACACACTGATGAGGAATATAGTAGTGCTGTCCTGGAGGAGGAGATTCAAGAGCAGACATATGCCCAAGATCACGATACTCTCTCATGAAGTCATGGTACATGTCATGGAGAGTTTTGTCTCTTGCGAGTTTGCGCTCAAGTTGCAGAAATCGTCTTTCAGCAGTTTGAAAGGAAAGCCCTAGTACAGTGGGATCGGATTTGAACGGAAGTTCGACTTGAAAACGTCCTGTAGACAGGCGCTGTACTGATTTGGTGAAGTGAGCTACACTTTGCCTTTTGTTCAGCTGTCTGGCGCACAGCCTTGGACTCATTTGGGCTCCGATCGAGTTCCCAAAAGCGTTGAACTAATGTGTCGAGAGAACAATCACTAACTTGAGCGGCAACATTAGCACTAAGTTGTTGACGAGGTATTTGTCCTGTGTACCTACCAGCAACAACCCATCCCAGCAAGGTCTTCTGCAACAATGGAAGACCAGAATTGAGCTCGATTTGCCCAACACACAACAAGCCGTAAAAGAATTCAGCGCCGAGAAGAATGTCAACCTTGGCTGGTTTGTAAAACTCTGGGTCAGCCAGCTCGAGATTTTCGGGTATTTTCCAGCTCGTTGTGGGCAAAAAGTTACAAGGTTGACAAGTGGATATGGATTTAAGAACCCAAAAATCAGTGGCAAAGTTGTGTGCATTCAAACGAGATTGAATAGCAGCACACACCTTGTGTGTATCAGTTGTGGTCCCACCTGCCATTGCAATACTCACTGCCGTGTCTTCACGCTTTAGTCGCAAGCGCTGCGCAAGGTTCTCAGTCATGAGATTCAACTGTGAGCCGCCGTCAAGCAACACACGTGCAGGATGGTATTGGCCGAATCTATCTCTGATATTCACCAATGATGTGGCAATAATAACTTGGTCGGCACTTAAAACGTGACCTAAATATGCTTCTGGAGGTGCGACCGCTTGTAGAACGGGTGAGTTTGGCACAGCTACAGAGTATCTGTGCAACAACGAGTGGTGTGGTTTTGAACACACCCGACACTTGGAAGCTTTGCAACTGGAAACTACATGATCCACATTCAAGCAATTGAGGCACATTTTTTGAGTCTTGGCGAACTCAAATCGTTGCATAACGGGAATAGATCCGAAAGAAGGGCAAGTATAAATATTGTGTTCCGCAGAACTACATTATGTGCACTTCGAGATCGGTTTTGAAGGCTTTGAAGGACCCTTTGTGCAAGAAAACGAAGCTTTACTGTTTCTTGCAGGTTCGGCTCGCGGTTTATTTTTAACCCGAATTGTCTCTTCAGCCGCTAAATATTGGTAACGTCTATTTAACTGCTTAGCGCAGTCATCCCAAGAAGACATGATCAACTTTGGCCATAACCATATGTATGATCATTGCGTTTGAGATGTCCTTTTCACTTCCCAACGAAGTTAAAGACGCATAAATGGCAAATGACAAGCACGACACCAAATGGTTAAACTTCTCGACGTTGGTCAACGAAGGATCGTCACGAACTAGACTTGCAAATAGGCACATAAAATTCTTCAATTCGGCATGCTTTCCACTGAATGTAGGCAGCCGCATTTTGGGTAACTGTGACCGTTGACTAGCCATCATAGAACAGTCATGAGAAGTCTGACTTTCAACTTTCTGTTTCGTTGCCTTTACATACAACGCCTTAGTTGAAATGCACAAGTCCTCAAGTGGCCCTCTACTATCGTTACTTGGATTGAGACTATCCAAATCTGCCTGAAGCGCCATAGCTTTCTTTATGTAACCTTCTAACAGCTCGAGACGACACTCGAGTTCTGTTTGTTCAAACGAAATTGTCTTTAACTGAAATGCCGTTTTCATACGAGCAATATCAGCTATATAGCAATATAGCTACTACTTGTTGCTTTTCAGATTCCGACATGGTAGAGTATAACCAAAATAAACTCTAAACAAGTTGCAAATCAAAGAAAATGAAAACCGAACTTTCCTAACAGCCCTCGCAAATAACAACGCGCTAAAACAGCAAGAAACCAACTGAAATGCACACAGATTACGTACAAGCACGCTTGTAGGCAACGCTAATCCAAACGGGTAGCGGGGGGAAGTTCGTTGGCCCAGCGACAAGTGTAGCCGAAAAAGGGCGCGCACAAAGGAGAGAGCGACAAAATTCTTTTGCTACGCTAGCGGCGCAAGCAACAACAAAAGCTATGTTTCTATGTATGCAGCTGATGCAACAAATCTTTACCAAAAAACCAACACAATAGAACCAAAATAACTTCAAAATATTTGTTTTTTATGTTAAAAATCAGCTTAACAGCCCTTTTTTAATTATTGTTGTTTGTTTTGCCTCGAGGTTTTGTTAATAATTATGTTTATGAGGGTGTATAATGTGTTAAATTGTGCAAGGTATGACTTATGTATGTATATAATATGTGGTTATTGGCGAGTATGTATGTACATGCATATGTATATATGATTATGTATTTGAGCATGTAAAGTGGTTGCACAAAATAATTTATGTGCCAAAAATTGACTCCGCATAAGCATACACGTACTATATATACATATGTATGTACGTATGTGAATAGGTTTTAAACACCTTTCGCTTGCACAAATTTGCAGCAATTAAACTTCTTAGAGCTTTATGCTCAATTGTTGGCACAGAATACCTGCAAGCTCTCAAAGGAGTCCACCACTTCCACTTCCCTGGATTCCGAGCGACGATCACCCATTAGCCAAGCGAAACGACAGTACCACAAGTAGGGCAGACAGCAGCTCCACAGTCCAAACGAGCAGTTGGGGTTAATGGTATCCAGAACACCAAGGCACCAAGCTCCAAATCCAAATAAATGTAGCAGGATGGTACCCAATCGACACCAGCCTCAAACAAACGAGTAGCAATCACACGACCGCGCACAAAAACCAAGCCACAAAGCCCGCAAACGAACGAGAAAAAAATCTTAAGAAAACCGATGTCCCAGCTCAGGCGCCAATGAAAAATCGCTAGCTTTTTAGCGATTGCAACAAACAATATTGTAATTTAATGAGACGCGGTATTCTTTCGATTATTAGTACAGCTTTAATGGCTTGGATAATTGTACAAGCGAGGTTCACAGTGCCGATATTGCAAGACAAGTGATTTGCCTGCTGCCGCTACAAGTCAGCGGGCCGGCAGAAGAAAAGGAATGCACAAAGAGAGCGCAGTAAGGGGTGCGATAGAGAGCGCAACAGAGATACTTAAAAACTATACATGGGGCTCCAACAGTAACGTTAATTTAGATAATATTTTTTAAGTGTGCTTGAATCTTAACCCTAAAGTGCGTTTCGCTGCTAATTGTTTTTAGTTGATGCGGTAACTCATTCCACAGACGAACAGCGAAAATAAAGAAATTCTTTTCTGAACTTGCTAATTTGAATCTCGTGCAAACTATGTTTTTGGTTCTTCTTGATGTCGTGAAAGTAATTTTTTCGTGCAAATAACTTGGTTCCTTACTTGTAATAATTTTATGCAAGAAGATTAGGGTTCTTAGTTTAATCCAGGAATCAAGGGTCAGATTGTATATTTTATTGGCATACGTCGTTATGGAATCTCTAAATATTGAAAATATACTGTGCTATACTATTAAATGCTACTTTTATCTTGTTTTGACTTACTGAATCACAGTTTCCGAAGATTTCTATTCCATAAAATAGAACGCCTTAGTGCACTATAGAGCTTTCCAACTGCCTTATTGACATGATCGTACAAAGATAACGTTTGATTTATGCCTAGGTTTATTGCCTGCTCTACATACTCAACGGGCTCGTTGTTAAGGCGCACTTGCTCAAGATTGAGTGTGTTTAATTTTTTTTGTATATTACCAAGCATTTTGATTTTTTAGGGTTAACCTCCATTCCATTAATACTAGCCCATTTACTGATTTTGTAGAGACCATCATGATATGACTGGACAAGATTAACAGCTGAGTCAGAGAAATTATAAAGTCTTTTCAATTTCGTATAAAGAATGGAATGGTTTACGGAGTCAAAAGCTTTTGAATAGTCAAGGAGCGTTAAGAAAGTTACCATACTGTTGTCCATTTCTTTTCGAATATCGTCAGTGATTTTAATTAATGATGTAACACAACTTCTCTTATTTCTAAAGCCAGATTGTTTGTCGCTCAAGAGTGAATTTTCTAACATGTAATTACTAATTTGTTTCGACATCAGGTGTTCAAGTGCTTTTGAAAGAAATGATAGAATTGATATTGGCCTAAAGTCATTGCTTCCTTTCGGAATAGGAATAATTTTTCCTGATTTCCACTTGTACGGGAAGCACGAAGTTGTAAGCACTGAATTGAAAATGTGAGTAATATATTTTAGGACTTTAGGGAGCAGTAATTTTAAGAATTTGGGATGAATCTCATCTAGGCCAATGGCGTTGGACTTTACTTTGAGGACTGAATCTAAGACATCACATTGACGTACACACATAAAACTAAAACTAGTATCACAGTTTAATAACGATGTTGAATTCAGGTACTCATTTACATGGACTTCAGGTACTCCTAGTTGTACAAATGTATTGTTTAGTTCGTTAACATCTACGTCAAGATTTAAAGGTCTGTTTTTCCCAATCCCTAACTTTTTAACTTCGGCCCAAACTTGTCTAGATGAAGTGACTGAAGTGATTTCAGCCCCACTATGCGCCTCAGTTTTTTATATTGCAACAAGTGAGCCGTCGTCTTGTACCGTTTCCATTTTTTATATGCGTCGTCCCTGCTTTTTATTGCACACCCGATATCTCTATTGAACCATTCATGATTTATAGGCCTGATTACTTTGTGTCGCAACGGCACAAACGTATTTAACAGTTGCTGAACGTTGTCATTGAATGGTTGGAGCTGCTCGTCTACGGTGGGTTTTGTGTAAATATCGTCGAAGTTCATGTTATCGCAAAAATCAAACAGTAGCCTATGGTCAATGTTCCTAAAGTCCCTATAACTATATGACAGGTCAGTATGATCCAAGAATATGTCGTAAGTTATGAAAATCAAGTCATTTTTTGAAAAAGCTGGTACTGATAGCTGGCCGAATAAAAGAATTTTTTCGGTGTGATTTACAAAAAATACGTCAAGAAGGGTATCAGAGGTGTTAGAGAAATGTGTAGGTACTTTAGAGTTCACTAGCTTCATGTCAAGAGACACCATATCGTCCTTTAAATGTCGTTCAATTAGCATATTGCTATTGAAATCTCCAGCAAGGACAATATTATTGTGTTTCAGGGACACCGAGGAGAAAATGCCCAAAAAATCAGTGTAGTCAGTGTATTTGTTAGGTCGATAAACACATCCAACTAGTAGGTTTTCCATATTTGTACTAGTCGATAATTGTATAAACAGATACTCAATATTGCTGTCTACTGGTTGTTTGGAAATCACATTAGCTTTCAAACTATTTGTGACTTGGCTTAACCTTTAACATAGTTTGGCTGTTCGCTGTGGAGTCAGAATTTATGTTATTTAGCATTGAATCTAAAAACAATCATTTGCATACGCACTTTGCTAAGAGCAGACGCACTGCACACTTTACATTCAGCACCAGCAGCGAGTTGAGAATGCGCTGTTCAGCGTCTTCCATATTGGAAGTGATGAGGTTGGCCTGCTCCTCGAAGCGCAGATTGATCGTAGCCATGATCTTAGCTGAGAGAGCATCGGATTGACGTGTATGTATGCAGCACAAAGTTGAACCAAAGCAGCAACAACAACAACAGCTGCGGGCAGCGATACAAGCAGAGCGTGGGCAGAGATTTTATTTATGGCTATAACTTTCTTCAGAATTGACCTATCATGATGAAACTTGGCAGACAGACACATAATATAACAGAATGTACAAGGTGCAATTCAAAAGTTCAAGGACTTTTATTAAAAAATGAAAACTATTTTTTTTTTTGAAAAATTTATTAGTCTCCTTCCGCCTGAATACAACGTTTTGCACTTTCAAGAAGGTGATCGAACGAATTTTTTAGGTCATTTGTCGGTATAGCGTTGAGGATGGCGGTCGCCGCCTATTGGATGGCATCAACGTCAGCATAGCGGTTTCCTTTCATGGCCAAATGTAGTTTTCCGAAAAGGTAGAAGTCGCACGGTTCCATATCAGGTGAATACGGCGAGTGGTTAATGGTTAAAATGTGATTTTTGGTCAAATAATCGGTCACAATCGGTTGATTTTTGAGCAATTTTTGGTCGTCAGTCAATTTGTTCGGAACAAACCGTAACCTTTCGTAAGCCCCAATGTTCGGTCAAAATGCGATAAATCGTCGTTTTGGAGATGTTCAATTCCATTTCCATCAATTTCAATGATGATTTCGGCTGATTTTTGATGAATTCACGCACTGTTTTGATGGCATTTTTTGTGATCACGAATTTTGATTGGCCCACATGTTGATCGTCATTTATGTCCTCACGACCACTTTGAAAACGTTGAAACCACTCGTGCACTCTGCTACGGGATAGGCAATCATCGCCATAAACTTGTTCCATCAATTGAAACGTTTCGGTAAAAGTTTTACCAATTTTAAAACAAAATTTAATGTTGGCGCTTTGTTCGAAGCTCATTTTCCGACCGATAACACAAACATACAGACACTTAAAACGCAATTCCAAGAACTACGAGAGTTATGGAAAAAACCACGAATTGCGGGGGAGTGGGGGGGTGTATCAGAATAAAAAAATAAACTTGACCTGCCTAGGGCTTATGGGAATCTGGATACCGAGTTTGGTTATTCTAGCTCTTGTACATTCTAAGATCCTTGCGCTCATACCGACGGACGGACAGACGGACATGGCTATATCGACTCGGCTTATCACCCTGATCAAGAATATATATACTTTGTAGGGTCTGCCACGTCTCCTTCTGTGTGTTACATACATTCGCACAAAACTAGTATAGCCTTTTACCCTATGGGTACAGGCTATAATAAAATTAGCAAATGAAAAATTATTTGAGTTTTATTGCACATATTACATTACACATTATTCTTGGAGCTTGAAAAATTGGGCGTTTAATATTTTTTCACTATATTTCAAATGAAAAGTTTGTGTTATGAATGTTTTCCATCGATTTCAAATTTAGGTAATGTAATCTACGTAACTAAATTTAAAACTTCGCTTTCAAGGATTTTGAAAATATACGGGTAATACGGAAATACGGGTTTCGCTTTACAAATGTAGGCAGAATAAACCACAAACCATAAAATGCATATCAAACAGTTGGGGACAACTTAGTATACATACTCACACACACATACAAGCAACTGTTCGTGTAGTTGCGCTTTCTATATGTCGTTTGAAACTGCTATCTTTATCGATTGTTCAGCGATAATTTCATGACATTTCATCGATTGGAAGTGAAGTTATTGCGTTTTAAGTGTCAATATGTTTGTGTTATCGGTGCGAAATGAACGCTTGTGACCGATTATTTGACCAAAAATCACATTTTAACCATTAACCACTCGCCGTATTCTATCTTTTCGGAAAAATGCATTTGCCCATGAAAGGAAAGCGTTATGCAGACGTAGAGGTCATTCAAAAGACTTGCATCGGCATACTGGTGGCCATACCGGCCAACGAGCTAAAACACTCGTTCGACATGCTTTTAGATCGTGCAAAAAGCTGTTGTATTGAAGCAGAAGGAGACTATTTTGAATAAAATAAATTGATTTTGCCGAAAAAACCATTTGTTTTTTTTTTTTTTTTAAGTCCTGTTTACTTTGGAACACACCTTGTACTTAAGCTCAAAATATATGCTTGGGCATCATTATTGTGAAACCGCCAACACATAGAAATAGTAAATATAAATAGTCATAAGCTAGTTTTAAGCATGACTATATAAGCCATGATTTGTAAGAATAAAATCAGTATGCAAATTACCAACGAACGGCCTGTTACTTTGGGTCAGGAACCGCTGATCTTTATCACGCCGACTACCACGTTGACTACATGCTCCCAAGGATTGCCATCCGGTATCCTTGGTCACTACAAACGTCCTGTGTCGTTCATGTCGATGTTCACCGCATACCTCCAAAGCTTCATGTTATCAGAGCTTGTGGCCGTGCTTATTGGTCCTTCGATATTTGCTGCTTTTCGCACCTCGTAGCGCCCGTTTCTTTTAACTTTTGTTACCTCGTATGGGCCAAGGTACTCGCACGCCAACTTCCTTCCTGCTCCAAATTGCGTGCGACGGATTGCCACCAAATCGCCGATATGGTATCCGTATTCGCTTTTACGCTTCTTATCGTACTGTTTATACTCTGTACATGAAATGTACAAGAGTATATTAGGTTTGCGCGAGCTGAAAAATGTAACAGGCAGAAGGAGGCGTGGCAGACCCCTTAAGTATATATATTCTTGGTCAGCATGACGAGACGAGTCGATTTAGCCTTGTCTGTCTGTCTGTCCGTCTGTCCGTCCGTATGATCACCTAGATCTCAGAGACTATAAGAGCTAGAGACACCAAATTTTGCACAAAGATGCCTTATGTGTGTACGCTATACGAGTTCGTTTTATTTTTTTGATTTTCCCCCCCACTTCCCCTCTATGGGGGTTTTCCCGATTTTCCATTCGTATAATCGCCTATATCTCGGAGACTATAAGACCTAGGAACACCAAATTTTAGTCCAAGATGCCTTGTGTGAATACGCAG
Organism: Scaptodrosophila lebanonensis; assembly: GCF_003285725.1. Lineage (NCBI taxonomy): Eukaryota > Metazoa > Arthropoda > Insecta > Diptera > Drosophilidae > Scaptodrosophila > Scaptodrosophila lebanonensis. The sequence continues at coordinate 469,443 of NW_022060745.1, read as the reverse complement.
AAAATGTATATTTTGGAATTTCCCTCCCTCCCCCCTCTCCCCCTCAATTGCGATTTTCTCTAACTCCCGTAATTCTTGGAATTTCAAACAAATTTTGGAAATACCCCCAGTTGGTTATTATGTGTCCGTGTGCCAAGTTTCACTATGATAGACCGATTTAACAAGAAGTTATGGCCATAAATATATTTGCTGCTGCAGCGCTGCTCAAGCACTGCCCGCGGCTGTTGTTGATGCTGGTGCTTTGGTTGACTGCGAACATGCTTACACAGACACGAATAGATGCGCATAGGCATACACACACTCACACAGACGCAATTGCTATGTAAATGTGCAATTATACACCATTTACGTGAGTTCGAATACCGAGAAGGTAAAATCGATCAAATTTTTTTTTTTTAATTTTCTTAATTTTTTTTAATTCTTGTAAACATATGTACAGAGTATTTCAAAGTCGGGACACCCGACTTTAGCTTTTTTACTTGTTTTTATAATCAGCTTGAGTAGGTTCAATTTGAGTTTTCGCAGCTTGTCGTAATAATTGCCTTTCGCTGTCAAAATTAGCAACAATTTCTTCTTCGAGCATTTCCACAATTCGGTTATCTGCAGAGTTGTGCATCTTTACGCCAAACATTATCTCAAAAGGTGATCTTTTAGTTGTAAGGTGGACTGTGGAGTTTATGGATTTTTGGACTATCGGCACGTATTTGAACCATTTGGCTGGTTGCTCCGAGGACAATTTCGATATAATCGTCAGCACGGAACGGTTTAGTCGATCTATCTGACCGTTTCCGCGGGGAACAACTGTGGTACTCCAAACGTAGTCGATATTATTTGAATCAGCATACTGCTTAAATGCGTCCGCTGTGAATGCTGTGCCCCGATCACTGATAATACGGATTGGATTTCCGAATACTGCGGCCCATTCGCTAAGCTTCTTAACCACATCTTCGCTTGTTGTTGTTTTGGTCGGGTGTAACCATACGAATTTGCTAAACCCATCCACCATGGCAAATATATACTTGTACTGCTTCGCAGTGGAGTCCATTGGGCCAAGATGATCCACGTGCAGCGTGTGTAACGGGAGTACGCCTTTTTCTATAACATGCAGGAAACCTTCTTTCTTGCCAACCTTTTTGTTGTGCACAATGCACTGTACGCAATTATTTATAACATGTGTAACTTTGTTCTCCAGTTGAGAGATCCAGTAAGTCTGCTGGATTGTATGCATTGTCTTTTGTGCAGCCAAATGTCCAATGTTATGCGCGTTCAGTATGATCTCCTTTTCCATCAGTTTTGGCACCACCAGTAAATCAACTCCATTCGCTACTTTAAATAACAAACTGCCTTTTATTTTGAAGTCCTCATAGGGACGGATGGAGAGAATATCATAGATCGCCTTGACCATAGGATCCTTCTGCTGCGACGCCCATATGCGTACTGTTAACTCCGAAGATACCATCATGACTTGCAGTGGGTAGCAGCTAAGACAGTCTACATGCTTCAGTCGCTCTCCTGCACGGTGTTCTACGTTGAATTGAAAATCTTGCAAATACACGACCCATTGAGCAACGTCTCGTGGTACATCCTTTTTGTTAAGGGTCTGCTTAAATTCGGCGCAGTCCGTAACCAGCTTGAAAGACACGCCAAGTAAATAATGGCGATACTTCTTAACTGCTAGATATATTGCCGTCGCCTCCTGTAAGTAGCTATGCTTGCGAGACTCTGCATCCGATGACTTCTTACTCCCGAACGAAACAGGGTGCAATTGACCATCAAACCATTGCATTAAAGCCGCTGCAAAGCCGTCCTTCGATGCATCGGTGTGCAATTCCGTTTTTGCCTCTCTGTTGTACAGTCGCCGTATTGGTTCTTCTATGAGCGCCTCTTTTAAGTTACGAAAAGCCAGCAACTCGTCAGGTCCCATTTTGAAATGTACACTTTTTCGCAACAAATCTGTGAGCGGTTTTGCTATCTGCGAGTACTTCCGTATGAATCTGCGAAAAAATCCTGTCAGACCGAGGAATGATTGTACTCCTCTGATATTTTTCGGAACTGGAAACTTGCTGACGGCATCTGTCTTCTCCTTGCCCGGCTTAATTCGTCCCTCTTCAACTGTGTGTCCCAGGAAATTAATCGATGTTTGCAGAAAACGGCATTTTCTCCAATTTATTTGTAAAGCGTTTGCAGCTGCAGTGTCAAATACTCTTTTCATCTTGCTGAGACACTCTTCCGGCGACTCTGCGTGTATTATTATGTCGTCCATATATAAATCCATTACATCTTCGCTTAGTAAACCTTGGAACACGTGGTTTACAAGTCGTATGAAAACAGCAGGTGAATTACAAAAGCCAGAAGGTGCTCTGTTGAATTCATAGAGTCCATCCTTAGTAACAAATGCAGTATACTTCTTGCTGTTTTCCTCGACCAAGACGTGGAAAAAACCGTTCTGTAAATCCATTGAAGTGAAGTACTTTTCCAAAACGTCATCAATGATGGGAACCGGAAAACAGTCCTTCAAAACCATTTGATTAGGCTTCAGTTTCTGCAGCAGTCACATTGTATTCGGCTGGTTTATAGTTCTCGATCATTGTTTGCACCGCATCTTTAAACTGCGAAGGTACATGTGGATCTGTGTTTGTTTCGATTACGTTAAATAAACTTAAACTTATCTGATTTGGTTCCTCAGTTTCCTCCCCAAGGGGAGAAAACTTGTAGCCAGCTTCCGTTAATATAAATCCAAACTTGCTCACGAAATCGTATCCCAGAAGTGCATCGCATTCTATGGCCCTGTCAGCCACAACGAAAAACTTATGGGCTACTTTCATGTTGTCGATCAAAACTTCGGCCATAACAAATCCAAGAGGTCGCGTTGAATTGCTTCCCAAGCCACGTAGAGTAGAAAAACTTCGCTGCAGCTCACCAATTTTCATATTGCTAAATACTGCTTCCCTTAATATTGTGACGTCAGCGCCCGTGTCGACCAGCCCTTGCACTTCAATGTTGTTGACCATAAGCTTCTTTAAGCGTTTTGCCTGATAGACCATGTTGACACTTTTCTCTGCTTAACATTCTTTTGACATGTGGCCGCTTTTATTACATCGGAAGCATTTAAGATCGGCCCTGCAATCTTTGCGTAAATGCTCTGCTGATCCACAATGAAAACAATGCTGCTTCTTCTCTGGCCTATTCTGCATGGATTTTTTATTGTTTTCATACTGCTTTTTAAACTTTAATGCTTCCTGTTCTGGCTCCGTAACGCTTTCATAGACATCGTACTTTTCTTTTAACTCTTTTAATGTTTTACAGCTATACTACAAGTATATAGGTTAAACTTGTAGTCACTTCTCATGTTTAAGCCATTCACAACGTATCGTATAACCGACTCAGTGTCCACAATGCCGCGTGCAGCAATGCGTTTTATATGCAGCAGATATTCATGAAAACTTTCGATTTCACGAGGCTTTTAAATTCCTTGTGTATGTCGGCACTGCAGACATATTGTTTTCCAAATTCATCGACCAACAATTCATAAAGTTCTTTATAATCGCAGACTGTTGCCCATTCCAAAAATAATTGAGCCGTACGTGTCATTTTGAGGCGCGCCTGTACATATTTTTGTTTCTCGTTAAGGCCGTAAGCATCGGCATTCATTTCGAAGTTGGTAAACCACTGTTGCACTGGTATGCTTTCGCCATCAAAATCCGGAATGATTTTATTGAAATTATCCGCTATCGCTCTGATTTTTCTCATCGACTTGGATTTTAAGCGTCAACAGCTGAACGAGTTGTTGCAACGTTGTATTGTTGTCTGCTATCCCACTTGTTTTCTCTTCGTTTATTCTCGGATTTTCTCGTACACTCGTTGACGTAGCAGCTATTTCCTTTTGCAACACTGAAATGAGTGGCGGCTTCTCGTTGCTTTCCACGATCGCTCGTTCGGCTTCTTGCATGTTACCCTTTGGTACTACATTCATCTTGTTGAAATTATGTGCTGCACGAGTGTTAGGTTTTGCCGTTACAATTTGTTTCACTATACTTTTCAAATTTATCGCTTCTCTTTTAGCTCTTTTTACAGCCGGCTTTTGTTCTTTTTTAAACGGCATGAGTTTTGCGTGTATTCGTGGCGTACCAGATAGACGTTCGATAGTTTTTCTGCTTGTTGCCAACTGTACCTCTTTTTATTGCGCGTTAGAATAAATGCGTCTGCCACTGTATTTCACAATATTTTTACGTCTCTTTACTGCGCGTCTGCTCTGCGTATTATTTAATTAGTTATTCATCGAACTACTTAGCCCGTTAATTGAATATTAGGACCTTTATGCTACGCGGCGGCTTTTTCCGCGGCTTTAATCATAAGTCCTATAAATTCAGCACGTCAATTTAGTATTATTGGGCACACTTTAGCTGCACATCTGCTTTGCTCCGCGTTTCCAATCACGAGTTGTTCCCCAAAATGTAATATTATTCTGACACACTGTAAGCTGCACATATGGTTTCCTCCGCGTTTCCAATCACAAGTTCGAACGGTTGAGCTCCCAAATGTAATAATAGTGTATTTATTATATGTGTATTATAATATATTGATTATGACGTTAATGTGATTTAAAACTAGCGGACAAGGTAAATGTCTTAACAAGAATAGGCGGTAGTGGATACAAGACAACTGCGTACGGCTGTACAACGGCACTTCGACTTCTCACGACTGACTACTGCTGATCATGACCGTTGACGACAACTGCTCACAACTACTTATGACGGTTGACGACTGACTGCTTGAAACTGACTCCTTCCGACGACGGCTGATCACTCACTGCTGATGTCGATCTTCCTCTTCTACTATGCCATTCTCCTGCGTGCGCCTTGCCATTATCACCACTGCCTATCTTACATATATATATATATATATATATATATATATATATATATATATATATATATATATATATATATATATAGCAGCCCGTTTGCAGCATATGCGGCAATATAGCGCTGAGTATCGAACCTCTAAATCAGCAGCTCAACACGCAGCTTTAATTATTAGGATTAGATAGATATATAATATAATATATATAATATATATAATATAATATATAATATATATATATAAAACGGTCTGCTTTATTATGCTTTATTAGGTTTGCGAGAGCTGAAAATGTAACAGGCAGAAGGAGGCTTTGCAGACCCCACAAAGTATATATATTCCTGATCAGCATGACGAGACGAGTCGATCTAGCCCTGTCTGTCTGTCTGTCAGTCTGTCTTGCCGTCTGTCCGTATGAACACCTGGATCTCAGAGACTGTAAGAGGTAGAGACACCAAATTTTGTTCAAAGCTGCGTTATGTGTGTACGCCGTGCAAGTTTGTTTTATTTTTTCTTATTTTCCCCCCACTTCCACCCTATGGGGTTTTCCCGATTTTCCACTCGTATAATCGCCTATATCTCGGGGACTATTAGACCTAGGGACACAAAATTTTAGTCCAAGATGCCTTATGTGAATACGCAGAAACTCCCGTAATTCTTGGAATTTCAAATTTTGCAAATACCCCCTGTTAGTGATTATGTGTCTGTATGTCAAGTTTCAGTATGATAGACCGATTTAACAAGAAGTTATGGCCATAAATATATTTGCTGCCCAAGGGCTGTCCGCAGCTGTTGTTGATGGTGGTGCTTTGGTTGACTGCAAACATGTTCACACAGACACAAATAGGCGCGCATGGACAGTCATACAATCACATAGACGCAAATGCTATGTAAATGTGCAATTATACACCCTTTACGGGAGTTCGAAGACCTAGAGGTAAAATCGATCAACATTTTTTTTTAAATTCTCTTAATTTTTTTTAATTTCTATAATTCTAAACAAATGTACAGAGTATTTCAAAGTCAGGACACCCGACTTAAATTTTTTTTTACTTGTTTTTATTCTAATTTTTTCTTTATTTATCGAATCCTCTCTCGGAGACTTACGATAAGTAGTCAAATCTTAATCTAATATAGGTAATTAATTACATTTAAATATTTAAATTACGGCCCTTACTGTTATTGCTGGGTTGGGAGGTCTCTTAGCCGGAGTCTTGTATGGCTAGCCTGCCAAGTTAATTTCTGCGCAAGTCTATTTGGATGGTTCCGAAGCTTAAGCTGGTACTTTGCTTTCACGTTGGCGATTTCATCTTTAACAGATCCCACATTTAAATCTTTCCGGATTTTTTCACTCCGTATGTACCTGGGTGACCCCAGTGATGGTTCCAGCCGAGCCGTTTGTCGGCAAGCAAGCGTTGTAGGCTAAATACGAACACTGCTACCGCGTTTATGAACGGTGCGCTACTCTGCTCACCATGCAAATACAAAACGCGTCCATCATCAATTCTTCAATTCAGGGGTTGCAGCCTCCCGCCAGTTCACACAGAGGTGTTCACTGGCGATCACCTGAAGTGGCCCACGTTCAGGGATCTCTTCACGTCGGTGTACATCCGCAATCCACGGCTGCCAGAGGTCGAAAAACTGTTTCACCTCAATTCCAAAACTATGGGCGAGGCGAGGGCAATCATTGTCAACAGTCAGCTGAAGGTCCTCGCCAACCTCCAGCTTATTCCTTCGGTGTGTGGCGTAGTCATAAAAGAGCACCATCCAAGGGTGCTTAACGGTTGAGGAGAACGCCAAGATAAGCACCGAAAACTGAGGTTGCATTTTGGTGTTCTTCTGCGCCTCCAGCTACCCTTTCCTTATGGGAGTAATTGGTCCAAGATAAATCGGAAATTTCGAGGGGTCCACTCCTTAGAGACGTCCGCAGACATGTAAACTCTGCTTTTAGGAGAATCACCCAGTGCGCCTCTGTCCGCGCTTCCTCCAAAAGCCCGCCCAGGATGGTGGGCCGCCACAACACATTGTTGCATCGTGTGGCCCCTCCTCCATTCTCGCCCTCGGCAACCGCTCCTCCAAGTCAATACCCATACATACAGTCCACTCCCATGGATAACGTACCTTCTACTTCTCCGAATATCATACAGTCCACTACATCGAACGTCCAGAGCTTCTTCTCCAATATTCAGAGCGTACTCCTAGGCACGCCTGTCGTAAACGTGCACCACTTGGGCATTGTCTACACCGCGCGTGCGCTCATTGATTCAGGTTCCGAGGGAACGTTTATTTCGGAGCGACAAGTCCCTGAGACTGCCGTTTCACAAGGTGCAGGCCCAAATATCGGGACAAAGCTTGTCCATTGATTTGCTCATTGTCGCCGATATTCTGCCCTCTGTCCTGCTGGGCAGCGCTCAACTAAAGGCAGGCAGCTGTCTGCTGGCGCAGGAGACCATTTGTGGATGGATTTTGACGGGCACAGACGCAGCTTTCGAATGCCTTTTCACTCATAACCCCCAAAATTTATCATCGTGAAGTTTGACATTCGCGCTGTTATATATCGCTGTTATTGTGAATTTAATCGAGCTCGTAGTTCGGTCGCCGACGAATTCCGTGAAGGTCGTACAAAATCGTTTATTGTGCCACAAAACATCGATGCAGTGCATGAATTGATAATGCAAGATTTTCATGTGACACTTCGTGAGATAAAGGTATCCTTAAGCATTAGTATTACAACGGAAGTGGATTGTAAAAATAATTGTAAAAATAAATGCTTAAAAAGTTTGATCGTGGTGCTTCAAACATTTTGAATAAAATCGTAACAGGTGACGAATCATGGATATATGCGTATGATCTGGAAACAAAACAGCAACTGATCGTGTGGGTGTTCCAAGACCAGCAAAATCCAACAAAAGTGGTTCGCGCTCGAAGCATTACGAGCAAATGGTCGCCTGTTTCTCCGGCCGAATGGATCATGTGGCCACTGTTCCACTTGATCAACGTAGGACGATCCATTCCGTGGTACACGACCATCGGAATTCTTCAGAAAAATTCGCAAAACCAACCGCCAAAGATGAATTATTCGCAATCATACTAGCTCTCTTGTCAAATATGTGAATTTTTGAGCAGTCAAAACATCGAAATGATGACTCATCCTCCGTACAGTCCTGATTTCGCACCCAATGACTTTTTCTTGTTTCCGAAAATCAATGGTAAACTGTGTGGTCAACGATTTACAAGCACCGAAGAAGCAGCTGAAGTGTTCAAAAACCAAATTTATATTATTTTATATAAATTATTAAAACTGCTGTGCTTCTATTTAGCTCTAGTTTGCAACTAAACTTCAAATTCGGCTTAACGGCCGCTCTCTCTCTCTTTTCGCCCTAAACTAAAATTCAAATATTTCTCTTAAACTATCCTAATCTAGACCAGCATCTGCGCCAACACCATGTTTTAGAACTGCCTCAAGAGGAATGGACAAGCTGCTACAACAAATGGTTTAAACGAATGCAAAAGTGCATTGATTATCATGGTCAATATCTTAAAAAACAATAAAATCGTTTTCATTTAAAAATTTTTTTTATATAAATAGTGCCCTTATGTACATATGACCACACACAGTACACTATATGCCCTAGTTCTCGGGCAAAACATGCTAGTAATATAATATTTATTTATTATCTTCGCTATTGACATGCAATTTCTTTTTAGGTTTCCAATGGTTGATGGGAGATTACCAGAAGACCCAAATAAAATTGCCTGGTGGAAAAAAAATATACGGAGAGATTATTTAGTATTTAACTTTCAAAATATTGCTATTACCTGGAAAAGCCACTTGCGTATAGTTGCAGATGAGATACAAATATTTTATGCTGTAAGTATGCTGGATCCTGGGTATTTTATACATGTCATTGTAGCGTATGTTGAAGTTTAACTGTTTTTACCACATTTTGATTACAAACAAGTGGAGAAGCTAATGTCGGGTGACTCTCACCACGACTTTTCACTTTTCGTGGGTAAAGTACACTGCGCGACAACCGATTAGCATACTCTTTAACCTTTCAGTGCAAATGCAAATAACTCAGTACTCTAAATATGTATCATGCTCAATATTTTTTTCTTTCATTCTTCTTTATTTACATTTCTGAGAAATCAACTGTTATGCTCTGGAAGTGTACCGTTAGTTTGCTTTGCTGTTTTCTTTGAAGCGACAGAAAAAATGCATGGTTTTTCTGCGACAGTCGATTAGCACACTTACGCTTCAGTGTTAATTTTTGCGAGTGCGTTGTCGTATTTGGCTTATTAAAGTTTTTGTTCAATAAAGTTAACCAATTTTCAATTAAATTGAGTTAATATGGGGAAGGTAAACCATTTAATGATACGGAAAAGGCAAAAATAAAGACATATAAAGAGTATGGGCAACAAAAACAACCTCTAAACCAGCACCGAAAGGCTCAACGGCTCGATTTCTGCAGCTCGAATATGACCTGGACCAAGGAATGGGAGCGTGTTGTCTTTTCAGATGAAAAAAATTTAATTTGGAGGGTCCAGGTGGCTATGCTTACTACTTTCATGATCTAAGAACGGAAGAACGGAACGCCGTGCCGGTGGTGTAATGATATGGGGAGCAGTTACGTACTATGGGACCATAAAACTGAAATTTCTTACAAGTCGTATGAATGCCACAGCATACACTGATGTATTGAAAAGGAAAAGCTGTTCCCTGCAATCAATGATATTTTTGGGTCCTTGGATTGGAAGTTCCAGCGTGGGTGACCATTTCACTAAATTATTTAAAGAAATTCTCTACCCAACAGGATGTATGAAGTCATAGTTAACCATGGTGGCTCAACCCATTATTAATTCTTCTTAAATAAGTTAATAACTTTCTTATGTTATTCGATATTTATATTTATTTGCTGTGCTAATCAAATGTCGGAAAAATAAAAGCAAATTTTGGGTATTAAATTTGTTAAAATTCTTAAAATATTATTTATAAAGCTAATACAATAACTATTACAAGCTTTATAAGATTAGCTGATATTAAGCTTCAAAACGAAGAAGCATAGAGTGTGCTAATCGGTTGTCGCGCAGTGTACATTCATTTTTTTTAATTTTCTTAATTTTTATTGCCTGTACCCAAAGGGTGAAAGGCTATACTAGTTTTGTGCGCATGTATGTAACACACAGAAGGAGGCGTGGCAGACCCCACAAAGTATATATTATTGATCAGGATGACAAGACGAGTCGATATAGCCATGTCCGTCTGTCCATCCGTCTGTATGAGCGCAGAATCTCAGGAAGTACAAGAGCTAGAATAACCAAACTTGGTATCGAGGTCAAATTTATTTTTTTATTCTGATACACCCCCCACTCCCCCGCAATTCGTGTTTTTGTTTATAAATTTCGTAATTCTTTGAATTTTGAAATTAATTTTGGTATGTACATCCAGCTAGTACTAATGTGTCCGTGTGCCATCATGATAGGTCAATTGTGAACAAAGTTATAGCCATAAATAAAATCACTGCTCATGCGCTGCCTGCAGCTCGGCCGGCAGCGCTGCCCGCAGCTGTTGTTGTGGTTGCTGCTGCTTTGGATCAACTGTGTGCTGCATACATACACTCATATAAACACGAATAGGCACGTGATGTAAATGTATGCTGTTAAAACTGAACAAAAACATGTCTTCTAATATACTTTAATTACTTAATTAATTAATTCATTTTTTTAATAATTTAATTTTTTTTAATTTTTTTTTTTTTAATTTTCTTTTTTTGTGGAGAGTACAGGCTATTTTACTGTAGCGTAGCGTTCTCTCTGTAGCGTTCTCTCTGGTTTTTATTTTCTATAATTATTGTAAACATATGTACAGAGTATTTCCAAGTCGGGACACCCGACTTTAGCTTTTTTACTTGTTTATTGTTCTTGTTTTTGGTTTTATATAGACACACTTTAATACTACTGTTACTATTTACAATAACTTAAATAAAACATAAAGCTACAATTACAGCTTAAACTAGCTTAGTCGTATTTACAATTTTATATTTGGAGGAGGAGATTGACGTCGCTGTATGCATTGCCCGGAGTAGATTAAGTGAACCTTTTGTATACTGTATACATGAAATGTGCAACGTACTTATATTAGGTTTGCGGGACGTGAAAAATGTAACACGCAGAAGGAGGCGTGGCAGAGTCCACAAAGAATGTATATTCTTGATCAGCATGATAAGACGAGTCGATCTAGCCCTGTCTGTCCATCTGTCTGTCTGTCTGTCCGCATGAACACCTGGATCTCAGAGACTATAAGACCTAGGGACACCAAATCTTAGTCCAAGCACTATGTGAATACGCAGAAAATGTGGTTTTTGGAAATTCCCTCCATCCCCCTCACCACCGCATTTCGTGATTTTTCATAACTCCCGTAAATCTTGGAATTTTTGACTCCATTCGGCAAATCCATTCTCTTAGTGATTATGTGTCCGTATACCAAGTTTCATTGTGATAGGCCGATTAAGCTGGAAGTTATATCCATAAATACAAAATTTGGCCGCAGCTGAAATTTTTCCAATGCTCTCTTGGTCCTTTATTAATTCGGCATCGTTTGCAATATTGAATCTTAGTGTAGTACTTTTTATACTCTGTACATGGAATGTACAGGAGTATATTAGGTATGCGCGAGCTGAAAAATGTAACAGGTAGAAGGAGGCGTGGCAGACCCCACAAAGTATATATATTCTTGATCAGCGTGACAAGACCAGTCGATCTAGCCTTTTCTGTCTGTCTGTCCGTCCGTATGAACACCTGGATCTCAGAGACTATAAGAGCTAGAGACACCAAATTTTGCAAAAAGGTGCCTTATGTGTGAACGCTATGCAAGCTTGTTTTATTTTTTTTAATTTCCCTCATGTTTTCCCGATTTTCCATTCGTATAATCGCCTATATCTCGGAGACTATAAGACCTTGGAACACCAAATTTTAGTCCGCCTTATGTGAATATAGCGTACACACATGTCTCTATCTCTTATATTCTACCCATGTACATTTTATGTACAGAGTATAACAAATAAAATAATAAAATAAAAATGAAAAATAATAAAATGTATAAATACATAGTTGAAAACACAGAAAATGGCTCATAGAGTCGTATGGGGGGTAGGAGTGGGCGTGGTCCAATCTACCTATTAATTTCTAATAACGTCAATATTATATGTGCCAATTTTGCGGAGTTTATTTCAAAAACGGCATTTGGGACCATAGTGCAATGAAGGAAGATTAATAAGCAGAATTCTGTTTGAGTAAGATGGTAAAACGAATGTTGGGATCCCGGTTTAAACCACAAAGAGCAAAAAGGAGGAATTTTTTCTGAACAGACTCAATTCGATCCTGATGCGTTTTGTAAAAACGCATGAGCAGTCTTTTAGAATTGGCCGTACCAGTGAACTGTAAAATAATTTAGTGGTGTAGGGATCATCCTTGTTTATGATAGAAGAAATATGAAGATTGAAGTTCAATTTTAAATCAAAAACTACTTCAAGATCTTCGACAGATATGCCGATGCTATGCCGAGCTATGCCCCTACTCACAGCCTTGATTGCACTCTGGTCTCAAGGCGCTCACACTCAGTGTGAAATATCAGAAATATCAGTACCAGTTACCACTATGGAAACGCAGAAAAAACAGCTGCACGCAGGCATTCCATCATAAAAATATCACACATATTTTCATATATCTGCCTGACACTAACGAGCGCCCGGCTCTGCAGGCAGGTTTGTACGACTCTCTGCTGTCGGCAGCGGCCGACGAATACCCGCGGCAACATTTCTTATGGATAGCAGCGGGTAGTGAGCACAATTTAAGAAACTTGGTATTAATACAAAATATTCGCAAGAGCTTTAAAAAATCGTGTTGCTTTCTATCGGCCTGTTTGCTGCAACTGTCGTAAGTCCAGCTTTTCGGTCGTATGGTAGGTTTTAGACTGCTGCATGAATGGCAAAAAAAAAACACATTCGAACGTACAACAGTCTCACTCAGTCGAAACGTAGAAAAACGAATTGAGTGGAGTGAGAATACGAAAATTGTAGACGTACTTCTCAAATGATTCGAATAAAAAACCAGTAAAGAAGAAAGAACAAGAAAAGAATGCTAAAGTCGAGCGAGCTCAACTCTTAAATACCCTGTACCTCCCAAAAAATATATATTAATTAAATTATTTAATTAAATTAAAGACATGTTCATGTACAGTTTCACCAGTATCAGATTTAAAAAAAACTTGACCTGCCTAGGTCTTAGGGGAACCTGGATACCAAGTTTGGTAATTCTAGCTCTTGTACCTTCTGAGAACCTTGCGCTCATACCGACGGACGGACAGACGGACATGACTATATCGCCTTGTCTTGTCATCTTGATCAATAATATATATACTTTGTGGGGTCTGCCACGCCTCCTTCTGTGTGTTACATACATGCGCACAAAACTAGTATAGCCTTTAACCCTTTGGGTCAGGCTATAAAAACTGTTGTCAATAAAATGGTTGCTATTTATATTTTCATTTGTATTTATTTTACTTATTACTAACATAACAACATATTTATTGTATATTATTATAGCCTGTACCAAAAGGGTAAAAGGCTATGGCCGCGAGCAGCGCTTGGGCAGCGCTGCAGCAGCAAATATATTTATGGATATAACTTCTTGTTAAATCGGTCTATCATAGTGAAACTCGGCATACGGACACATAATAACTAACTGGGGGCATTTGCATTTTAGTTCGAAATTCCAAGAATTACGGGAGTTAGAGAAAATCGTATTTGCGGGAGAGAGGGGGGAGGGAGGGAAATTCCAAAATATACATTTTCTGCGTATTCACACAAGGCATCTTGGACTAAAATTTGGTGTTCCTAGGTCTTATAGTCTCCGAGATATAGGCGATTATACGAATGGAAAATCAGGAAAATCCCCATAGGGGGGAAGTGGGGGGAATAAGGCATCTTTGTGCAAAATTTGGTGTCTCTATATCTTATAGTCTCTGAGATCTAGGTGATCATACGGACGGACGGACGGACAGACGGACAGACAGACAGGCAGGGGTAGATCGACTCGTCTCGTCATGCTGATCAAGAATATATATACTTTGTGGGGTCTGCCACGCCTCCTTCTGCCTGTTACATTTTTCAGCTCGCGCAAACCTAATATACTCTTCTACATTTCATGTATAGAGTATAAAGATTCACAATTAATATGGGAGTCGAAAAGCAAACGACAACGAGTGCAGACGTGCGTATATTTTCGGTGTCAACGTAAAGGAAACAAATAAAATAACCAACGATGCGAGTTACACTAAATCAATTGCGAATTTGCGATTTGGATATTAATCTGCATGAGCATAATATCCAAGTCAAAGGAAACAAGGCAGCGAAAATTAACGAGTTGATGCAGGTCATAGGCGGAGACGAAATTGACACAGATGAGTACCCGGCATTGGGAGCAAATACAAGTGTGCAGAAACAGATCGACGAATTAAAGCAGATGGTGGCAAGCCTAACGACAACAGTGCAAACGGAGTGTGTGCAGCTACAACAACAAGCGCAGGTCACGCGTAGACAAGGGCGCTTGGAAACGGTAACGGCACATGGCAATGAAACTGAGGCAAAACAGTCGCTGCAAAACGACGATCTACGAATGTCGCCAAGTATTCAAGGTCACGGCTTTACAAGCATCAAACAAGTTATTAGAGGAATTTGATCCATTAAAAGGGTTCATAACGTTTGAGCAATTTATTGCGAAAGTTGAATTTGGATTTTCCAAGTGTGGTGAATACGGCCGATGTTCATAGAGAATTGATGCGACGCAAACGGCGTAGCAACGAATCATTAAGCGAGTATTTTTATGCGATGTTAGCTATCAAGCGTCGAGCGAATATCGATGTGCCATCGATAAATTCATATATTATCAACGGACTCAACCACCAAGAGACAACAAAGGCATTGCTAGCGATGAACATACGCACCAGTTCGGAGCTTTTCAGATCACTGGAGAATATGAGATCGGCTCAAGGAATGCAACAACACCAATACAACGCACCTACTGTTAACAGCGACAGGCACCATGACGAAGCTGACGGCAAGGCGAAGGTCGAAGGTCAAGGCACCGACATCGATCCCGACCAGCGTAATCAGCTGAGCGACGTGTTAAAAAGCTATACAGACTGTTTTGCCGAAAATTCATCAAATATTGGCAGGTGCAAAACAACAATAATGACGATTGAAATATCGACAACGAAGTCCATTTTGAGAAGGCGATACGAAGTACCATTTGCTCAAATAGAGACGCTGAACTCTAGTCGATGACCTGTTAAGCTACAATGTTATCCAGAGGAGCAAGTCAACACATACAGCATCAGCAATATTGGTGCCCAAGTCAAACGGAGAGAAAAGGCTATGTGTTGACTATCGAGCTCTCAACGCAGTCACCATAAAGAAGCGGTACCCAGTGCCCATTGTAGAGGAGCAGTTGGCCAAGTTGTCCGGTAACGTGTACTTTACAACTCTAGACATGATGTCAGGATATGATCAGATCCCGATGAGCGACGAACGCAAAAAGTTTACAGCCTTCACCAAATGGATTATTCGAATTCAATTTGCCATTTATGCCATTTGGGTTGTTAAATGCGCCTATGGTATTTCAAGAGGTCATAACAGAAATAATACGGCAATTGAAGTACCAATGAAATATCATTAACAACGTAGATGAAGTCATAATTTCGTCAAAAACAGTGGAAGAAGGGCTGCTCATACAGCCTGGCAACGAGAAGACCGAGTGCATCAAAGACTATCAACAGCCATGTAATGAAACAGAGGTACGAAGATTCCTTGGCATCGCGGGATTCTTCCGCAAGTTCGTCAAGGATTACAGTATGATCCCATACCCGTTAAGCAAGCTGTTGAAAAAAGATGTGGAGTTCGTGTGGGGAGAAGACCAAGACCAGGCATTTCTACAGCTAACCCTAACCTCGAAGCCAGTTTTAACTCTATACGACCCCATGAAATACCACGAGGTGCATACCGATGCTAGTAAGATGAGAATAGCTGGCATTCTGTTCCAGCGAGAAGAGGAAGGCACGAAACCTGTATTCTATTACAGACGATTGTGTAGCGATGCCGAAAGCAGGTATTCCAGCTATGCATTAGAAATATTGGCAATTACCGAGACACTGGATAGATTTCGTGTATACAAGGTGCGTTCCAAAGTAAACAGGACATTTTGAGTCTAGCGCCCCCTGGTGAGATAGCGCATCTATATGTCGACTGCTGCGTTAGAATCTACTATATTTATCGATTGTGAGAATTTCATGACATTTCATCGATTGGAAGTGAAGTTATTGCGTTTTGAATGTCAGTATGTTTGTGTTATCGGTGCGAAAATGAGCTTTGAACAAAGAGCTAAGATAAGATTTTGTTTTAAAATTGGTAAAACTTTTACCGAAACATTTCAATTGATGGAACAAGTTTATGGTGATACGGTATTGCCTATCCCGTAGCAGAGTGCACGAGTGGTTTCAACGTTTTCAAAGTGGTCGTGAGGACATAAATGACGATCAAAATTCGTGATCACCGACAATTCCATCGAAACTGTGCGTGAATTCATCAAAAATCAGCCGAAATCATCATTGAAATTGATGGAAATGGAATTGAACATCTCCAAAACATCGATTTATCGCATTTTGACCGAACATTTGGGCTTACGAAAGGTGTATGTACGGTTTGTTCCGCACAAATTGACTGACGATCAAAAATTGCTCAGACAATCGACGCTTGTGACCGATTATTTGACCAAAAATCACATTTGAACCATTAACCACTCGCCGTATTCACTTGATATGGCACCGTGCGACTTCTCCTTTTTCGGAAAAATGCATTTGCCCATGAAAGGAAAGCGTTATGCAGACGTAGAGGCCATTCAAAAGGCTTGCACCGGCATACTGGCGGCCATACCGGCCAACGAGCTAAAACACTCGTTCGACATGCTTTTGGATCGTGCAAAAAGCGGTATTGAACCAGAAGGAGACTATTTTGAATAAAATAAATTGATTTTGCCGAAAACACCATTTGTTCTGTTTTTTTTTTTTTTAAGTCTGTTTACTTTGGAACACACCTTGTATCTGCTGGGATCTCATTTTTTGGTTGTAACAGATTGCAATGGAGTCGTGACCCTTGTGGTCACATTGTAGAAGATCTGCCAGATCACGCCATTACCCAACGACATTACTGCAATGTGGTATCCTGCGACCATATGAGGCCCATGTGCGCCCTTATTCCAAACTTGGATATCGACGAGCAGATTATGAATACACAAGCGATGACGGCGGATTGTCAACAGAGGCCGAATGTCAAGTATGAGGAAAGTGGAGTATCGTATGAGTCGTCGAAGAGAGCAGACGTGTGCATAGCCAAGAGCACAGCATTGATGAAGTTATTATTTTAAGTTCTCATATAAATTGTTTGATTAATAACTTGTATGTAAATAAACTGAACAAATACATACAACTAGCAGGTATTGCCCGTCTTAACCCGGCTCAATATAATGTTTCCAATTGTATTTATTTTGTGTGTGCATAACCTACCCATATGTTTTCACCTTATAAGTTACCAGTAGGAAGGCATTTAAGGTATTTAAATGAACATTTTCTGTTCTTGACAAAAAATTGTTCAGTAGTCCGTTACATTTTTGTTCTTGTCAAACTATTTCGTTAAACGAACATGACCACTATAACTAATATTTTTTAAAGCTCGTTTTCCCCCCTTTGGAGCTAGAATTTTCCAAAAGCCTTTCTTAGTGTGCTCCTACACTATGATACTTGATACTATGAAAGAATACTTAAGAATACAAACTGTTTTATATATAGAGATAACGCAACGTTTTAAGATAGACTATGTGCAAAAAAGGGGAATAATTATAAGAGTATATCCTAATTTTAAATTCACATTTGAGTCTTTTCGTGCCATATTGAGTCAATACGGTCACGCACAAACTCGGAATATGAAACACGGCACTCGTGTCAATGCCGTGCAGCGATGAGCCACGATCAAAAAGCACTGACAATTCTCATCTCAATTTGCTAGAGTAAAACTTTCGATAGTTGAAGCCACCGATGGCATCAAAATTTCGAAGTTTGAATGCAATAAGCAGAATATTTAAATAATAAAATCTAATTATTTATTGAGATCAATAAGAACAAATCATATACATACATACATCTGCCCGCAATGCGAAGCAGAATATGCGTAGCTCCGTTATTCGGTTTCTGCTTTACTATCGCTTACGCAGTCGTTGCCTAGCGACGGTAACTGTAAACTTTTGGCGTTTTGCCTTTGCAGTTAACATTAAATGGTCAAAACGAAAGAAGAAGAGCGAGCCAATGACTTGCAGTTGTTGTTGTTTTTAGAGCATTATATTTTTTACAATCAAACAACTGTGTTCGATTGCCCAATGTATACACTAATACGAATGTACATACATGCTATATTCATACACAGGCATACATACATACATACATACATATGTATGTGTGTGTGTGTGTGTGTGTGTGTGTGTTTTTTTTTTTTTTTAATTCGTTTATTGAAAGAAAAGAAAAGAAAAGGATATACAAGTAATATGATGTAGAGCAGAGGAGTAAAGAGAAGGTTGTGAAGAAGTGGTTGAGACAAGCCCGCGCCCAGGCGGTACGGCCGTGGAGCATTGCTTCGCCCGGGCGTCGACCTGACTACATCTCGCCTCGATGTCGTTCCCGCTCAAGTCTGCGCAACTCCCCCATGACTGTGGCTGCAAACTTGCAGCAGGCATTCCAGAATTGCTCGTCCGCTATCATGTTGCTGATGAAGTTCAATGGAGACACGGGTTCACCTAGCCAGTTGTTGAGGTGACTTCTTGCTCTCTCAAACCTGGGGCACACAAAGGTCACGTGATGTGGGTCCTCTATTACCCCGCGCCTGCAGAAGGTGCATTCTTCTCCGTCGTCATGACCGAAGCGGGACAGGTAACTACGGAAGCACCCATGGCCGCTCAAAATCTGCGTGAGGTGGAAAGTGACGAAACCGTGCTTCCGCCCGACCCAAGCCTGAATATCTGGAATCAGATGGTGCGTCCAGCGGCCCTTGGAGGAGACATTCCATCGCTCTTGCCATGCCCGTAGACTTTCCTGCCTCGCGTTAGAGCGTAAAGCCCTACGCAGTGAGGGCATCACCGTCGCGCTCGTGCCATCTGCTCTCGTGCTCCGATGAAGAGTGGCGGCCTCGTTTGCCAACAGGTCTATAGGCACCATACCCGCGATGACCAGGGCTGCGTCGTCCGATACGGTCCTGAACGCGCTGCATACGCGCAAAGCGCCAAGGCGATATGTTACTTCCAATGGCTTTATGTAACTCTTTGTTTTTGTGGCCTCAACCCAGACGGGAGATCCGTATAGCATCATTGCCCGTGTGACTCCCATTAGGAGAAGTCTGCTTCCTTGCCTGGGACCGCGAGTATTTAGCATTATGCGCGCCAGAGATCGCGCCATCGTGGACGCTTTCTTCCCAGCATGGGCGAGGTGCTCTCGGAAGGATAACCTAGTATCTAGCATGACGCCCAAGTACATAATTGCACGCTTGGACGCCAACACCAGGTTGCCGATGGTGACGTGCGCTACCTCCACCACTTTGCGGCTACTTATTAAAACGGCCTCCGATTTATGTGGTGCCAGTTCTAGGCCCACTGTGCTCATCCAGGCTATAATTCTTCTGATGGCTACGTTGCATTTGTCCTCGACGGCTGCCAGATCCTTTGCAACCGCTACTATCGCGACGTCGTCTGCAAATCCGACCGCTTCTGTACCTGCTGGTAGCTCTAGCCGCAGGACGCCGTCATACATTGTATTCCACAGGAGAGGCCCCAGTACAGAGCCTTAGGGCACTCCTGCAGAGACCTTATACGTCTTAGTGCCAGTCGACGTTTCATACATTAGCACCCTATTTCTAAAATAGCTGCGAATACATTGGTAGAGGTACGCGGGGATACCTCGTTCTCCAAGTGCGTTAAGAATGGATATCCAGCTGGCCGAGTTAAAAGCATTTTTTACGTCCAGCGTAACCACCAGGCAATACTTCTTAGTGCCACCCTTCCAGCGCGTCCCTGAAATAGCGTTAGCGGCTATCTCGACCACTTTTCCGATGGCATCAATCGTTGAACGCGCCTTGCGGAATCCAAATTGGTTTGGGGATAGTCCGCCAGCAGTGCTTAGGGCTGCCTCCAGTCTCGTGCAGAGAAGCCTCTCTAGCACTTTCCCCGCCGTGTTCAGCGGGCAGATCGGTCTATAGGATGATGCTTCTCCAGGTGGTTTACCTGGTTTCGGGAGCAATAGCAGCTTTTGGACTTTCCAGCAGTCCGGAAAAACACCTGAATTCAAGCAATTTTCGAACAGTGCTGCGAACGAGCTGGGATGCAACGCAAGTGCCAGCTTAAGTGCCCGGTTTGGGATTGCGTCGGGGCCTGGTGCCTTGTCCTTTAGAGAGCTTGCTACTGCAAGTACTTCTGATTCTGGTACCACAGTAGTCTCCTGGAATGGGCGTGGAACGCTGTCCTCCTCTTCTCCGGTCACCGGCCCAGGGGGGAATAGTACACCGACTATTTTTGCTAGTGCGTCTGGAGTTGAAGGCACATCGTATCGACCTGCGTTGATTTTTTTTACTACTGATTTGTACGCCTTTCCCCATGGATCGTGGTCTGCCGAATCGCATAGCTCCAGAAAGCAGTTCCTTTTACTACTGCGAATGGCTCGTTTCAGGGATCTTCTGCAATTCCTAAAATCTGCTAGTTGGGAAGGAAACGCCTGTGTGCCTCGCAGTCTTTGGGTGAGTCGTCTGGCGCGGTTACATGCCACTCGCAGCTGTGCAATTTCATCGTTCCACCAAACAACGGGATCATGATGACGCGGACTTGTCCTCCTCTTAAGCATGCTCCTATCACATGCAGCCTGTAGATGTGCTACAGCAACCTGCGCCATACTGTGGGGGTTCCCGGCCAGGATCAATGCAGGCAGAGCTTCCGAGAAGGCAGCAGGGTTAAAAGTGTTAATACGATACGTGTGATACCTGCGCGGCCCATGCCGCTGGCTACTCGTCCTTTCCCCGACTGTGTAGATGATTGCATAGTGATCACTAGCCGTATAGACGTCACTCACAGACCACGACGCAGAATTGAACAGAGAGCTGCTTGCGAAAGTGAGATCGATAATAGAGCTTGCGCCGGCTCTACTAAATGTGGGTTGGGTGCCTGTGTTTAGCAGGGAAATATCCATGTTGGCGAAGGTTTCAAGCAGTATACGGCCACGAGTGTTCGTACAAATACTGCCCCAGTCCACTGCCCATGCGTTAAAATCGCCGGCCAAGATAACCCTACGGCGATTCGCTGCGTCGATCACCAGCTCGTCCAAAGCTGTTGCAAATTCGTTGATTGTCAAGCTAGGTGCCAGGTAGCAGCTGTAGATCCACAGGCCGCTGACTCTTGCGCGCACAAACGTTCTGCATGCCCGTACATCATCCAGATGAATCCCGCTGGGTCCGCAGGCCCATAGCGCCGCCTTACCCGATTGGTCGATAGCCCATCTGGGGCCTTCCATTGGTCTGTAGGGCTCGCTTAGGATAGCCAAGTCGACAGAGAGCTCCTGTGTTGTTTTGAGCAGCAGATCTTGTGCCGCACTACAGTGGTTCAGATTAAGCTGGATGAACTTCAGTGTTTCGCCTGACGCACTGCTTCTTTAAACGCTGGGCATTTGAAGCTGCCGGTGGCGTGGGCATAGTTTGGAGTTCCTTTCCTAAAGCATAGCATACATTTAGGATCCTTGCTACAGGTCTTAGCAATATGGCCCTTCTCGCCGCATTTAAAGCAGTTCCCTTTTAGGTCCTCGCTGCTCGTGCATCTTCCTGCGATGTGCCCATAATCTAGGCATTTGTAGCACCGCATTGGGTCAACTAAGGTTCGCACGCGGCATATGACCCAACCAATCCGGATCTTGCCAAGTTCCAAAAGTGACGTGGCTTTGTCAGCTGGCAGTGAAAGCACTGCAGTTTGCTGCCCACCTCGTGCCTTGCGAATCGACTTTACTGACAAGCAGTCCAGGCTGATGTTCTCCACATTCGCTACGATCGCTGCACATATCTCCTCCTTGGTAGTGAGTTCATCTAGGTCGCGGAGTTCTACTCTAGCTTGTTCTGTCAGGGCTCTGACTTCTGCTATCCCGTGTAGTGCTTTCTCCACTGCAGCATGCAACGAACTCTCGCTATGAGCTGGGGCTCTGCTTAGCTGCAGAAGAAGGCTGCCATTCGCCGTTTTGCGGATGCCTTGGACATCATCGCGCATGCTTTGAAGGGTTGGGTCCGATTTGACCGCCTTCAGCAGGTCAGAAAATTGACATTCACCTACGCTCTTGGCAATAATGGCGTCTGGTTTACTGCGCCTCTTTTGCCCACGACCTTTCACCTTGGTCCAGGCGCTCTTCTTGGCGGTTTCTGGCTCCATAATGGACTGGTTCTCCTTGCTCTGGACTAGTGACGTCGGTGCCGTGGCGCGCTCCTGGTCACGCGTTCTCAGCTTTTTCGGTGGGGTAGTGCGCTGGTTACCTTTTGGGTCTCTGGGCCTTTTAGGGGTACTAAGTTGGGGGCGCTGCTTCATCGGTGGTGACGTTTGGGTGCACTGGTTTACCCTCTCCTTTCCTGCACACAATATTAGCGCCGCCTTTTGCAGAGACAATAGTTTAGCCAGCTCGTCTTTAACCAGCTGGTTGATGTGCCTCTGGCCTCCATTTATAAGGGCCATCAGGCCTTCCACCGTTGTACCGATACCCTGTAGGGCTTCTTCGATCCTTTGTGGCTCCTTTGCCCGTGGGCTCTCGGGTGATTTGAGCATCTCCGCGGTTGGCACTGCCACCGCTTTTGGTGGAGATCGCCTCAGCACCGTGCTGCGCAAGAAGGCTTGCTTCTCCTCATCCATTTCTGCTACTGGGGTTGTTTTTTTTGTTGATGTCATTGTAGTTGGGTCCCAACTTGAGTCCGTTATTGCTGTTCGTGCGTGTAGTTACCTTAGTGATCCCGTGGGTGCCTTTCCATGAGTGAGGTCCACGCGAGGGTTGACTTTGCTCCTTATGGGCAACAAAGTTCAGAGCCAGATCGGTGCTATTCAGGAATGTGCATCTGAGCCTACACGGCCAAGTTAATGGCGACGAACAGCAAGCGTTACTCAAGGCCTGCCATGGTTTTAGTGGGACGGGGGCAATGGTGGCATTGGCCTGCGAGCCATTTCGGTAGGGTGTCAATCTACGTACTCAGGTCGCAGAATACCAACATCGTCAGCTCGAAACGTCAAAATAACATAAGGGGCTTCCAGTATACCATACGTAGCACTTTACTGGGCTCGGTGCTACGGAGAGAGGGGGATAATTCCGTTTTGGACACGGAGAAATTACATGCCGCTTGGGGAGTTCAGTCCCACGTTGGCCATAAGATTTCTCTCGGCGGGATGGGGGATATGCCGCCCCTACTCGGCCGCCAGAGCCCCATTTCAATTAACTTGTTTATTAATTGGGCACACCGCCTGCGCGGCAGGGGTTGGCTCAGCCAGTTCCGTGGCCTGAGTGCCCGTAGTGACTCCGATGCGGCCCATCAGAAACCTAACGTTTTGTATGCGGCTTACTTTGAATGCGTCCAAACGGCGTGGAAAAACGTTGTAGCAGGCAAAGCTAGGGCATAGCGTACTTGTAGATTCGGTCCTATTGGTTGTTGTTAAAATTATTGCAGCTAACAGATTTATTTCTGTTACGGCACGCCAATACAAAATTTAAAATTACGATAGTTGGTCACCCTATTTACGTGAACCACTATTTGCGGAACTAGAACCGGCTCCTGAGTTCCGCGGACGCCTCGTCGCGAGTTCTGTCGTGAACCAGCTCCGTTAGTGTTTGGTTGGAACCACCTGTTGACTGGCTCCACTCCGAAATGAGTCGGTTCCCATATGTTTGGGGCCCGCGTGTTCATTCTGTTACAAAATCATTCGGACGCCGTGCAGAATAAGTTAAAAGAAAATTGGAGCTACTGCAGGACACAATGGGCCAAAAAGGGTTGCCACTTAGCCTCAAAGTTAGGAGCGGCAGCGCCAGCCACCGTGAGAGGACCAGAGCAATATGGCAGCCATACGAGTGTTTTGTCCGGCTGGAAACCAACAACAAAGCACTCACTCCATATTGAGCGCCAACAGCCCCTTCTTGTAGAGCGTCTTTCCAAACGCCAACGTAAGTTGTTCACCGCTGTTAGGTGAAAATATCAACCCTTGCCTTTCACTTTATAGGAGCACCAGTCCGCACGTTGGCCTGCATGGGCCAAGCACCCTCACAGATTCGAACAATGCAAGGAACTCACCGGAGCTTGGACTTTGCCTCACCAGAACCGGCCAACCAGGTGTTCAGCCGATCCACACACTCAGCCATCCATCTGCCAAGTCGCACTTACGCAGCATATCGCGTTCGGTCCACTTTTCCGCTGCCCGCGTTGGCAAAACCACCAGCGTCGCGGAACAGGCAGAAAAACAACCGCCCACGGCTTCTAAATCACATAGTGCCCACTGGACCAGTCACCACAATCGCACCACACGTATGTACACGCACAATGCAGACCGCTATATACTCGTATTAAGGCTTTTCCGCGCCTATTTCCGTGGTAAAAAATAACATTTTGAGGAGCTAGAAAAATTTGCGTCCTCGCTCGACCGCCCAACCTGTGTGTGTGTGTGTATACTTAGTTGTCCCCTACTGTTAGATATTTTGTAATGTTTTTTGATTTTTTTTTTTATTTTCCCCCCACTTCCCCCCTATGGGCGTTTTCCCAATTTTCCATTCCTATTATCGCCTATATCTCGGAGACTATAAGACCTAGGGACACCAAAATTTTAGTCCCAGGTGCCTTATATGAATACGCAGAAAATGTGTATTTTGGAATTTCCCTCTCTCCCCCCTCTCCATCACAAATCATAACTCCCGTAATTCTTAGAATTTCGAACTTGGCAAATACCTCCATTTAGTTATTATAAGTCCAAATGTCAAGTTTCATCATGATAGGCCGATTTAACAGCAAGTTATAGCCATATATGTACATAAGACCAAGTAGTGCCCGCAGCTGTTGTTGTTGTTACTGCTTTGCTCAGGCACACGAGACATACACAGACACACACAAATACACACATACACGCATAATTATTCTACCCCACTTTAGCCTCTCTACTTGTTACAAGTAATTTTTTCTTTGTTTAGTACATTTGTCATTAGGGTTTTCATTAGTAACTTTATGCAGCAACAACAAATTACACAGAGCGCAATTAGTTGGGGACATCATATACACACACTCACACACAGAACACGCAACAGTTCGTGTCTATGTGTATGTATGTATGTATACATTGGACAATCGAGCACTGTTGTTTGATTGTAATAAATAATGTTCTATGGTTTTAAATCAAATTTTTAAAACTAAAAACAACAACAACTGCAAGTCATTAGCTCGCGCTTCTTCTTTCGTTTTGATCATTTACGCCTGTTAATTTCAAAGGCAAAACGCCAAAAGTTTACAGTTACCGTCGCTAGGCAACAACTGCGTAAGCGATAGTAAAGCAGAAACCGAAAGCGAACCTACGCATATTCTGCTTCGCGTTGCAGGCAGATGTACATATGTATGTTTGTATATGATTTGTTCTAATTGATCTCAATAACTTATAAGATGTTATGATTTAAATTTTCTGTTAATTGCATTCAAACTTCGATGGAATTATTAATTGTATCGACGGATTCAACTATCGATAGTTTTGATGCTCTAGCACATAGAGCATCCGACACATGCCCATCTCTAGCATCTCAGCTGATCGCATATTTACAGCGACTTACCGTTTTAGCTAGCAACGCTACAAATGTATTCTGAACAAATCTAAGTGTCATTTACCGTTAAGCCTTTTTTGTGAGTGTATTCATGCGATTTACAAAAGCAGAAACACACTTTTTACATTCACAACAATCATATTTGGAATTGAAGACACTATAACTAATTATTGTGGCATGTATGTGTGTATGTGTATGTATACTTAGTTGTCCCCTACTGTTGGATATTTTGTAATGTTTTTTGATTTTTTTTTTATTTTCCCCCCCACTTCCCCCCTATGGGCGTTTTCCCAATTTTCCATTCGTATTATCGCCTATATCTCGGAGACTATAAGACCTAGGGACACCAAAATTTTAGTCCCAGGTGCCTTATATGAATACGCAGAAAATGTGTATTTTGGAATTTCCCTCTCTCCCCCCTCTCCATCACAAATCATAACTCCCGTAATTCTTAGAATTTCGAACTTGGCAAATACCTCCATTTAGTTATTATAAGTCCAAATGTCAAGTTTCATCATGATAGGCCGATTTAACAGCAAGTTATAGCCATATATGTACATAAGACCAAGTAGTGCCCGCAGCTGTTGTTGTTGTTACTGCTTTGCTCAGGCACACGAGACATACACAGACACACACAAATACACACATACACGCATAATTATTCTTGGCGGAGACTTCAACGCATGGGCAGTTGAGTGGGGCAGCAACACCACTAACGCGAGAGGCCGAACTCTACTGGAAGCTTTCTCAGTATTGGATCTGACGCTGCTGAATACCGGGTCACAGCACACATTCAGCAGGGCAGGCAGCGGATCCATAATTGACCTGTCGTATGCTAGTAGCTCCCTCCACAGTCAGATCATGTGGTCCATTAGCGACGCTTATACGGCAAGCGACCATGTGGCCATCACAATCACAGTCGGAGCAACCTCCCGCAACATGCTGAATCCACCGTCCGCCAACGTGGCATACAAGCTGGATTCCTTCCGTCCAGCATCCTTCGCAAGCGCCCTCAGCGGCTTCCGACTCTCCGGTGATCCAGAAGTTATGGCTATGGACGCCGTGGCCCAAATCCGCGCGGCATGCGACGCCAGCATGGACAGACGTGGCCCTTATAGGCGCCACCACGTACCAGCTTACTGGTGGACCAACGAAATCGCGGAACTGCGAAGCTCTTGTATCAGGGCAAGAAGAATGGCGCAGAGAGCTCGCGGCACATCCTCGTCGCCCCTCAGACAGGATGCCTATCGGGAGTCTAGGCGATCTCTGAAAAGGGCGATAGCAGCAAGCAAGAGGCGATGCTTTTTCGAGATGTGCGACTCAGCCGAGCACGACCCCTGGGGGAAAGCATATAAGCTCATTGTGAAGCGAATCTACGCTGGCGGACGCAATGCTCCCATGGATGCTGAGAAACTCTCACGAATCGTTAATACCCTATTCCCCTCGAGACCTGAGTCGCCTGCGATGATCCCTACCAGAAACGAGTTATCGCCTGCCTTAGGCGACGTCACCACTGAGGAAGTGCTGCTGGCTGCTCGTAGCTTGCAGCTCAACAAAGCGCCGGGCCCGGATTCTATACCGAACCGCGCACTCAAACTGGCACTTTGTATGCACCCTGGGGCGTTCGCTACTCTGTTCGGAAGGTGTATCAGGGAAGGCATATTCCCTGCCTGCTGGAAGGTGCAGAACCTGGTTCTACTGCCGAAACCGGGAAAACCACTCGAAGACCCCTCATCCTACAGGCCGATTTGTCTCCTGGACTCGATCGGTAAGGTGCTGGAGAGACTGCTTTGCTCGAGGCTTGAAACAGCAATCGGTCTATCCCCCAATCAGTACGGGTTCCGGAAATCGAGGTCCACCATAGACGCGATCAGTAGAGTGGTGGATCTTGCGTCGAAGGCAATATCAGGTAGCAGATGGAAGGGAGGTGCCAAAGAATACTGCCTGGTGGTGACCCTCGACGTCAAAAATGCATTCAACTCGGCAGACTGGGGATGCATTCTCAACGCACTGGTGGATCAAGGCGTACCCACGTGCCTGGTGCGCTCCATTAGAAGTTACCTTAGCGATCGGATACTTAGGTTTCACACATTGTCTGGCACCAAATCCCTCAATGTTGTTGCTGGCGTCCCCCAAGGGTCGGTCCTAGGGCCGCTGCTCTGGAACGTCATGTACGACGGCATTCTCCGCCTCCAACTCCCACCCGGTACGGAGCTAGTGGGGTACGCAGATGACGTCGCAATTGTAGGCGTTGCGAAAGACATCAAAACCGTGGAAGACGCGTGCAACCGCTGCATCCGGACGATCATTGACTGGCTGAACACCGTGGGCCTGGAACTAGCGGCGGGCAAAACAGAGGCAGTGCTAATCAGCAGCCGCAAGGCGGTAGAGCAAGCGCACATATCAATTGACGGTACTCTCGTGCGGTCCAAACGTTCAATTAACTACCTTGGGGTTAGATTGGATACGAGATTGTGCTTTCGTGAGCATCTGGAGCAGACGAATAATAAAGCTGCAGAGGCCACACGGGCGCTAGCCCGAATTATGGCCAACACTCGGGGCCCAAAGCAAGGTCGGAGGTTATTGCTTATGAGCGTAACCAGATCAATAATGCTGTACGCGGCACCGATATGGGCTGCCGCGGTGAACAAGAGGAGCTACATCCGCGACCTCGCTGCTACATACCGTCTTGGCGCTCTCCGTGTCTGTAGTGGATTCAGGACGGTTTCTGACGATGCCGTACTGGTGATCTCGGGGATGGCACCTATCGACCTCCTCGTCCTGGAAGCGAGCTACCTTCACAGTTTTGCTGCCGGGCGGCCTCGAAGGGACGCGCGGGCGGCGGCTAGACGTACGACGGTAAGCAAGTGGCAAGAGCGATGGGATGCCTCGTCAAAAGGCAGGTGGACCCACACGCTAATCACTAACGTAGCATCGTGGATCGGCAGAACACATGGCAAGGTCGACTTCCACCTGACCCAACTTCTGAGCGGCCACGGATGCTTCAGAAGTTATCTTCATAGATTTGGGCACGACTCCAGTGCGGAATGCCCGGCCTGCAGAGGGATACCGGAAGATGCTAACCACGTAGCCTTCCATTGCCCAAGGTTTGGGGCGGACAGAAGGAGACTGGAGGCGACAACCGGATCACCCCCAACGGCGTCGAACTTTGTGGCCAACATGCTCGCTAACGAAGAGTCGTGGGCTGCGAGCGCAAACTTTGCGGCCTCCGTTATGGGCAAGCTCAGGAAACAGGAGCGGGACAGGAGCGCGATATAAGCGGGTTGATCGGCCGGGCGAAGCAATGCCTAACGGCCGTACCGCCTGGACTTTGACCTGCGTATATCATTATTATTATTACTTTTACTTTTACTATTATTATTATTACTACTATTGTTATTTCTATCTATTCTATATTGTTATTTTTCCACTCTTTGTCAGTTTATATAAAGAATACCAAAAAAAAAAAAAAAAAACGCATAATTATTCTACCCCACTTTAGCCTCTCTACTTGTTAAAAGTAATTTTTTCTTTGTTTAGTACATTTGTCATTAGGGTTTTCATTAGTAACTTTATGCAGCAACAACAAATTACACAGAGCGCAATTAGTTGGGGACATCAAATACACACACTCACACACAGAACAAGCAACAGTTCGTGTCTATGTGTGCGGTTCTCTACGTACGGTTGAAAAAGTAAAGAGAAACATACATATGTATGTATGTACTATATGTATGCCTGTGTATGAATATAGCATGTATGTACATTCGTATTAATGTATACATTGGGCAATCGAACACAGTTGTTTGATTGTATAAAAAAATAATGCTCTAAAAACAACAACAACTGCAAGTCATTGGCTCGCTCTTCTTCTTTCGTTTTGACCATTTAATGTTAATTGCAAAGGCAAAACGCCAAAAGTTTACAGTTACCGTCGCTAGGCAACGACTGCGTAAGCGATAGTAAAGCAGAAACCGAATAACGGAGCTACGCATATTCTGCTTCGCATTGCGGGCAGATGTATGTATGTATATGATTTGTTCTTATTGATCTCAATACATACATAAGACCAAGTAGTGCCCGCAGCTGTTGTTGTTGTTACTGCTTTGCTCAGGCACACGAGACATACACAGACACACACAAATACACACATACACGCATAATTATTCTACCCCACTTTAGCCTCTCTACTTGTTACAAGTAATTTTTTCTTTGTTTAGTACATTTGTCATTAGGGTTTTCATTAGTAACTTTATGCAGCAACAACAAATTACACAGAGCGCAATTAGTTGGGGACATCATATACACACACTCACACACAGAACACGCAACAGTTCGTGTCTATGTGTATGTATGTATGTATACATTGGACAATCGAGCACTGTTGTTTGATTGTAATAAATAATGTTCTATGGTTTTAAATCAAATTTTTAAAACTAAAAACAACAACAACTGCAAGTCATTAGCTCGCGCTTCTTCTTTCGTTTTGATCATTTACGCCTGTTAATTTCAAAGGCAAAACGCCAAAAGTTTACAGTTACCGTCGCTAGGCAACAACTGCGTAAGCGATAGTAAAGCAGAAACCGAAAGCGAACCTACGCATATTCTGCTTCGCGTTGCAGGCAGATGTACATATGTATGTTTGTATATGATTTGTTCTAATTGATCTCAATAAATTATAAGATGTTATGATTTAAATTTTCTGTTAATTGCATTCAAACTTCGATGGAATTATTAATTGTATCGACGGATTCAACTATCGATAGTTTTGATGCTCTAGCACATAGAGCATCCGACACATGCCCATCTCTAGCATCTCAGCTGATCGCATATTTACAGCGACTTACCGTTTTAGCTAGCAACGCTACAAATGTATTCTGAACAAAACTAAGTGTCATTTACCGTTAAGCCTTTTTTGTGAGTGTATTCATGCGATTTACAAAAGCAGAAACACACTTTTTACATTCACAACAATCATATTTGGAATTGAAGACACTATAACTAATTATTGTGGCAAGCAAAAATTTTCTAAAAACAATTTAGGTCAGCTTTGTCCAATGCAAAATAATAATTATAAATTTAAATTCAAGAGAGTCTATAAAAGATTGACCATGAGGTCATACGAATTACAAAATTTATTTTATGTTATCCAAAGCGCTTAATAGCCTTTGTATTTTATTTTTCTATTAGCCCAGAAAAGACGGGCAAGATTGCTAGTATTTATATATACCTGAATATATTAAATGACGAAGATTTTTTTTTAGCATGGCAATTTGGGAAATGACGTCACACACATAATCAACTGTGTTTCCTATAATGTTGAGGGATGTGCAACTAACCAAAAAAATGAAAAGGGGTAAGTTCATCATTGTTTAACTATATTAGGTTTGTGCAATGTATGTAACAGGCAAAAGAAGTATTTACGACCCCATAATGTATACATATTCATAATCAGCAAGACAAATCGATTTAGTCATTTCCGAACGGCTGTCTGGATGAACGCCTAGATTTCAGAAACGGCTTTTTTTTTTAAATTTGTATACCCTGTACTTAAAGGGTGACAAGTCGAGTCGATATAGCCATGTCCGTCTGTCCGTCCGTCTGTATGAGCGCAAAGATCTCAGAAGCTAGAATTACCAAACTTGGTATTCAGGTTCCCTTAAGCCCTAAGCGGGTCAAGTTTCTATTTTATTCTGACACCTATTTTTTTTAATTTTTTTTTTTCGTATGTAAGAGTATTTAAGGATATTTAAGAGTTAAGCCCGCTCGATTTTAGCATTCCTTTCTTGTTTTTATTCCTTTTTCCTTCACTTGGGAGCTTTTGGCTTCTACAGGAACTTTCCATCTAACTAAATTTCTAACCGTCTGTCCAGCTGTGTCCTATGTGATGTTGTTCTGGTATAATAATTACTGAACGATGGTCCGCCGCCAGGTTGTCGTCTTAGGTCTGCCGAAGCGTCTGTTTCCTTGGGGGTTCCTCCAGTCTAGCGCCATTCTTACAACGTCACCGAAGAGACGTTTGGATTCATTTTTCTTGTGTTCCGAGGCCCCCGGAAACGACTGTTATTCTTTTGATATTTCCTCGACTGGGATGAGAGACCTGCACTTACTTCTGTGTTTATAAGGCTGCGTTAAAATGGTCCTGTCACTGCACGGTTAATTTGGTCTAGCAAATTACGTGGATCGGTTACTATGTCCATGCTATGGCCTTGCAGGAGAAGCATAGCTTAGCTTGTTACTTGGGTTGGTAACACCATTGAACACTTGCTTTCTCTCAGGATTTAAAAGACGAGAACCCCAATGTGTAAAAACTGCGTACCAAAAGTGCTATAAACCACCATAAACTGCTTTTTTGAGATTGAAAAGCGATGTTTAACTGATGAGAATTAGAATACCAGCTCCACCATGTACGTTACCATCAGGATGATTTACCGTAACACACAAATCATTTAGACTCAAGTATCCTTTCATAGTGTAGGTGTCCACTAAGAAGAGATTTTGGAAAATTCGATTAACTTCAAACTTAGTTTGTATACTCTCCGGAAAAAAAATTCCAAGAAAAACTGTATACTTGTTTTTTTGAAATTTTTTTTGGGGCCTGAAATATGGGAGTTTTCCTGTAAAAAAAAAGTGGGGCACAAAAGGAAACCCCGTCAACCGCCCACAGCCCAAACGGCAAAAGCTATGAAGCTGAAATTTGGGCTCAAGGATCCTATCATAGTGAAGGTGTCCACTAAGGGATTTTGGAAAATTCAAGCTCCAAAGGGGGAAAACGAGCTCCATTTCTGCACCGATCAACTTTAAATTTGACTTTTATAATCTACTAGCAGGTATTGCCTGTCTTAACCCGTTTCAATATTATGTTTCCAATTGTATTTATTTTGTGTGTGCATAACCTACCTATATGTTTTCACCTTATAAGTTACCAGTAGGAAGGCATTTAAGGTATTTAAATGAACATTTTCTGTTCTTGACAAAAAATTGTTCAGTAGTCCGTTACATTTTTGTTCTTCTCAAATTGCTAGAGTAAAACTTTCGATAGTTGAAGCCACCGATAGCATCAAAATATCGAAGTTTGAATGCAATAAGCAGAATATTTAAATAATAAAATCTAATTATTTATTGAGATCAATAAGAACAAATCATATACATACATACATCTGCCCGCAATGCAAAGCAGAATATGCGTAGCTCCGTTATTCGGTTTCTGCTTTACTATCGCTTACGCAGTCGTTGCCTAGCGACGGTAACTGTAAACTTTTGGCGTTTTGCCTTTGCAATTAACATTAAATGGTCAAAACGAAAGAAGAAGAGCGAGCCAATGACTTGCAGTTGTTGTTGTTTTTAGAGCATTATTTTTTTATACAATCAAACAACTGTGTTCGATT
The DNA here is from genome assembly GCF_003285725.1 of Scaptodrosophila lebanonensis. NCBI lineage: Eukaryota > Metazoa > Arthropoda > Insecta > Diptera > Drosophilidae > Scaptodrosophila > Scaptodrosophila lebanonensis. The sequence continues at coordinate 436,251 of NW_022060745.1, read as the reverse complement.
GCCCAATGTATACATTAATACGAATGTACATACATGCTATATTCATACACAGGCATACATATAGTACATCTATATATATAAAACAGTTTGTCCTGACTGACTGACTGACTGACTGACTGACTGACTGACTGACTGACTGATTGGCAATCAACGCACAGCCCAAACGGTAAGAGCTAGGAAGCTGAAATTTAGACACAAGATCCCTCTTATAGTGAAAGTGAGCACTAAGAAGGGGTTTCGGAAAATTCGAGCTCCAAAGGGGGGAAAACGAGCTCCAACGTTTGTATGAAAAATCTACAATTTTTATCCGATTAACTTCAAACTTAGTTTGTATACTCTCACAAAGAATACAAAAAAAACTGTATACTTGAATTTTCAATATTTTTCCTGCGGCCTGAATAATAATGATTTTCCGGTGGAAAATTCGGTAAACGAAAAGCTATGTGCAATCAACGCACAGCCCAAACGGTTAGAGCTAGGAGGCTGAAAATTGGACACATGTTGTCTTCAGTGGTGTAGGTGAGCACTAAGAAGCGGTTTTGGAAAATTCGAACGCCAAAGGGGGGAAAACGGGCTCCAACGTTTGTATGAAAAATCTACAATTTTCATCCAATTAACTTTAAACGTAGTTTGTATACTCTCAAAAAGAATACAAGAAAAACTGTATACTTGGTTTTTCACCATTTTTCCTGGGACATGAAAAAGAGGGGGTTTTCCGTGGAAAAATTGAAACACAATCAACACCCCACAGCCCAAACGGTAAAAGCTAGGAAACTGAAAACTGGGCTCAAGTATCCTATCATGGTGTAGATGGGCACTAAGAAGGGATTTTGGAAAATTCGAGCTCCAAAGGGGGGAAAAGTAGCTCCAAAGTTTGTTTGAAAATTCTGCATTTCTGAATCGATCAACTTTAAATTTGGTTTTTATAATCTATATTTTCGAAATTTGTGTTGGAGCTTGAATTATTGGGGTTTTAATATTTATTCATTTTTTCAAATGAAAAGTTTGTGTTATAAATTTTGTCCGATCGATTTCAAATTTGGGTAATATAATCTACGTAACTAAAATTACAACTTTGCATTTAACGATTTTTAAAATATGCATTTTACAAATGCAGGCAGAACAAACAATACAAAATATCAAACAGTTGGGGACAACTAAGTATACATACACACACACATACATATATACAAGCAGCTGTTCGTGTAGTTGCGTGCAAACGGTTGAAGTAGCCAAAGCAAAATGTGAGACACTAATGTGTGAATGTTCATTTGTACACATGTATGTACATACATACATACATATGTACAAAAGTACATTCGTCTTGCACTGACAGAGCAAGAAATGTTAATTAATTAAAAATTATTAACATTATAACATAAACATTTTTATGTTATTTTTTCTTTGTTTAGTACATTTGGCATAAGGGATTTTAGGACAACGGACTACAAGGGCGTACGCAGGTTGGGCAGGGGGGACATTGCTCCCCTTAGAAAGAATTTCGCATTATGAATTACACCAGCACCATATGTATTACATACATATATACATACGTCTGTATGTATAGTATGTACATATGTACATCAATAAGTATGTATGTACGTACATACATTCTTATATACATATATAGGTTTGTATGTATGCAGTGGGCCATCGAACAAATCAAAATTTTTAAAACAACAACAACAAGTTATTGGCTCGCAAAACTTCTTTCGTTTTGATAATTTACGGCTGTTAATTGCATACGAAAAATGCCAAAAGTTTACAGTTACCGTACACACACAAATACATTTGTATGTATGTATGTGTACAGTGAACAATCGAATACAGTATTATAATCAATAACTCTCAAACGATGTTTTTCGATGTATTTGTATTCGACATGTATTACGATATATCAACACAAGTATCGATATTTTCGATATATCGCATTTAATTTTATTATTGGGGTTTTAATATTTATTCACTTTTTCAAATGAATAGTTTGTGTTATAAATTTTGTCCGATCGATTTCAAATTTGGGTAATGTAATCAACATTATATCAACAAATTGGCATTCAACGATTAAAATATAGCAATATGTTTTTTACTTGCCATATATCAAATATCAAATAGTTGGGGACATCACATAAACACACTCACACATACATACAACAAGCAACAGTTCGTGGCTATGTGTGCCCATGCATACATACATATGCATGTATGCCTGTATATGTATGTAGCATGTACATACAAAACAACAACAACAACTTTAAGTTGTTGGCTCGCACATCTTCTTTCGTTTTGACCATTTAATGTTAATTGCAAAGGCAAAACGCCAAAAGTTTACAGTTACCGTCGCTAAGCAACGACTGCGTAAGCGATAGTAAAGCAGAAACCGAATAACGGAGCTACGCATATTCTGCTTCGCATTGCGGGCAGATGTATGTATGTATGATTTGTTCTTATTGATCTCAATAAATAATTAGATTTTATTATTTAAATATTCTGCTTATTGCATTCAAACTTCGATATTTTGATGGTATCGGTGGCTTCAACTATCGAAAGTTTTACTCTAGCAAATTGAGATGAGAATTGTCAGTGCTTTTTGATCGTGGCTCATCGCTGCACGGCATTGACACGAGTGCCGTGTTTCATATTCCGAGTTTGTGCGTGACCGTATTGACTCAATATGACACGAAAAGGCTCAAATGTGAATTTCAAATTAGGATATACCCTTATAATTATTCCCCCTTTTTTGCAAATCGTCTATCTTAAAACGTTGCGTTATCTCTATATATAAAACAGTTTGTCCTGACTAATTGGTGATCAACGCACAGCCCAAACGGTAAAAGATGAAATTTGGACTCAAGTATCTTTTCATATTATCCATCATAGTGTAGGAGCACACTAAGAAAGGCTTTTGGAAAATTCTAGCTCCAACGGGGGGAAAACGAGCTTTAAAAAATATTAGTTATAGTGGTCATGTTCGTTGAACGAAATAGTTTGGCAAGAACAAAAATGTAACGGACTACTGAACAATTTTTTGTCAAGAACAGAAAATGTTCATTTAAATACCTTAAATGCCTTCCTACTGGTAACTTATAAGGTGAAAACATATGGGTAGGTTATGCACACACAAAATAAATACAATTGGAAACATTATATTGAGCCGGGTTAAGACGGGCAATACCTGCTAGTACATACATATGTATGTTTCTCTTTACTTTTTCAACCGTACGTAGAGAACCGCACACATAGACACGAACTGTTGCTTGTTGTTTGTGTGAGTGTGTGTATGTGATGTCCCCAACTATTTGATATTTGTTGTTGCTGCATAAAGTTATTAATGAAAACCCTAATGCCAAATGCACTAAACAAAGAGATATGTATGTATGTATATATGTACATACATTTGTACAAATGAACATTCACACATTAGTGTCTCACATTTTGCTTTGGCTATTTCAATCGTTTGCACGCAAATGCACGAACAGCTGCTTGTACAAGTATGTGTGTTTACATAAAATGTGCAAGAGTATATTAGGTTTGCGGGAGCTGAAAATGTAACAGGCAAAAGGAGGCGTGGCAGACCCCACAAAGTATATTCTTGATCAGCATGACGAGACGAGTCGATCTAGCCCTGTCTGTCTGTCCGTCTGTCAGTCTCTCCGTCTGTCCATATGAACACCTGGATCTCAGAGACTATAAGAGATAGAGACACCAAATTTTGCACAAAGATGCCTTATGTGTGTACGCTGTGCAAGTTTCTTTTATTTTTTTGATTTTCCCCCCCACTTCCCCCCTATGGGCGTTTTCCCAATTTTCCATTCGTATTATCGCCTATATCTCGGAGACTATAAGACCTAGGGACACCAAAATTTTAGTCCCAGGTGCCTTATATGAATACGCAGAAAATGTGTATTTTGGAATTTCCCTCTCTCCCCCCTCTCCATCACAAATCATAACTCCCGTAATTCTTAGAATTTCGAACTTGGCAAATACCTCCATTTAGTTATTATAAGTCCAAATGTCAAGTTTCATCATGATAGGCCGATTTAACAGCAAGTTATAGCCATATATGTACATAAGACCAAGTAGTGCCCGCAGCTGTTGTTGTTGTTACTGCTTTGCTCAGGCACACGAGACATACACAGACACACTCAAATACACACATACACGCATAATTATTCTATACATATGTACAGAGTATTTCAAAGTTGGGATACCCCACTTTAGCATCTCTAAAATGGTTATCCTAGTTCTTGTACTTACTGAGATCCTTGCGCTCATACAGACAGACGGACAGACAGACAGACGGACATGGCTATATCGACTCGTCTTCTCATCCTGATCAAGAATATATATACTTTGTGGGGTCTGCCACGCCTCCTTCTGTGTGTTACATACATGCGCACAAAACGAGTATAGCCTTTCAGGCTATAAAAACTTATAATTATAAGCACATTTTACTTAGCCCAGCAAAAACGGGCAAGACCTGCTAGTAAATGTATATATAACTAAGCAGTGACCGCAGCTGTTGTTGTTATTACTGCTTTACACAGGCAAACAGACACATACACGCATAGACACGCATAATTATTCTACACATATGTACAGAGTATTTCGAAGTCGGGACACCCGACTTTAGCTTCTCTACTTGCTTAATGATGATGAAGAGTTCGCTGTAATTATTGATGTAACCGCTTATATTCCATTGAATTTATTTAAGATAATGTATCTTATAAATTAGAATTATAGATAGAAAATAGAAAAATAGATAAATCGATATTAGCTACTGTGAACAACTCGTTGTGTTTAAAAGTGAGGTCTCAGACTGATCGACTCAAGAGGGGCCTGCTACAAAAAACATTGCAACAGGCCACCTTCAGCCGGCCAATCCGAGGCCTGTTTATACAAGTGGATGGAGATCTGCATTTGGCACATGTTTTTTGGTTTTCATACCCTGTACCCGTAGGGTAAAAAGGGTATATTAGGTTTGTGCAAAGTATGTAACAGGAAGAAGGAAGCATCTCCGACCCCATAAAGTATACATATTCTGAATCAGCATGACGAGAGAAATCGATCTAGACATGTCCGTCCGTTCGTCCGTCCGTCTGTCCGTCTGGATGAACGCCTAGATTTTGGAAACGGCTGAGCTTACATAAACCAAACCTGGTATGCAGACGCTCCTAGTCCCTAGTCTATTCGAGTTGATTTAATTTTTTTGATTTTCCCTCCTCTCTCCCCGCTATAGAATTTCGCTAATACTGTCCGTCCACATTTTCAATCCTAGATAAACCAAACTTTGCACAAGTAATCTATACATAAATATCTACTTTTTATAACATTTCATCCAAATCGGTAAATTATAAAAAAGTTATTAGCGAAACAACTTCACTGCAGTACTACGCCCACAAACTGCAGTATCCGAATTGCGTCAATATTGCCCACATTTCTAAAGCTATATGAACAAACTTGGTGTGTAGGCTCTCCTAATATATGGGCAACGCGAGTTTATTTTGTATTTTTTTTAATTCCTCTCCCCTCCCCCGCTACAGAGTTTCGTCAATCATGTCTACATTTCAAAAGATGCATAATTTAAACTTTCCACACTTAATATAATACATACATTACATATAATTATCTCATTTTGTTTTAAATTTCATCCAAGTCGATCAATTTAAGGACAAGTTATAAACGATACAAATTTTCGCCCAACAAATTGTAGCAGTGATGTCTTACACTTCTGATGCAATGGTATACACAAAGAGAATATATATATTCATCGGTTTTTTTTAAATCGCTATCCTTTACAATCTTTTGTGGATTACCTGGAAAAGGTTCTATGTCTTTTGGGACATTTGTGTAACGGTTTGAAACGGGACTTATACTACTTATACTTCTTAATCGTTGACCTACAGTAGCCAATACAACCGCGTGATCCCAAAAAACTCAAAAAAATAGGCCAGGTTACAAAAGGGTTATATTGCACGCAAAACATAGGTCGACTAGCTGTCTAAGAAATTTGTTTGATTTAGTTGCATATTGCATTTACTTCTGTGCAGTTGTGAGTGTGGTGCGATTGTTATAATTCAAACATGTATATGTCGCTGCCCGCGGCTGTTGTTGATGCTGGTGCTTTGGTTGACTGCACACATGTTTACACAGACACGAATAGATGCGCATAGGCATACATACACTCACACAGACGCAATTGCTATGTAAATGTGAAATTATAAACCCTTTACGTGAGTTCGAATACCGAGAGAGGTAAAAACGATCAAATTTTTTTTTTATTTTCTTAATTTTTTTTATTTTCTATAATTATTGTAAACATATGTACAGAGTATTTCAAAGTCGGGACACCCGACTTTAGCTATTTTACTTGTTTCATACAAAGTTTGTTGTCGTCTCAACAACCATATCAACACTGTGTGCACCCAATGCCCCACACGCCATGATCAAAACATTCGCTCTGCACTTGTGCTTGCATTGTGACACGTGTACTCAGTTTCTCTTTTTGTCCTTTAGACATCATCATCATCACTCTCAACAGTTTCCAAATTCTCAACAGTCTCACTGTTGTTCACATCTTCTTTTTCAACGACTTCTTCATTGTAACCTCCAAGCACTTCTGTCGCTCATCATATATGTCTAGCTCGGTGGGTATTTGCCCGTCTGGCAGTTTTCGCAAATTCTCATGTGCATACTTGTACAGTCTTTTGTTATTCAACCCTTTAGCGTGTATCTATCACCATCCAAAACTTCTGTTACTACGAATGGTTCCCTAAACTTTGGGTCTAATTTGGTTTGGTGTCTTTCTTCGTTTTTTAGAAGCACAAAGTCACCTATTTCATGTTTAATTTTTTTTGCCCTGCCTTTGTCAAACCTTAATTTCTCGTAAATAGCAGTACTTAACATGTTTTTGGTTGATTGAGCCCTTACATTTGACAAGTCAACTTCAAATTCCTCATCACCAGGTGGAAGTAAACCTATCGTACGCGCTACCTATCCACTAAACATTTCTAACGGGCTTGCTTTCGTAGTGCGATTAATTGTACAATTTAATGCCAGCTGCACTTCACCCAATGCCTCTTGCCACGACCTGTTACCTGACTCTACAGCAGTCAGCAAACCCTTTAACGTGCTCATGACGCGTTCAACCTGACCATTAGCACGGCTAGATCCTGTTGCGCAAGTCACTAAATTTGGCACAAGCAAAACACCTTCCCTGGTCGGCTATTATGCGGTTCGGTACTCCAAACAAGGATATGAAAGATTTTATGGCTTTCATGCAACTCTCTGCATCCAAATTTCAGGTGTGGCTTAAATAGACATACTTGGTAAAAGCATCCACTTGAACAATAATATATTCCTTTTTGTCATTTTTCCCGCTTAACTTTCCAGTAATGTCTAAGTGGACGGTATGCCACGGTATATTAATTTTTGGGATGGGATGAAGCTCGGCTTGAATTTTGCCAGAAGACGATTTTGAAATTTTACACGTTATGCAGTTGTCAACGAATTTTCGAACATATTTTGACATTCCATCGAACCAATAATAATCATAAACTTTATCAAGTGTCTTTTCCCATCCCAAATGCATGATAGACTCGTGGACTTGATTTATCACCGACCATCTGAAAGCACGGCTGGCAAACAACGGGTTCTACTATAACGCTGTATTTTTCGATAAAGTATTCCTGTTCTTAATTCGTACGTTTTTGCAATTTTCTCATCTAGAACCAGGGTTCGTAAAATGCGGGCAAAACCCGTTCGGGCCCGCGAGAAATTCTGCTGCGGGTCGCTGCCGACAGCAGCAGAGGGTCGTCTGGCAGAGGTAACGGGTCGTGCGGGTACGCCGTGCTTCGCCGCGGGTCGCTGCCGACAGCAGCAGTGTCGTACGAGCCGGTCTGCGGTAGCAGAGCGCTCGTTCGTGGTAGGCAGGCATATGTACATATGTATGTGTGATGTGTGAAATTTGTATGATGGTATGCTTGTGTGTATATATTTTTTTAAGGCGAAATGTGCGCGATCCCTTTCACTCTGTACCTGCTGCCTACTCCGTTTCAGCTTGACCCAGCTGTTTTGCCTACGTTTGCACAGTGGTACCTGATACCTTATTTTTACTAAATTAAGAAATAGACTAAGTCCAAATGTATTAAGCGATATTTTAATAGTGAAACTAAATGCGGAATTAATAAACGAAATTTATTTCGAATAGTAAAAATATTTTAGTAACAAGTATATTTATTTGCAAATGATCTTTTTATTTCCTATAGCCAAAAAAATCAATAGACATTCATTCAGAAATCTAGTATCATGTACCACTATGCAAACGCAGACAAATCTGCTGAGTGAGGCTATAAGGGATGAAATGCATCGCGCACATTTTGCCTTGAAATATATACACACAAGCATCATACAAATTTAACACATATGTACATATGTACGACCCGATCGTACCCGCGGCCTCTGTCGGCAGCGACCCGAAAAAACACGCAGCAGAATTTCTCGCGGGCCCGAACGGGTTGCGAGCACATTTTACGAACCCTGTCTAGAACATTAGTTTTCAATTTAGTAACAATATCAACTATATCTGGGTCGCAACACTGCTCAGCGAGAAGCCAGTTGCTGGAAATTTCTGTTAGATTAACGCGTTTTTCAATGAGTTTACTCACAGTACTCTTTTTAACAGACTCTAGAGGAAGGGCATTTCTTGATAGAAAATCGACGTGTGCCATTCGTTTTCCCTCTCTATATTGAATATCAAAGGTAAATGTCTGTAGATATGACCACCATCGTTGTGCTCTTGGAGTTAGGTCCTTCTTCGTCCGTAAGGCCTTCAGTGAATTGCAGTCTGTAAACACTGTAAAATCTCGGCCTGATAAATAATGGCAAAAATGTTTCACAGAGTTTACAACTGGCAAAGTCTCCAGCTCATACGAATGGTATTTTGACTCAGCAGAAGAAGTAGTTTTACTGAAATATTCTATTACATGGGTTCTGTTATCAATCTTGTGCAGGAGTATGGCACCATATCCGTCAGAACTGGCATCGGCATGCAATTCAATTGGATATTGAGGATCGAAAATTACAAGAATTGGTTTATTCCTAAGGATGGAAATAACTTTTATTCGGATTTCTTCGTACTCTGGTTTCCAAGTGAATCTATTTTTCTCAGAAGTGAGAAAATATAACGGTTTCATTAGTTTAGAAAATCCATGTATAAATTGCCGAAAATAGGAAGCCAGTCCAATGAATTATCTCACTCCTGTAACGGATTTTGGAGAAGGCAATGCGGTTAGCGCTATAATCTTATGAGGATTTGGTCTAATTTCGCCGGCACTAACCTCATAGCCCAGATATTGTACCTTAGTTTTGAGGAAAGAGCATTTTGTGATATTGAACGAAAACCCCGAAGCGTCAAGAATATCTAAAACAATGTGCAATCTGTCAAATGCTTCTTTTTTTGTTGAAGCTATTACCATAATGTCGTCCATGTAAACGACTACGTATGTGTTTGCCAGATCCCCAAGAGCTTTCATAACTACTCGTTGAAAAACCGAAGGGGCATTCTTGAGCCCAAATGGCATAGACATAAATTCGTACTGCCCATCTGGAGTCACACACGCCGTACACTCGACGGAATCAGGATGGAGAGGGATATGATAAATAATGATATGATAAATGATGATAAATAAATTGCCATATCTAAGCACGTAAAAAAATGTGATCCACGGAGTCTAGCTATTTGGTCAGCTATTAAAGGCAACGGATACTTATGGGAAACTGTGTTCGAATTTAATTCAAATATTATATATATATATATATATATATATTTCCAAAAATATGCACTCACAAAAACGTATATGTCGGCGATTACGTAGGGTATCAGTTGTTTCACAATGTTTAACAGCTGTTTTGTTATATTCGTTGTTCTCGGTATTCTGCCAATTACGGCTTTATCCCGTTTCCTTTTAATTGAAGCGGCGAATTCAACGTTGAGTGTGGCTCCGTTACAGTGCGTGAGAGTGAGAACGCTAAGTGCAACGTCATCTTGTTGCTACGTCTGACAGCGTTTTTCATCTCACGGCCTCGAACCGTGTGTCCATGTTCTGCTAAGGCTTCCTTAATGTCATCTATGTCAGTGGAGTGATGCAGTCCTTTGACAACTATCCTATAGGCACGCTCATCCTTAGCCTGGAAAGTCTGGTAACTGATGTCGTTCGTATTGAGGTAGCTTTTAAGCTTTGAGAAGCTCTCCTTATCAACAAGATTGACCCTGACGCGACCGTCTCTGCCAGCCTTATAGTCAAAGTTCACTTTTCCAATGGCCAGATCAACGTCCGTTATGAATTCCTTGATGTCGCCAGCATCACGAATGAAAATCGGTGGTGGCTTGATTATCCTCTCTGGGGCAGTAGGGGCGTCCTGAAACTTATCGGCTTCGTCGTCTTCTTCTCCTTCTCCATCGCTTCCATCGGAGAGCGCAGCGAATCTGTTAGCATTATTGAATTTGCTATTAGTGGCTTTGGGATTATTGCGCTGCGAGGCTTTGCGAGGAGGGGCTATGCGAAGAGGGGCTTTGCGTTTTATCTCCCTTGGCTCCATGCCGGACGAGCTTGCTTCACCATCGCTCGAGCCATCTAGCTGTGCCTTAGGAGACACATTTGACACCTTTGCCTGCTTCGCTGATGGGACTCCACTAGGATTGAAGTGTTCTCTTGGTAGAAGCTTCGGTGGCGTTAGCTGCCACTTTGGTTTATGTGGGGCTGGTGGGACCATAGTGCCTGTTGGGGCCGCTATGGCGACAACAACAACGAACTATTGCAGTTATGAGCGAGTGAAAACTTGAACTAGGTATCTGGATTTTTTGAAGACGCACTAGACGCGTTTATATTAAGAAATGAAATATAAAATATTTTACGGAGCGCACAATAAAAACACGACTTCTCACTTTGACGTTTATCTCAGTGAATGACCAACAACAAGTGACGCGCAACAAAACAAAATAGTCGCGCTACTTAAGTTCAATAAAGATTTTTCTGGAGCCAACGCTTTATCGTGGTGTAGTACAGTCGACATAATATTGACAGAAAATATGTTGAAAGGCAGTGCACTTGTTATGGCCTTGAGTGCGTCGCTTGAAGGCAGTGCGTCACAGTGCCTTTCGCACATTTCTTACCCTGAAATAACCTGGCCGCAGCTTAAAGAATTATTTGTGCAGCGCTTTGACAGTGTCGAAACACCAGCGGCCATGTTTTTAAATGTGTTGAGCAGCCGCCCAAATGACGGCGAGTGTTTATCGGTGTATGCATGCCGTATGGTGACGTCACTCACAACAAGATGGCGCGAAATGAGTGTGGAAGAAATTGCGGTGTCGGTAACTCTCGGACATTTAGCCAATATCGACAGCCGTTTGCAGCGGCTAGCATTTACGTCAAACACGAGTTCCAGAATTGAGTTGCAGTCAGAGCTAAAGGCATTCACGTTTAGTAAGAAGCGAAACCATTTCCCCGAAAACCTTGGAGGCGCAAACGTCAAAAGGCAAAAATTGTCAACCATCACTTGTCATTTTTGCGGCAAGCTGTGTCACAAATTGGTCGAATGCCGACTCAAAATGCAACAAAGCCAGTCAACATATAGGAACGACCGATATGGAAGTCAAGCGAGCTGGCTGCAGGAGAAATCAAACATAACTTGCTACAAGTGTGGAGAATTGGGACACATTGCGTCTTATTGTTCGAAGTTAGTGACTGGCGGCGGAAAAGGAACCCATCAGGAGAAGAGAGTCGAACAGTGTACCATAATAGAACCAAAGGGGCATATGGTTCACCGAGGTGAGACCATACCAATTATTTTTGACTCTGGCGCAGAATGTTCACTGATTAAAGAGAAGATAAGTAACAAATTGTCTGGCAAAAGAATTAACAAAACTGTAATAACTAAAGGGCATTGGTAATGCTAGTGTTGTCAGTACAATACAAATCTTAAGTAATGTATTAATAAACGAACATTTTATCGAAATACTATTCCATGTAGTCCTTGATGAATATTTGAAGAATGACATTTTAATTGGTCGAGAAATTCTCAGTCAAGGATTTCATATAATTATTACACAAGATAAATTTGAAATTGTGCGAACTAAAGCGGTAAACTATTGCTCAGGTGATGAGAATTTTGTTAATTTTGATAATCTTGACAGACAAAGTCAGTTTAATTTCTCTGTTAGAAAAATATTCATCATCCTTTATTAAAGGAACCCCTTGTTCACTGTTAGTACTGGAGAAATGAAAATAAGGCTAATTGATTTAAGGAAAACGGACCGTACAGATTCAGTCGAAATGAAAGACAAATTGTGAGGAATAAAATCAACGAACTTATAACATGTAATGTAATCAGACCTAGCTGCTCACCATATACCAGTACTGCAATGCTCGTAAAAAAGAAAAACGGGTCTGACCGTCTGTGCATCGATTATCGCGAATTAAATTCGAACACAGTTTCCCATAAGTATCCGTTGCCTTTAATAGCTGACCAAATAGCTAGACTCCGTGGATCACATTTTTTTACGTGCTTAGATATGGCCAGTGGGTTTTATCATATCCCTCTCCATCCTGATTCCGTCGAGTGTACGGCGTTTGTGACTCCAGATGGGCAGTACGAATTTTTGTCTATGCCATTTGGGCTCAAGAATGCCCCTTCGGTTTTTCAACGAGTAGTTATGAAAGCTCTTGGGGATCTGGCATATATATATATATATATATATATATATATATATATATATATATATATATATATACTCTGGGAAAGAATTTTAGCGAGACAGGAATCGTTTGACGTTTCAAGAAATTTGACTCAGAGAGTTAGTCAGCATAGAAGCTTTAGCCAAATACAGTAGCAGAAAACCGACGAAATGCAATTCGCAATAGGGAAGATCGAATGTTTTAGCACAAGATATAAAGGTCAGAGTTGCCACAATTGAACATCAAATTGACCATTTAATACGGTAGTCGAATTAGGTCCTGACAGAATTTGCCTTTGCTGTAAAGGCCTTTGGTTTCCTCGCAAATACTGAAGGGTTTAGTCAGCTTTGCATATCTATTTTTAGTCTGGCAGGTACTTTACTTCTAATAACGAAATGTTCGCTTTTTGCAAAACATGCGCTAGATATATTAAAGCTCGTAGGGTACCTAACAGCTATCGCAAATGGCTTAGATTTTCCCACATTGCCCGATTGCCTCAAAGAATTAACACCTTTGGAGGAAAGATTAATATCTCCCCGGCTTCCCTTATGGTCATAAATCCTCTTGAATACGGTCGCCAAAGTGGTCTTAAAGGAGCTGTTCTTAATGTCCCAATTCCAGTTTCCAACGTGGTTACTTCTCTTCCACGAGCTTTTCATGAAGCAGAGCTTGTTCAGCTCCACCTCAAACGTATAATGTAATACAGTCATAATTTTATGGCTGAAACCATTCGACCTTCCAATATTGCCAGTGCAATTAGATATCTGATTAATACAGAGATTTATCGCAAGCATAACGTGATTCTTAATGAGCAGTGGATGATTTATTCTACATCCGATGCTGTTCCGTTTATATCGTCTCAAGCAGACAGAGAAGTTGTTGAGGAAGGTATGCAAAAGGCTCAAACTTAGAGATCGAGGAGATAAATCCAGGGGGGCAAGAAACATTGTTAGACAGCACGCATGCACAAAATATCCCTGTGCGTATCACAATTGCTCCTGGTGAAGGCCAAAGACCCCTTGATATGGTTGCAGACTGTGATTCAGAGGAACTGTCATTTCCAACCATATTTGCTGGCAAGAAAAGAACAACTTCACAAAGTTTTACAACAGTTGTTAGATCTAAGCTTAGAAATGTTGATAGGTTGTAGAACTGATGAGTTGTTCTACAATTACAAGAAGCTAGAGTTGATTTATATACGTAATAATACATATATTTGATAAAAAAAAGTCATGGCCATGATACGCCAATTTGGGCCCCCTACTTTTTTGTATAACGTTGTCGGCTGCTGAGAAAAGGTGGTCAGAGTTGTTAGTTTTACTTAAGAAAAATGTAGATAGATCCCGTTACTTGCGCAAGATATTTTGATTACCGTATTAGGCAGGTTTCTAAATTAATGAAGAAGGAAGGCGGAGTTTCTCGTAGGCATAATGCTGTTAAATATTATTGGTGAGTTGAATTTCAGCACAGAGGTTCACCTCATATACATGGCATGTTTTGGTTGAAAGCAAAAAAACCTGAAAAACCTATCGTCGATTTAACTGACGATACGTCTTTTCCTCCAGTAATAAATTGTATTGACCAATTTGTAAGCACAAATGTTTCGTGTGCTAAGTTAGCTCAGTACATTGAATACCAGAAGCATGGCCATTATAACTCATGCAAGCGAGAAATAAGGGGGAAACAAATCTGTCGCTTCTGTATTCAATATCCTCCTATGCCCCAAACGGAAATATTATTACCATTGCCAGAAGACGCTCATGATATTTCTGTTCATCGCACTAATTTTGCAAAAATACAAAGCATTTTATATTTTTCGTTTGATTGTGATAGTATTAAGCGCTTAAATATATTTGACAATTTCCTATCTCACGATCAAATCAATCTAATCTATGCTATTATGCCATTAGGTCTAGTTTAAAGAAACCCCAAATATTCCTGAAAATAACTTTTGAAGCAATTAAGGTGAATGCTTACAACAAACACCTTCTTCCTACCCAAAGAGCCAATATGGATATTGAATTCATATTGCTGTAGCTATGTTATTAATTACATAAACAAATCGCAAAGGGGTATTTAAGGGCAATTTCAGCATTAAGCAAAAGCTAGCGCATAAGATCACAAATTTATTTGTGCTACTGTAATTTCTGCTCAAGAAGCCGTTTACTGCTGTATGGGTATGTGATTATCGGAGACAAGTAACGCAGAAATATATATAAATACTTCGTTACCAGAGCGTCGCACAGTGGGGCCTTCGGACTTTTTTCGTTGCAAAAATCATATCTTCTGAACGGCTGAAGCAATTTTCGTAAAATTTTGTTTGAAAGAAAAATTCTTAAGCTTGGAAACAAGTCATAGCGCATTGTGCTGTGATTTCTAGGAGCTGCGCAATGTGTGCTCAAAGTTGGATTTTGTTGCCAGTGCAATATTTGCCTAATCAAACTAATAAAAAACATTAAATGATACAATTATTTTCAGTTATGTTATATTTTTAGTTTTTAACAAATTAAAAATTGAACAGAAAATTGTTTAAATACAACAAATTTTTTTTTTAATTTAAAAATATTGAAAATTTTTTTTACATAAAAAAAAAGTAAAATAAAATATTTTGTTAATATTTTATGATTACATTAATTTTTATTATAAAGTACTGACAGCTGCAATTATTTACATTAATATGTTTTCTTTAAAATAGTCGTCTACATTCGAAGGAATATCTAATAATTTCACCATGTCCGAAGAATAATTACTAACTAATTCTTTGTGAGACCTCACATGTCTAAGGGATGAAACCAGTGGATCTGAAGAGGCTGACAACATATTGAAGAGATCCTCGTTTTGCCTTATTCGTGACGTCTTGCATGTGTTCAAATATCTGAATTTTTTATAGTCCTTGTTCCTCGACTCTTGGGCTTCCTCTGACATTTCTCCAATTGGTCATGAAGTGTTACTTGCACTGACTGTTCCGTCACTATTGTGGGCTGAGGTACTGCCTCTTTCTTAGCCGATCCTATTTGTTTGTACCCAGGAAGAACATCAACATTATGCCGAATTAGGGAATGTCGCAATATTAAATATTTTTCCTTTGACAATCCCAAATCCATAAACAATGCCAAAGCCTCATCGGCACTGAACTGCTTTGGCAGTAAGTTTGGCGGAGTAGGAATGCTTTCCTTGATCCTGGGCTTCCGTCAGCAACCGCTTTTGTGACTTGCGATTTTATTTTTTCCTGATCCTTGGTGTATTTCATGGACAGCGCCTCCGACAAGTGATCCGTAGCTATGGCTTCTGTGACATCGACAAGCTTTCTTTTTCTTGTAAAATCCGAGCATTCTTCAATGGATTTCGTTGGTCTTCCTCTGGCTCGTCCAGTTGATGTAGAGGGTACATCGTCCATTGATGTATCCAAGTACGTAGTCGTTGATAGCCAGATTTCATATTTTAAATCAAATTTCTGCTTGCTATATTCTACGCTTATCCATTTCTGTTTGATTTTAGAATAAATTAATTTAAGCTTATTTCTCAACATTTTTTGCTGATCTGCACTTTCCAGAGCATCATACAGCTCTTTCAGAACAGCTTCTTCAAATTCCTTCTCATCATTGGAATTCCTAAATAGATCAAATAATGTTGCATTTTGCACAGCCATGTTAAAGAAAAATCACTTTTAAGGTATTTAAACGTAAATTATATTGAAAAATACTATTCACTGCTAGTTAGACACAACTGATTGCTTTTTAAGTCAAAATTCGACTATTACGCTGCACCAAAAATATTGGCAATATATACCATTTCTAAACGCATACCTAAGATAATAAACTAAAACCTCTTTTTGCCTGTTCAAATGCTTTAAAGCAAAGAAATTACAATTCATGAAAGGGTCAAAAAGATTGCAAGACCTTCACCTGATATTGTAAATTACACTACCTGTAATAAATGTTATGCATAATTTTGGTTGCACAATATTAAATGTGGATCAAATAGGACCGCTTAGGTATATTTTTGTATCCATAATGCTAAATACAATGTTCCTAATAGCCGTTACAGCGAATCTACCTGCAATGCATTCTTCTTCTTATACCCGCGGCAGCGCCTTTTTCGCTGATTTTTTTTCCGAAGTTGCGGCACTCTTTTTGCTCTGGTGCACACCGGCGGATCCGGGCGGATGAAAGTTTTATTGCGTTAGGTAAAAGAATATTTAAGGAACATATTTTGAAAATATGGGCGAGGTACTTTTGGGTACTTTTTTTGTATTTTCCATCAAAGTTGAAAAACACCCTAAAAATAGGTAGTTTAAAAAATAACGTTTTCTAGATAACTACGAATACGAA
The DNA here is from genome assembly GCF_003285725.1 of Scaptodrosophila lebanonensis. Taxonomy (NCBI): domain Eukaryota; kingdom Metazoa; phylum Arthropoda; class Insecta; order Diptera; family Drosophilidae; genus Scaptodrosophila; species Scaptodrosophila lebanonensis. Next base: position 419,186 of record NW_022060745.1, on the reverse strand, counting down.
AGACATAGTTTTTATTAAATAATGCATAAAATTAATTCATCTAGCAATACAAATCAAAACATCAATGATTCGTTTCATAACTTAGCTAATATTATACCTGAAAGATGAAGTATTTGCATCAAATTGAAATAATTGTTGCGAGCTTAAAAAAGGGTCGACTTTGAGTGCACATATGTCCTAAACTATAATTCCGATTTTTTTTAGAGTAAGATTTTCGTAATCTTTGCAAAAAAAAACTATTAGACACGTTTATTCATTACTCCCAAAGCGTTCATGAAAATTTTGATTTTCACAAGCTGTTTCGGCCTAAGGCCCCACTGTGCGTCGTGTCAGAATGCTAAAGCCTAGGCAACAGCTTCAAAATATACCTGAAAATTCAACCGAGATTTTCGTGGTAGGATTGCTAGACCATTATGTTCAACGTCCAAATTGTCTCGAGGGTTTGTGCTTGACAGATTTTTCTGCCAAGTATAAGTTTAGTAAGAGCCGAAATGCGACTCGTCATAATATTGACAACGAAAGAGAAGAAGACGGTGACATTTTAGGTAACACCGTATTTGCTCTTTGCGATGGTAGTGGAATTTGGGGTTTTAGCTTTTCCCGAAATCAGCTCTCAAATAAACGGTTTGAATATAAATGCTAATAAAGAAGTCCCAGATACGTCCGATGGTGTTTTAAGGGTAATTAAACTCCCACCAGTTATATCCTCCGAAAAGTTTGCAAATTTAACACGGTCTTTAAATTTAAAGCAGAAAATATTTCTAACACATGTTTTGCATAACGCAAAATCAAAAACAGTGTTTTATGAGTTCGTGGGTGAACGAGCGGGGGTTGGCAAGAGCAGGCTTATATCAGCACTTTTTCATTCTTTAACTTCGCTAAAAAATAGCATTCCTGGATGTAATCCAACTTCTGCCAAAATTATATTGTGTGCTCCGACAGGAAAAGCTGCTTTTGGAATTGGCTTGCACCGCTTTGCACTCAATGTTTGCACTCCCAGTTAATCGGTCTGGGACTACTTTTAAGGAATTTGGAGCACATTTGCTAAATTCATTCTCTATGGGAGTGCTTCAAGTTCTTTGAACTTATTTAGATTATGAGACAGCGAGAAGACCAGTCCTTTGCTGTAGCCTTGAATAATATGGCAAATGGCAAAATGACTCCTGCTGATATTAGGTTGCTCAAAAGCAGGAATGTCGATAGTCGTCAAGTTCCGGATGATGTTGATAGGTATAATACAGAAAAATTTAACCTAATTTCAACTGAGCAATTTATATCTCATGCTCGGGATTCCATTAAGGCTACACATTTAAACATGGCAACTAGGAATAAGTACCTTGAGTTGGTAATTATGAAAACCACTGCGAAATATATGGTCATTGTCAATGTGGACACAGCAGATGGATTAGTAAATGGAGCAACAGGTATTTTAATGGAGATAACCTTCAATTCAGTCAATAATCCAAATCTTTTTTGGACGAAATTCTTTGAAGATAGTGTAGGTGCAAATGCTCGATCAAAATGTACTCACCGTGATGAACCTTCTTGGTTCTTCTCATTCAGAAAACTTCAAAAAGTTTTTAATATAAATCAAACGAGCAAGTTACCATTGACCGTGAGCAATTTCCTGTTATACCTGCAGAAGGTATAACCATTCATAAGAGCCAGGGAGCTACATATAGCAAAGTGGTGGTTCACACTTGCCTCAACATGAAACGGGATTCATTGTATGTAGCTCATAGTAGAGCAACAAGTACATCTTTATAGTTGGGGATTTTCCCGCCCCACCCAGATCCCAATTCGAAGGTTGAGAAAGAGCTGCACAATTTGCGCTCTGTCAAGTTGCTTCACACACACTTTGATTATTTACTCAACAGTTCAGATTTAAATGGCTCAACTCTTAAACACCCTGTACAACCCCACAAAAAAAATTTATTAAAAAAGTTTAATTAATGTAATTAATTAATTAAAGGAAATATAAAATATTCCATACATACATTTACATTTGCATCAGAATCGTGCCTATTTTGTTTGTGTACTTGTACATATGTATGTGTGCATTACATAATTATGTCAAAGCAGCAACAAGAATATATATACTTTGTGGGGTCTGCCACGCCTCCTTCTGCCTGTTACATACACTCGCACAAAACTAATATACCCTTTTACCGTTTGGGTACAGTATAATATAATATTAGCCCGCGAGCATTTGCGGAAACGCCAATTTAATCTTGAAAAAATACATGCAATATAAGTGTGCTTATTAAAAATTAAATTTACCTGTTGTGGCGATCTATGTTTTCCGCTAAAATTTACTTACATTTTATTTCCCTGGTCCGTATTGTAAATTTAAATGACAGTTTATGACCACTCACATTTTCGCTAACAAACAGACCTACCCCATCGGCGAAACACAATTACTATTTATTTAATTATTTGTTTAATTTAAACACAGCTATTTGGTACTTATTCGGAACAAGGAAGCCGTCAAATATATATATTACTTTTGACTTTCGTTTGATTCACAACTTAAGTCTTAACTCAACAAATTGTCATGTTCCAAAAATGTAATGTTCTAATTGGGCCAATGGAGCATCTCTATTGTGCGGTTGTTTTGGATGCTGGTGTTTTAAGTATACATTTAGTAATTTGCTAATTTAATAATATTTACGTAGGATATGCAAAATATTTTTGATGCAGATTTGTAGTGGCTGATTTTCTACAAGGTCGATTTTTATCCAAACACTTAATTATTGCCAGGGTGAGAAATAAGAACAACGTTGATTTTTTTGCTCTTGACTTAAGCTCACTTGCTTGGCAGATGGTCATCATACGATCATACAGTTATCTGAATGAAAGCTAGCGCGCTTATCTTTTAAACTATGCACATACGTATGTAAGGCATTGGCACTGTACATGAATGCGACGTGCCTATTTCATTTTTGAAACAACAATAAATTATTCTGAGATAAATTACATGTGCTTTGGTTAACATAGCACAAGTCGCAATCAAATTTAAAGGTATTGGGATTATAAAAAACAGTGAAGTGTATTTGGTGTCTGGCAAGGTGTGTTATTTCTGCTAATTGGTACACTTAATGATGTAAACATGTTTATAGAAATTGGTCACCTCTTTCCGGTATTATCCAACAACTTCAAAATGCTAGACACGGTTGCGAAGCACGACCACCTAAAAGCTATTAATGTTAATTGAACGTTGAATATAATTTGTGACCAACGCAATACCTACAAGTTTTCTACGGCCAGTCCTAATTGGACTGGGAGGCGCATGAATCTTCTCAAAGCCATTTGTCCAGTCAACAATGTATCGATTTAAAATGAATGGCCATCGATGATATGGAAAATTCCGTCCCAGTCGTAGCTCAACATCCAGCTTTAGTCTTCGTTAGCGCGACTGCGATTTCATTATGAGGATTTTGTAGATCATTTTACCAGGATATACCCATAGATATATATAAGCTACATATCTACAAGGTGCGTTCGAAAGTAAACAGGACTTTTTGAATCTAGCGCCCCCTGGTGGCGCTATCTACATGTCGACTGCTGCGTTAGAATCTACTATCTTTATCGATTGTCCAGTGAGAATTTCATGACATTTCATCGATTGGAAGTGAAGTTATTGCGTTTTAAGTGTCAGTATGTTTGTGTTATCGGTGCGAAAATGAGCTTCGAACAAAGAGCTAAGATAAGATTTTGTTTTAAAATTGGTAAAACTTTTACCGAAACGTTTCAATTGATGGAACAAGTTTATGGCGATAATTGCCTATCCCGTAGCAGAGTGCAACGTTTTCAAAGTGATCGTGAGGACATAAATGACGATCAACATGTGGGCCAATCAAAATTCGTGATCACCGAAAATTCCATCGAAACTGTGCGTGAATTGATCAAAAATCAGCCGAAATCATCATTGCAATTGATGGAAATAGAATTGAACATCTCCAAAACATCGATTTATCGCATTTTGACCGAACATTACGAAAGGTGTGTGCACGGTTTGTTCCGCATAAATTGACTGACGACCAAAAATTGCTCAGAATCCAACATTCGAAGGACATCATTAAATAGGTCAAAAAGGACCTTCCCTTCCTTACCTTCCCTTGTGACTGGTGACGAAACGTGGTGTTTCCAATATGATTGCCGAAAAAACCAGTTGTTCTGTTTTTTTTATACTCTGTACATGAAATGTACAGAAGTATATTTGGTAGAAGGAGGCGTGGCAGACCCCACAAAGTATTCTTGATCAGCGTGACAAGACCAGTCGATCTAGCCCTTTCTGTCTGTCTGTCCGTCCGTATGAACACCTGGATCTCAAATTTTCCACAAAGATGCCTTATGTGTCTGTTATTCTATCCGAGTTTGTTTTATTTTTTTTGATTCCCCCCCCCCCCCCCCCCCCCCCACCACTTCACCAAACACCAAATTTTAGTCCAAGATGCCTTGTGTGAATGCAGAAAATGTATATTTTGGAATTTCCCTCCCTCCCCCCTCTTCCCCGCAACCGCGGCTGTTGTTGATGCTGGTACTTTGGTTGACCTCACACATGTTTACACAGACACCAATAGATGCGCATAGGTATACATACACTCACACAGACGCAATTGCTTTGTAAATATGCAATTATACACCATTTACGTGATTTTTCGAATACCGAGGAAGGTAAAATCGATAAAAAATTTTTTTTTAATTTTCTTAATTTTTTATAGCCTGTACTCAAAGGGTGAAAGGCTATACTAGTTTTGTGCGCATGTATGTAACACACAGAAGGAGGCGTGGCAGGCCCCACAAAGTATATATATTCTTGATCAGGGTGACAATCCGAGTCGATATAGCCATGTCCGTCCGTCCGTCTGTCCGTCTGTATGAGCGCAAGGATCTCAGAAGGTACAAGAGCTAGAATAACCAAACTTGGTATCGAGGTTCCCCTAAGCCCTAGGCAGGTCAAGTTTGTTTTTTTTTTATTTTAATACACGACCCCGCTCCCCCGCAATTCGTGTTTTTTCTTATAACTTCCGTAATTCTCGGAATTTTAAAATCAATTTTGGTAGGTACATCCAGTTAGTACTAATGTGTCCGTGTGTCAATTTCATCATGATAGGTCAATTGTGAAGAAAGTTATAGCCATAAATAAAATCGCTGTACGTGATTTTATGTATGCTGTTAAAACTGAACATAAACATGTATTCTAATTTAATTTAATTAATTAATGATTTCATTCTTTTTTTTTAATAATTTAATTTTTTATACCCTGTACCCAAAGGGTACAAGGGTATATTAGTTTTGTGCGAGTGCACATGGAACATACAGAAGGAGGCTTGGTAGACCCCACAAAGTATATATGTAAGGATGAGTTTATAATAATGTTTAATCAAATACCAAATTAGAGTTATAATAATGAATCGAATGAATTGAACAACTGTTAACAGAGTTACAAAAATCAACTTAAAAATGTTAGACGACTTTTTAGTGAGCTGCAGCCGACGTCTTGCTTCTGCCGAGTTTTTCACCGAGTGTGTCCCTATGCTGCCACCGGGTCGTTACCATCGCGCTGCCCAAGCGCTGCCCGCGGCTGTTGTTGATGTTGCTGTTTAGTTGACTGCGAAAATGCTTACACAGACACAAATAGACGCGCAAAAAAAAATACATACACTCACATAGACGCAATTGCTTTGTATATGTGCAATTATATACCCTTTACTTGAGTTCTTCTATAATTATTGTAAACGTATGTACAGAGTATTTCATTGTCGGGACACCCGACTTTAGCTTTTTTACTTGTTTTTTCTTTGTTTAGTACATTTGGCATAAGGGGTTTTTAGGACAATGGACTACAAGGCCGTACGCAGGTTGGGCAGGGGGGACATTGCTCCCCCTAGAAAGAATTTCGCATTATGAATTACACCAGCACCATATGTATTACATACGTACATACATATGTACATACATCTGTATGTATAGTATGTACATATGTACATCAATAAGTATGTATGTACGTTCATACATTCCTATATACATATATAGGTTTGTATGTATGCAGTGGGCCATCGAACACTGTTGTTTAATTGTAATAAATAGTGTTCTATGGTTTCAAATCAAAATTTTTAACACAACAACAACAACTTCAAGTTATTGGCTTGCAAATCTGTTATACATTTTGTCCGATCGATTTCAAATTTGGGTAATGTAATCAACATAACTATATCAACAAATTGGCATTCAACGATTAAAATATAGCAATATGTTTTTTACTTGCCATATATCAAATATCAAATAGTTGGGGACATCACATACACACACTCACACACACAACAAGCAACAGTTCGTGTCTATGTGTGCGGTTCTCTACGTACGGTTGAAAAAGTACATACGTATGTATGTACTAGCAGGTATTGCCCGTCTTAACCCGGCTCAATATAATGTTTCCAATTGTATTTATTTTGTGTGTGCATAACCTACCCATATGTTTTCACCTTATAAGTTACCAGTAGGAAGGCATTTAAGGTATTTAAATGAACATTTTCTGTTCTTGACAAAAAATTGTTCAGTAGTCCGTTACATTTTTGTTCTTGTCAAACTATTTCGTTAAACGAACATGACCACTATAACTAATATTTTTTAAAGCTCGTTTTCCCCCCTTTTGGAGCTAGAATTTTCCAAAAGCCTTTCTTAGTGTGCTCCCACACTATGATACTTGATACTATGAAAGGATACTTGAGTCCAAATTTCATCTTTTACCGTTTGGGCTGTGCGTTGATCACCAATTAGTCAGGACAAACTGTTTTATATGTAGAGATAACGCAACGTTTTAAGATAGATTGTGTGCAAAAAAGGGGAATAATTATAAGGGTATATCCTAATTTTAAATTCACATTTGAGTCTTTTCGTGCCATATTGAGCCAATACGGTCACGCACAAACTCGGAATATGAAACACGGCACTCGTGTCAATGCCGTGCAGCGATGAGCCACGATCAAAAAGCACTGACAATTCTCATCTCAATTTGCTAGAGTAAAACTTTCGATAGTTCAAGCCACCGATACCATCAAAATATCGAAGTTTGAATGCAATAAGCAGAATATTTAAATAATAAAATATAATTATTTATTGAGATCAATAAGAACAAATCATATACATACATACATCTGCCCGCAATGCGAAGCAGAATATGCGTAGCTCCATTATTCGGTTTCTGCTTTACTATCGCTTACGCAGTCGTTGCCTAGCGACGGTAACTGTAAACTTTTGGCGTTTTGCCTTTGCAATTAACATTAAATGGTCAAAACGAAAGAAGAAGAGCGAGCCAATGACTTGCAGTTGTTGTTGTTTTTAGAGCATTATTTTTTTATACAATCAAACAACTGTGTTCGATTGCCCAATGTATACATTAATACGAATGTACATACATGTAAGATGTTTATTATAAAAGGAATATTATATAGTATTATAAACCAATGTGGGATAAGTTAAATACAACTGATTTAAAGGAATATGAATTACAAACTACAACGTTGACACACTGCTACGGGCGAAACAACTTCTCTTCACGACGTTCTCAGCTCGACCTCTCCCTCACGACTCCCCTGCTCTACTGTGTCTCTCTGTGCGGAAAGGGCAGGTTGGCAATACTCTTGTGTGTTGCCACCTTACATTCGGCCCTCCTGATCTTCGTCATCCGACCCGGATGACAACAGCTCCTCGTTTTCGACGAAATACTTCCACAGCTTAATGTTATCGCAGCTAGTTGCTGTGATACCTGGTCCTTCGACGTTTGCGTCTGCTTTCTTCACATCGTAGCGGCCATTTCGCTTAACCTTTACAATTTCGTAAGGGCCCAGAAATTCGCTTGCTAATTTCCGGCCCGCCACAAATTGTGTCCGCTTGATAGCGACACTGGGCGAACTTGTAGCCTTTCTCGCTACAGCGCCTCTTGTCGTAGTTTCGCTTGTAGTCCTGCTGTGCCTGCTGTATGTTGCGCTTAGCCTCTGCACGCAACTCTTCTCGCTCCTTGTTAAACACTTCGATTAACTCTTGGTTTAAGAGCTCCAGCAATCGATCCTCAGCTTTGTTATGCATCTTGGTGCCAAATAATAGTTCAAATGGCGACGACTTTGTAGACATGTGTATGTGCGCGTCAATTGCCCTCTGCATACGGGGCACATACTTGAACCATCTTGCAGGTTCCTCATCTGACAGCTTCGCAATGATGGACAAAACGGAACGGTTCATCCTCTCGACTTGACCGTTGCCTCTCGCTACACCTGTTCTTGTCCAGACGTGCTCAATCATGTTTGCGTTTACAAACTCTTTAAACGAAATAGACGTGAAGGCGGCGCCCCTGTCGCTTGTAATACGCCTCGGAAAACCAAAGATGCTCGCCCACTCCTTCAACTTTTTGATGACTTCTTCTTGGCCTGTTGACTTCTTAGGGAACAGCCAGACAAATTTGGAAAACGAATCGACGACCGCCAGGATGAACTTATACTGCTTTGATGTTGCATCCATAGGGCCTAGATGGTCGATGTGCAGCGTGTGAAGTGGTACATCACCCTTTTCAATACAGTACATGAACCCTTCTCGTTTCGTTAGCTTTTTACTGTGAATTATACAACTTATGCAATTAGCAATAAACCTTGTTACCTTACCCTCCAGATGTGGGATAAAAAACTGCTGTTGAATATTATGCATCGTTTTGCGCACCGCAAAGTGACCCGACTCGTGAGCGTTCTTGATTACCTCACGCTCCATCAGCTTTGGGACGACCAGCAATTCGCTACCGTTGACTTCTTTAAATAGCAGCCCGCCTTTCATCTTATAGTTCTCGTATGGCCCAATTTGTAACAGCTTGACGACTGCTTGTAGTTGCTCATCATTTTCTTGTGCTTTCTTTAGTTGTACCGACAAAAGTGTTGATACCATAAACACATTTTGTGGGTAACGGCTTAGATGATCGACGTGTCTCATTTTTTCGGCTACACGGTGCTCCATATCGATACAAAAGTCTTGTAAATACAAAACCCACTGCGCGACTTCTCTCGGCATATCCTGCTTGCTCGTGGTCTGCTTAAAAGCGATGCAATCCGTCACCAGCTTAAACTGGACTCCCAGCAGATAATGGCGGAACTTTTTCAATACCAAATATGCCGCCTGAACCTCCAGGACGTAACTATGCTGCTTCGACTCCGCTTGCGACGTTTTCTTGCTCCAATAGTAGATTGGATGGAGCCTTCCATTGAATGACTGCAGCAACACCGCTCCATAACCCTCTTTAGACGCGTCTGTATGTAACTCGGTGGGTGCTTCTCTGGCGTAAATATGCAAAACTGGTTCACTCGTAAGCATATTCTTCAACTGTTGCATGGACTCCAATTCCGCAGGACCAATTTTAAATTCCACATCTTTCCTCAGGAGATTCGTAAGTGGACGCGCCACCTGTGCATAGCTCGGCATAAACTTCCGGAAAAATCCCGTTAGACCAAGGAACGACTGAACGCCTTTTATATTTTTCGGCGTGGAAAACCGGCTGACAGCAGTAGTCTTTTCAGTACCAGGCCAAACTTTACCATTCTCGACGACATGGCCAAGAAAACATATACGTTGATAAAGACTTTGCATTTTTTCCACTTCATCTTTAGCCCGTATAGAGCAGCGGCTTCCAACACTTTTCTCGTTTTCTGCAAACATTGTTCAGCTGAGGAGGCATAAACTATTATGTCGTCCATGTATAGTTGCATAATATCTTCATTTATCAGCTTTTGGAAGATATGGTTCACGAAACATATAAAAACAGCTGGAGAGTTTCGGAACCCAAACGGTGCCTTGTTAAATTCAAATAATCCTTCTCTTGTAACGAACGCTGTGTAGAGTCTACTGCCTTCTTCCACTGGCACATGAAAAAATCCATTTTCAAGATTCATTATTGTGAAATACTTAGCTGCTTGTAGTTTCTCCAGTACATCTTCAACCATGGGCACAGGAAAGCGATCCTGTAGCACCATACTGTTCAACTTGCGGTAGTCGATGCATACTCTAAGCGTCTGATCCTTCTTTTTGACTACGACGACTCTGCTTGCAACGTGTGATGACGATTTCCGTACAATGCCTTTCTCCAACCATTCTTCGACTTGGAACTTTACAGCTTCGGCTTCTTTGACAGACAGACGACTTGGTGAGTGGCAAAACGGTTTCAGTACTCCATCGGGAATAATCTTAAACTCGATTGGGCTCTGTAACTGTGCTGCAGGCGGCTGACAACTGTTCTTGATCAACTGCTCGACGACTTTTTGAAACTAAGGAGGGGCTGAAACGACACAAGACTCTTCAAAAACACTGTAAACATCGAGCGGATATTCATCTGTGGATTTCTGTTCGGCTTGCAACTGTTCAAAAGAATAGCCATTGCTATCGGCAGAGAACTTGAACTTTTTAAGAAAGTCGTGTCCCAACAGCGCATTACAATCCATCCTGTGACTTGGTACGACCAAAAACTTCTGCTCTGTACACAACTGGTCTACTTCGACCTTGGCAAGAAAGCATCCAACTGGCTTCGTGCTGGCATTACCCAATCCGCGCAACGTAGAATAACTTTTCAGCATCTCGACATCGTTTAAATATTTCAGTATACGTTCGTTCAAAATTGTTACATCCGATCCTGTATCAACTAGGCATGCAACACTAGCCCCGTTGATAACAATTGTTTTTAGGCGACTTTGATCTGCAATAACTCGCACTTTCTCTTGCAGTCCCGCGCTATATGTCCGCTTTCGCTGCAATTGAAGCACTTTGTATCCGCTGTACACTCTCTTCTTTTGTGGTCTGGTGAGCCACAATTAAAACAGAACTCTTTTCTTTTGTCACTATTGTATTGTTTACCAGTTGCAATAGTTGTATTTTTCTCGGTGCGTTTTTTCTCTTGCTCATGAACTAGTTCGTAAATTGCGTACTCCTCTTTGAGCGACTTATACGACTCACATCGATATATGGCACATTTAAATTCATTCTTTATATTGAGGCCATTAACTATGTGGCGTAAAACGGCTGCCTCTTCTACATCTCCTACACCTGCCAACTTTTTCATATGCAAAATGTATTCATGAAAGGACTCAGACTTTTTCTTTTTTCGGTCACTCAACAGCTGGTGAATATCGGCGCTGTTTAAAGAACATTCAAACTCATCGATTAGCTTTTGTTTAAACTCTTTAAAATCACACACACTCTGACTCCAAGAACAATCTGGCAGCTCCCGACATTTTTCCCCTCGCTTGTACATATTTTTGCTTGTCCGACAATTCGTAAGCATCAGCATTGCGCTCAAATATTTCAAACCATTTTACAGCTGGCACCGAATGACCGTCGAAATCGCTTAAATTTTTTTCAAAATTCGGCCGTTATTTTGATTTGGTTCTCTTTGCGATCATCCACTTCAACTTTTAATGCCAGCAACTGTATAAGCTGTGACGTCACTGTTGCTCTTTATAGCTGTTTCGCTGACTTGCAGAGACATTGTTGCTATCTCCTTTTCTTCGTTTTCTTCTACCGTATCAATGGCGTCGATGTAACTGGTACTTATGTTCCCTTTATGCGGCGTTCGTCTGGTTTTCGTCATTCTCTTCTTCTGTATGTGCAAAATTCCTTACGGTACTTTTGCGTGTGTATCTGTAGAAATTTCTAGACGCGATCACTTGGCCTTGAATACTGCGCTGCTTTTGGCTTGATTGGCTGAATTATTGTAATTGCTTGCTTTAACGGCTGCACAACTTCACAACTTTTCGACTTTTAGCAATCTACAATAAATAACCCTCTACGCTCAACTTTTAGCCCGTACAACTTTTCACACAGTTTTTCTACCTCCACGATCGAGTCAAACTTCACTGTACATATGCGATTTTACTGCCACTGTTCTTTAACTTTTGCGCACATTGGACCGGTTGAGCCCCCAAATGTAAGATGTTTATTATAAAAGGAATATTATATAGTATTATAAACCAATGTGGGATAAGTTAAATACAACTGATTTAAAGGAATATGAATTACTAGCAGGTATTGCCCGTCTTAACCCGGCTCAATATAATGTTTCCAATTGTATTTATTTTGTGTGTGCATAACCTACCCATATGTTTTCACCTTATAAGTTACCAGTAGGAAGGCATTTAAGGTATTTAAATGAACATTTTCTGTTCTTGACAAAAAATTGTTCAGTAGTCCGTTACATTTTTGTTCTTGACAAACTATTTCGTTAAACGAACATGACCACTATAACTAATATTTTTTAAAGCTCGTTTTCCCCCCTTTGGAGCTAGAATTTTCCAAAAGCCTTTCTTAGTGTGCTCCTACACTATGATGGATACTATGAAAGGATACTTGAGTCCAAATTTCATCTTTTACCGTTTGGGCTGTGCGTTGATCACCAATTAGTCAGGACAAACTGTTTTATATATAGAGATAACGCAACGTTTTAAGATAGACGATTTGCAAAAAAGGGAGAATAATTATAAGGGTATATCCTAATTTTAAATGCACATTTGAGCATTTTCGTGCCATATTGAGTCAATACGGTCACGCACAAACTCGGAATATGAAACACGGCACTCGTGTCAATGCCGTGCAGCGATAAGCCACGATCAAAAAGCACTGACAATTCTCATCTGAATTTGCTAGAGTAAAACTTTCGATAGTTGAAGCCACCGATACCATCAAAATATCGAAGTTTGAATGCAATAAGCAGAATATTTAAATAACAAAATCTAATTATTTATTGACATCAATAAGAACAAATCATATACATACATACATCTGCCCGCAATGCGAAGCAGAATATGCGTAGCTCCGTTATTCGGTTTCTGCTTTACTATCGCTTACGCAGTCGTTGCCTAGCGACGGTAACTGTTAACTTTTGGCGTTTTGCCTTTGCAATTAACATTAAATGGTCACAACGAAAGAAGAAGAGCGAGCCAATGACTTGCAGTTGTTGTTGTTGTTTTGTATGTACATGCTACATACATATACAGGCATACATGCATATGCATGTACATATGTATGTATGCATGGGCACACATAGACACGAACTGTTGCTTGTTGTATGTATGTGTGAGTGTGTGTATGCGATGTCCCCAACTATTTGATATTTGATATATGGCAAGTAAAAAACATATTGCTATATTTTAATCGTTGAATGCCAATTTGTTCATATAGTTAGGTTGATTACATTACCCAAATTTGAAATCGATCGGACAAAATTTATAACACAAACTATTCATTTGAAAAAGTGAATTAATATTAAAACCCCAATAATAAAATTAAATGCGATATATCGAAAATATCGATACTTGTGTTGATATATCGTAATACATGTCGAATACAAATACATCGAAAAACATCGTTTGAGAGTTATTGATTATAATACTGTATTCGATTGTTCACTGTACACATACATACATACATACATACATACAAATGTATTTGTATGTGTACGGTAACTGTAAACTTTTGGCATTTTGCGTATGCAAACAACAACTTGTTGTTGTTGTTGTTTTAAAAATTTTGATTTGAAAACATAGAACACTATTTATTACAATTAAACAACAGTGTTCGATGGCCCACTGCATACATACAAACCTATATATGTATGTATATAAGAATGTATGTACATACATACTTATTGATGTACATATGTACATACTAAACATACAGACGTATGTACATATGTATGTACGTATGTAATACATATGGTGCTGGTGTAATTCATAATGCGAAATTCTTTCTAAGGGGAGCAATGTCCCCCCTGCCCAACCATCGTACGCCCTTGTAGTCCGTTGTCCTAAAAACCCCTTATGCCAAATGTACTAAACAAAGAAAAAATAACATAAAAATGTTTATGTTATAATGTTAATAATTTTTAATTAATTAACATTTTTTGCCCTGTCAGTGCAAGACGAATGTACTTTTGTATGTATGTATGTACATACATGTGTACAAATGAACATTCACACATTAGTGTCTCACATTTTGCTTTGGCTACTTCAACCGTTTGCACGCAACTACACGAACAGCTGCTTGTATGTATGTATGTGTGTGTGTGTATGTATACTTAGTTGTCCCCAACTGTTTGATATTTTGTATTGTTTGTTCTGCCTGCATTTGTGAAATGCATATTTTAAAAATCGTTAAATGCAAAGTTGTAATTTTAGTTACGTAGATTATATTACCCAAATTTGAAATCGATCTGACAAAATTTATAACACAAACTTTTCATTTGAAAAAATGAATAAATATTAAAACCCCAATAATTCAAGCTCCAACACAAATTTTGAAAAACCGAGTATGCAGTTTTGTTTGTATTCTTTTATAGATTATAAAACCTAAATTTAAAGTTGATCGATTCAAAAATGCAGAATTTTCAAACAAACTTTGGAGCTACTTTTCCCCCCTTTGGAGCTCGAATTTTCCAAAATCCCTTCTTAGTGCGCATCTACACCATGATAGGATACTTGAGCCCAAATTTCAGTTTCCTAGCTTTTACCGTTTGGGCTGTGGGGTGTTGATTGTGTTTCAATTTTTCCACGGAAAACCCCACTTTTTTCATGCCCCAGGAAAAATGGTGAAAAACCAAGTATACAGTTTTTCTTGTATTCTTTTTGAGAGTATACAAACTAAGTTTGAAGTTAATTGGATGAAAATTGTAGATTTTTCATACAAACGTTGGAGCTCGTTTTCCCCCCTTTGGCGTTCGAATTTTCCAAAACCGCTTCTTAGTGCTCACTTTCACTATAAGAGGGATCTTGTGTCCAAATTTCAGCTTCCTAGCTCTTACCGTTTGGGCTGTGCGTTGATTGCCAATCAGTCAGTCAGTCAGTCAGTCAGTCAGTCAGTCAGTCAGGACAAACTGTTTTATATATATAGAGACAAACTACAACGTTGACACACTGCTACGGACGAAACAACTTCTCTTCACGACGTTCTCAGCTCGACCTCTCTCTCACGACTCCCCTGCTCTACTGTGTCTCTCTGTGCGGAAAAGGCAGGTTGGCAATACTCTTGTGTGTTGCATGCTATATTCACACACAGGCATACATACATACTACATACTAATGTGTGAATGTCCATACATATGTGCACATCTATGTATGTACATATGTATCTACATATGTATGTATGTACATTCGTCTTGCACTGACGGAGCAAGAAATGTTAATTAATTGAAAATTATATAACATTTTTAAAAGTAATTTTTTCTTTGTTTAGTGCAGGCAACGACTGCGTAAGCGATAGTAAAGCAGAAACCGAATAACGGAGCTACGCATATTCTGCTTCGCATTGGGGGCAGATGTATGTATGTATATGATTTGTTCTTATTGATCTCAATAAATAATTAGATTTTATTATTTAAATATTCTGCTTATTGCATTCAAACTTCGATATTTTGATGGTATCGGTGGCTTGAACTATCGAAAGTTTTACTCTAGCAAATTGAGATGAGAATTGTCAGTGCTTTTTGATCGTGGCTCATCGCTGCACGGCATTGACCCGAGTGCCGTGTTTCATATTCCGAGTTTGTGCGTGACCGTATTGACTCAATATGGCACGAAAAGACTCAAATGTGAATTTAAAATTAGGATATACCCTTATAATTATTCCCCTTTTTTGCACATAATCTATCTTAAAACGTTGCGTTATCTCTATATATAAAACAGTTTGTCCTGACTAATTGGTGATCAACGCACAGCCCAAACGGTAAAATATGAAATTTGGACTCAAGTATCCTATCCTAGTATCCATCATAGTGTAGGAGCACACTAAGAAAGGCTTTTGGAAAATTCTAGCTCCAAAGGGGGGGAAACGAGCTTTAAAAAATATTAGTTATAGTGGTCATGTTCGTTTAACGAAATAGTTTGGCAAGAACAAAAATGTAACGGACTACTGAACAATTTTTTCTCAAGAACAGAAAATGTTCATTTAAATACCTTAAATGCCTTCGTACTGGTAACTTATAAGGTGAAAACATATGGGTAGGTTATGCACACACAAAATAAATACAATTGGAAACATTATATTGAGCCGGGTTAAGACGGGCAATACCTGCTAGTATTTAATACTTATGTTCTAGCATATATAATTAATGTGCTGTGTCTTCATTGAGCTCAACGAACACAACGCTGCCGTGAGTATGTAATGAAAACTAATACTGATGTGCATTTCTATTATCTATAATTTTTATATTGAAGAGAATTATTTAATTTTGGGTTGTTTCTTTGAATACAACAATGAGCAGAAGATTATTTAACTAGTGAATTTTTTTTGCCAATTAGAAAGATAATAAGATCACTTTAGTTATATTCTAAGTAATCCCCATTCAGTATATATACTTTTAATGTTTTCTTTGCATGCTCTTATTATGCTTTTTTATTGGCTTCGCCGAATATTATGAACATATTTAATAAATGAAGTTAAATAAGAAATGATTTCTTAAACCCCCTCCTTACTGAAGCATGATGAAATTCTACTAGGGAAGAAAGTTTTTAGACAATATATGTAGTTCGTTTCGTTCAACAAGATTCACGATTATTAATCGTGCATAGCCACATAGGCTGCACGCTTCACAATTGACGCCCAACGTGGGGCCACGACATAAAAACAAGCACACCAAAAATGTTATTTATAAGAACACCCTATGCATGTCCTCCATTAAATAGTAATATTCCTATTTGATGACTTCCGATGTTAGTGTTGGTTATTGTTGTTATTTGCAAAATTTGCGATTTTATTCACACACGAAGGATATGTCGACCGGTACATATTCAGTAGGCCCGATAATGCTATCTGTATACGAAATCTAGTATTAGGAATACTTCCCAAATCAAATTATTAGTATTTTCTTCAATTAAGTTTTGCCAGTTGCTATGGTTATTTCTGGAATAAGCGGATGAGAATCGAGTACTTCTTGGTTTGCCGACCGAAATATTAATTGTATGCTTGGTTTTACTATATTTTTGGGACTTGCTTTTAATTATCAATTTAGCCGAAGATTAGCTCAAGTTTCAGAACTACAATTATCTAGATAATTTCATATTTAATAGAAAGGTAATTCATAGTGCCTAACATATCAAAATATTCTAGTTGTATATGTTTAGTATACGGATTCATGCTTCAAACAACACTTTGGCAGCTGAAATTAGGGCTGCTAGTAATGTTCAGGTAGATGAAAGACAGCTAGGTAATACAGTGCTTCAGGAAGGGGCTAAAGAGTATGTAAATCCTAGAAGGGATGGGAGATCTAGCAAACCTCGTGGTGCCACACCGAAAAGGGGTATGCATACCAAATCCATGCAGCGCAACTACAAAGATCACTCAGTCAGTCATTTGTCCCTTGACAGTAATCGGTCTAGAGAACAAATTCCAAGTGTGGAAATAACCAAATATATTCCATATGTACTACAGGTTCAGCAAAGAACTCTTATTGATGACTTAAGTTCTTTTATTAAAAGCAGCATTAAATAGACTTTACAAGCACAGCTTTCGGCTCTTGAAATAGGGCGTAATAACCCCATACCAACACAGAGTAGACGCATTTCTCCAGCACATGGCGGTAGAGCCACATCCAACATAAATCAGGACAATAACCCAAATATCTTACCGCCTACACATTCTTTTAGTAGCAGTGGATCAAATATAAATGAAAATCCTGATAAGGCTGTTCAGATAATTCAAAGCTGGCGGCTAAAATATGACGTTTCGAAAGATTCTATGCAAGTAGAGTATACCGTCTTCGTTCATTGACAGCTCAGAACTTGAATGATGATTACCACCTCCTTTGTGATAATCTGCACTTAATTTTTACTGGTAAAGCTGGTTCTGGAACTTCCGATTTGACGAGAGGGATGATTTTGAGTTATGGGAATTGATTCGGAAGCGGCGCCAAAAAGAGAACCAATCGTTTGATGATTTTCAATCAGCCATTGAAATCCTAGTTAATCAGTTGTCCCATTCCGTAAGTGAAGCCAAATTGGTCGATATTGGCCCTTGGAGTAGTAACTGCGTCTTCGTGAGGAAAGGAGATAAGTGCAGGTTCTGCTTAGATTCTCGTGAAATAAACAAATATACTCGTAAAGATACTGAGTATACTTAGACGACTTGTTAGTGTTGTCAGAAGACTTCGATTCGCACATGCTACTCTTACAAGAGGTCACATTGCACTAATTTAAATTAACAAAATTTTGTATGCGTGAAATCAAATATCTTGGATTTGTAATTGGATATGGTCAACTCAAAACAGATTCCGGAAAAGTACAAGCTATTAACGAATTTCCGCTACCTAAAACCGTAAAGGAACTTGGACGCTTTCTTGGCTTATCGGCTGGTATCGGAGGTTTGTTCATAACTATGCTACGGTTAGCCTTCCACTGACGGACTTGCTTAGGAAAAACAATTCTTTTAAATGGTCTAGTCAGGACTTCCAAGTGATTACCGATCATGCCTCATTGCAGTGGTTGATGAAGCAAAAAGATCTCAGAGGGCGACAAGGGAGATGGGGGTGGTAAAATTACAAGGATTTAACTTTAAAATAGCACACCGGAGCGGCTCTCAAAATGTAGTGGCAAAATGAACTGGCCATAGAAGAATATGAAAATCAGGGACCTATTGTTGATCTGTCTTCGGCAGAATTTAAGCAGCCGGAATACTGCAATAGAGTAGTTACTATGTTTAGAGAATAAGAAAGAGCCAAATGTTAAATTAGAAAGAAAATAAAAAACTAGTAAATATACCAAAATTGTATAAATACTGAAGGAATTTCCGGAATGCTAGCTGTATAGCAAGCAACTATTTACATAGTTTTTAATTAGTTAACATAAATACATATGTACATACATGTGTTCATACATTCACACATTAGTGTCTCACTTTTTTTTTGCCTCTTTCTATCGTTTGCACGCAACCACACGAACAGCTGCTTGTATATATGTGTATGTATACTAAGTTGTCCCCAACTGATATGCATTTTATGGTTTGTGGTTTATTCTCCCTGTATTTGTAAAACGAAACCCATGTTTCTATATTTTATAAATCCTTGAATGCAAAACTGTAGATTTAGTTACGTAAATTTGAAATCCATCGGACAAAATTTATAATACAAACTTTTCATTTGAAAAGGTGAATAAATATTGCAACCCTAATAATTCAAGCTCCATGAAAAATTTCGAAAAACCAGTGCAGTTTTTTTTGCATTCTTATATCTCTATATATATATAAAACAGTTTGTCCTGACTGACTGATTGGTGATCAACGTACAGCCCAAACGGTAAAGGCTAGGAAGCTGAAATTTGGACTCAAGTATCCTTTCATAGTCTAGGTGCCCACTAAGAAGGGATTATAGAAAACTCGAGCTCCAAAGGGGGGAAAACAGGCTCCAACGTTTGTATGAAATATCTACAATTTTCATCTGATTAACTTCAAACTTAGTTTGTATACTCTCAGAAAAAGTGTATACCCAAGAAAAACTGTATACTTGGTTTTTAAAATTTTTTTTGGGGACTGAAATATGGGAGTTTTCCTGTAAAAAAAATGGGGCACAAAAGGAAACCGCGTCAACAGCCCACAGCCCAAGCGGCAAGAGTTAAGAAGCTGAAATTTTGGCTCAAGGATCCTATCATAGTGAAGGTGCGCACTAAGAAGGGATTTTGCAAAATTCGAGCTCCAAAGGGGGGAAAACGAGCTCTAAAGTTTGTTTGAAAATTCTGCACTTCTGCACCGATCAACTTTAAATTTGATTTTTATAATCTATAAAAGAATACAAACAAAACTGCATTTTCGAAATTTGTGGTGGAGCTTGAATTATTGCGGTTTTAATATTTAATCACCTTTTCAAATGAAAAGTTTGTGTTATAAATTTTTTCCGATCGATTTCAAATTTAAGGACTGTAATCTAAGTAACTAAAGCTATAACTTTGCGTTCAAGGATTTTCAAAATATGCATTCTACAAATGCAGGCAGAACAAACAATACAAAATATCAAACAGTTGGGGACAACTAAGTATACATACACACACACACCAACACACACACCCATACAAGCAGCTGTTCGTGTAGTTGCGTGCAAACGATTGAAATAGTCAAACCAAAATGTGAGACACTAATCATCCAAAGTTGCCGGTAGGCAAAAGTGAAGGGGTCCCTCGTCGCGACGATCCAACCAAAGATGTATGTATGTATATAAGTAACCCTTGTACTTATATGCACGAACGCACTGGCTTATGTATGCACTGAAGAGCACCGAAACAAAATAAAATAAACTGCACGAATCGACTTCCAATTTTCAAGTGCTTTATTGGTAGCCATGCAAGGTTTAGCATGCGCATAACATAATGTGGACATTAACTTAACAGCGACCAAGAGACTAACATAAACAGCTGTTATTACAAATTAACATTTGTGAGCGCTTACAATTAATTACTTACAAACGGCTTAAGTCTACAATTCAATGATAGTTCAAACAACTTATATCTACAATTCAGATTATTTCAACAAACTTAAATCTATACTTAAGTATAAAGGCATGAAATGCCCATACATTTTTGAAAGTAATTTTTTCTTTGCTTAGTACATTTGGCATTACGGTTTTCATTAGTAACTTTATGCAGCAACAACAAATTACAACGAACGCAAATATCAAATAGTTGGGGACATCATCACTCACACACAGAACAAGCAACAGTTCGTGTCTATGTATGAAAAAGTAAAGAGAAACATGCATGCATATGTACACACATATGTATGTATGTATGCCTGTGTACGTACATATATAGCATGTATGTACATTCGTATGTATGTATACATTGGACAATCGAGCACTGTTGTTTGATTGTAATAAATAATGTTCTATGGTTTTAAATCAAATTTTTAAAACTAAAAACAGCAACAACTGCAAGTCATTGGCTCGCGCTTCTTCTTTCGTTTTGATCATTTACGCCTGTTAATTTCAAAGGCAAAATGTCAAAAGTTTACAGTTACCATCGCTAGGCAACGACTGCGTAAGCGATAGTAAAGCATATTCTTCTTCACGTTGCGGGCAGATGTACATATGTATGTTTGTATATGATTTGTTCTAATTGATCTCAATAAATTATAAAATTTTATTATTTAAATTTTCTGTTAATTGCATTCAAACTTCGATGGAATTATTGATGGTATCGACGGATTCAACTATCGATAGTTTTGATGCTCTAGCACATAGAGCATCCGACACATGCCCATCTCTAGCATCTCAGCTGATCGCATATTTACAGCGACTTACCGTTTTAGTGTTAGCTAACAACGCCACAAATGTATTCTGAACAAATCTAAGAGTCATTTACCGTTAAGCCTATTTTGTGAGTGTATTCATGCGATTTACAAAAGCAGAAACACACCTTTTACATTTACAACAATCATATTTGGAATTGAAGACACAAATTAGAGTTGAATTAAAAAATTTAATACATACTTATATATGTATGTATGTATATAGGCGGATAACGCCTGAATAAAAAATTTAAATGTATGTACATATCAGCGTTGCCGAACGCTCCAATTTTGGCGGGACGTCCAGATTTATAAATCAAAATCAAATGTCCCGCGTCGGACTTTTCGGGGATAACTCGACCGTGCTTACAACGTGCTGAAGAAGCACACAGTTAAGTCAGGACTCGCAGTCCGCCCGGTGGAGAAGAATATCATATAGTAAATAAACTTATAATTTAAAGCACATTTTACTTAGCCCAGCAAAGACGGGCAAGACCTGCTAGTAGATTATAAAAACCAAATTTGAATTTGGTTAGTGGAAAAATGTGGATTTTTCAAACAAGCTTAGGAGCCCCACTTGGAGGTCAAATTTTTCTAAGTGCTCAATTACACTATGATGGGATACTTAAGCTCAAATTTCAGCTTCTTAGCTCTTACCGTTTGGGCTGTGGGGTGTTGATTGTGTTTCAATTTTTCCACGGGAAAACGCCCTTTTTCATGCCTCTTTTGAATTCTTTTATAGATTACACAAACGAAATTTGTAGCCAATCAAGTGAAAATTTCAGATTTTTCATACAATCTTTGGAGCCCGTTTTCTCCCTTTTGGCGTTCCAATTTTCCAAAATCGAGTTATCGACGTAAGCAGCGTTATTATTTATTCGCTAAATAAATTTTAAAATAAAAAGTTAAATAGAACATTTCTTTACACTTAGGGAAAAGATCGACAGTCTAATCCAAATCGGTGTTTTATCTGATTAATGTAATAGTTCAAACAAGTTCAAATTAAATTTTAACCTAAAGGTAAATACTATAAAATTGAGTCACAACATAAAAAGACTAAAGTAGATAAATAAGAGCGTTTTCAAGATTACCGTGCGTGAAACATAATTTGCATCAACGCTCAACGTACCAAGAAAAAACTCAACGTACACTGTTCATCATGGCACCGCAACCCAACAAAGGCGCGCGAAAATACAAATATTGACCACAAGGAGGGCCGTTAGTCTGATGCGATGTCTTCGAAGTCCGACGACCGGTCATCACAACCGACAAATCAAGACCGAAATCGCCCAACAATGAACCTGCAAAGGATGACAACATGAGAGTCAGATTGACCGCACCAACCAGTTTATCTATATATATAAAACAGTTTGTCCTGACTGACTGACTGACTGATTTGTGATCAACGCACAGCCCACACGGTAAAAGCTAGGATACTGATGCTTTGGGCTTTGCAAAACTCGAGCTCCAAAGGGGGGAAAACAGGCTCCAAGGTTTGTATGAAAAATCTACAGTTTTCATCTGATTAACTTCAAACTTAGTTTTTATACTCTCAGAAAAATTCCAAGAAAAACTGTATACTTGGTTTTTTGATATTTTTGGCCTGAAATATGGGGCACAAAAGCAAACCGCGTCAACAGCCCACAACCCACACGGTAATAGCTAGAATGCTGAAATTTGGGCTCAAGTATCCTATCATGGTGTAGATGTGCATTAAGAAGAATTTTGGAAAATTCGAGCTCCAAAGGGGGGAAAAGTAGCTCCAAAGTTTCTTTGAAAAATCCGCATTTTTCAACCGATCGACTTAAAAAAAAAATTGACCTGCCTAGGGCTTAGGGGCCCAAGTTTGGTTATTCTAGCTCTTGTACCTTCTGAGATCCTTGCGCACATACAGACGGACGGACATTGCTATATCGACTCGGCTTGTCGCCCTGATCAAGAATATATATACTTTGTGGGGTCTGCCACGCCTCCAAAACAAAACTAGTATAGCCTTTCACCCTTTGGGTACAGGCTATAAAAAATAGAATATTTAGAAAATAAGGCAGGGATATTTTTTGAGAACGTTGGCTACGTGGGATTAACGCGGACATCATGGAATATAATTATTCACGCAAATCTGGATGAGTATTGGGCTGGTCCGTACTGGTCCGTATTAAGGAGAAGATTCAAAAAGTCACAACTCTAGACTCAACGATGAAGCTGTTAGAAAACAAATTCAATAGGCTAGAACAAAATAATGACATTATTGTTCAAAATCAGAGGAGCAAGAAAGGACAACAACCTCGTGCGCCGCTCAGTTTCATGGGCAACGTGTTTCACGCCGTATTTGGATTAATAGATGAAGACCATGCGGACGTATTGCTCAACAAAATCAACCAGAGCAGAGACAACGAGGAGTATCTCCGGGACCTAATTCGTAACCAGTCATCAGTGCAGGATTCTACAATAACCATTATGCGGAAACAGAATGAAGTCATTTGGGACAATTTCATAGTTATTAACAACACGATGTATACGTTGTCAAGTGCTATAAATAAGAAACTAGACAACGATAACATTCTTTCCGCATAAGAAAGCGTTTCAATTGGAATGGATGCCTTCGAAGAGTTGCAGCGGGACATCATCGCAGTAGTCTTGAACACTAAGGGAGCTTGATGCCTTTGAAGCAATTCAAGTCATGGCTTTAAATATGACTGAGGGCGTCCAATTACCAGATACGGATCCCTTCGAGCTGGGTAAAATTTCAAAAATAACGACGAGGGCTACAAGTACCTCACTGTTATTTAACATAAGAATCCCATTAATAAATCACAATAAAATGAGAGCTTATGTAATCTACCCATATCCCACATTACACGATGGAAAATTCGTCAGTATTCAGCCCGAATTTACTCAAATACTCATCGATGACAACTTAGCCAGTTTCTATGGACTTACAGAAGGGAATCTAAATTACTGCCAAAAGATGGAAAGGCTGCTATTATGTCCGCAAATCCACCCAATATACAACGTAAACGGTGCTACAAATTGCGACATATTACTTTTACTAAATACAAAAACGCTGCCGCCTACCTGCCAGGTAAACGTGATGAACCCTCGAAATTATTGGGCTCAACTTCCAAGGCTAACTCCTGGATATTTTCATTGCCAAATAAAATAACAGCGGAAATGCATTGCAAGGAAAATATCACAAGCCTCACCATATTTGGTCAATGGATCCTTCAACTTAATACTGGATGCTTCCTACAGACTGAAGAAGCCAACTTGTGGGCATACGAGGATACTACTATGGATGTTAACTTCCGTCTACCAACAGTAAATCTTCCCAGCCAATTGCCTGAAATAAGCCATATGCAGGTAGAGGGTGAAATCAAAACATATAAGGTACGTGATATCCCAAGGATCAAACCAATCTTCGATTTCCCGATTCATCTCGATACACATCAAATGGCATTTTACGGTATCAGCATCACCTCCTGGATTGTCGGATTTGGTCTCATCGTGGCGATTGTTATCATCTTTAAAAAGATGTGCCAACTATCTACCCAATTTCTACCCGTAACATTTGCCTTACCACGCTTATCCTAAAAACTAAGAAAATATATGTCATCATGCACAATTATAATTAAACTTTAGAAATAATTAACTAGTTGAAAGGGAGTCCTTTCAAGGTGGGGAGCATGTTAAATCCTAACGAGATCCTAAATAAACGTAAATTAATTGATAAGCTAGATTTGCTCTATCTAGACCACGAATGGTACATTATCACATTGTTATAGATACTTGTAAAACCTCGATAAGAAACACAGACATGCTCTCTTATACAGATAATAATGAGTTCGGCCTCAGACGCCGAACATAACACCAACATTTTCGTAGCTGGCAGGCGTCAGCTCAATAGATAAGGATGTGCAAGTACACAAATCATTAGCTCAGACTCGCCACCGCGCTGGATGAGCATGCTGCGGCTGGCTAACATGAGCTACCTGATAAAGTACGCACACATGGTAGAAGATAAGGAATCGATGATAGTATGTAGAATTCAAAGCAATTGCGTCTATGTGAGTGTACGTATGTTTATGCGCGTCTATGCGTGTCTGTGTAAGCATTTTCGCAGTCAACCAAACAGCAACATCAACAACAGCCGCGGGCAGCGCATGGGCAGCGCTGCAGCAGCAAATATTTTTATGGCTATAACTTCTCGTTAAATCGGTCTATCATAGTGAAACTTGGCATACGGACTCATAATCACTAACTGGAGGTACTTGACAAATTCCAAGGATTACGGGAGTTAGCGAAAATCACGATTTGCGGGGGCGAGGTGGGGTGGAGGGGAATTCCAAAAAACACATTTTCTTCGTATTCACATAAGGCATCTGGGACTAACATTTGGGGTCCCTAGCTTTTATAGTCTCTGAGATATAGGCGATTATACGAACGGCGTTACGGAGAAACCCCCATAGGGGGGAAGTGGGAAGGGAAATCAAAAAAATAAAACAAACTCGTATAGCGTACACACATAAGGCATCTTTGTGCAATTTGGTGTCTCTAGCTCTTATAGTCTCTGAGATCTAGGTGATCATACGGACGGACAGACGGACGGACGGACAGACAGACAGGGCTAAATCGACTCGTCTTGTCATGCTGATCAAGAATATATGTACTCTGTGGGGTCAGCTCGCGCAAACCTAATATACTCTTGTACATTTCATGTAGTAGCTCCGATATTCAGTTTCTGCTTTACTATCGCTTACGCAGTCGTTGCCTAGCGACGGTAACTGTAAACTTTTGGCGTTTTGCCTTTGCAATTAACATTAAATGGTCAAAACGAAAGAAGAAGAGCGAGCTAATGACTTGCAGTTGTTGTTTTTAGAGCATTATTTTATTTACAATCAAACAACTGTGTTCGATTGCCCAATGTATACATTAATACGAATGTACATACATGCTATATTCATACACAGGCATACATATGTATGTTTCTCTTTACTTTTTCAACCGTACGTAGAGAACCGCACACATAGACACGAACTGTTGCTTGTTGTGTGTGTGAGTGTGTGTATGTGATGTCCCCAACTATTTGATATTTGTTGTTGCTACATAAAGCTATTAATGAAAACCCTCATGCCAAATGCACTGAACAAAGACAAAATTACTTTTAGAAATGTTATATAATTTTCAATTAATAACACAAATTAATGTACAAATAATACAAACATACACATGTAGATACATATGTACATACATAGATGTGCACATATGTATGGACATTCACACATTAGTGTCCCACATTTTGCTTTGGCTATTTCAATCGTTTGCACGCAACTACACGAACAGCTGTTTGCATGTGTGTGTGTGTGTGTGTGTATATATACTTAGTTGTCCCCAACTGTTTGATATTTTGTATTGTTTGTTCTGCCTGCTTTTGTAAAATGCATATTTTGAAAATCCTTGAATGCAAAGTTGTAGATTTAGTTACGTAGATTACATTATCCAAATTTTAAATCGATCGGACTAAATTTATAACACCAACTTTTCATTTGTAATAATGAATACATATTAAAACCCCAATAATTCAAGCTCCAACACAAATTTCGAAAAGTATGCAGTTTTGTTTGTATTCTTTAATTGATTGAGAAACTAAGTTTTAAGTCGATCGGTTGAAAAATGCGGATTTTTCAAACAAACTTTGGAGCTACTTTTCCCCCCTTTGGAGCTCGAATTTTCCAAAATCCCTTCTTAGTGCTCATCTACACCATGATAGGATACTATGAGCCCAAATTTCAGCATCCTAGCTTTTACCGTGTGGGCCGTGGGCTGTTGACGCGGTTTGCTTTTGTGCCCCAACATTTTCTTTACAGGAAAACTTCCATATTTTAGGCTCCAAAAAAATATCAAACAACCAAGTATACAGTTTTTCTTCGAATTGTTCTGAGAGTATAAAAACTAAGTTTGAAGTTAATCAGATGAAAACTGTAGATTTTTCATACAAACGTTGGAGCCTGTTTTCCCCCCGTTGGAGCTCGAGTTTTCCAGACTTTGAAAGGATACTTGAGTCAAAATTTCAGCTTCCTAGCCTTTACCGTTTGGGCTGTGCGTTGATCACCAATCAGTCAGTCAGTCAGTCAGGACAAACTGTTTTATATATATAGATACTGATACAACCCCCCCACTGCCCCGCAATTCGTTTTTTTTCCATAACCGTAGTTCTTGGAATTTCGAACTAAAATTAGTGATTGTGTGTCTGTATCAGTTTCATCATGATAGGTCAATTCTGAAGAAAGTTATAGCCATAAATAAAATCGCTGCCCATGCTCTGGTTGTAGCGCTGCCTGCAGCTGTTGTTGTTGTTGTTCCTTGGGTTCAACTTTGTGCTGCATACATACACACATATAAACACGCAGAGACACGATTCTGATGTACATGTATGCTGTTGAAACTGTACATGAACATGTCTTTAATTTAATTAATATACATTTTTTTAATTATTAAAAAAAAAATTGTTCATGTTTTTCTTTTTGGTGGGAGGTACAGGGTATTTAAGAGTTGAGCTTGCTCGACTTTAGCATTCTTTTCTTGTTTAGTTTTTATACTCTGTACATGAAATGTACAGAAGTATATTAGGTTTGCGGGAGCTGAAAAATGTAACAGGCAGAAGGAGGCGTGGCAGACCCCACAAAGTATATTCTTGATCAGCATGACGAGACGAGTCGATCTAGCCCTGTCTGTCCGTCTGTCCGTCCATATGAACACCTGGATCTCAGAGACTATAAGAGATAGAGACACCAAATTTTCCACAAAGATGCCTTATGTGTGTATTCTATACGAGTTTGTTTTATTTTTTGATCTCCCCCCCCCCACTTCCCCCTATGGGGGTTTTCCCGATTTTCCATTCGTATAATCGCCTATATCTCGGAGACTATAAGACCTAGGAACACCAAATTTTAGTCCCAGATGCCTTATGTGAATACGCAGAAAATGTATATTTTGGAATTTCCCTCCCTCCCCCCTCTGCCCCTCAAATCGTAACTCCCGTAATTCTTGGAATTTCTAACTACAATTTTGGACCCATTATTAGTTAGTTATTATGTGTCCGTATGCCAAGTTTCACTATGATAGACCGATTTAACAAGAAGTTATAGCCATAAATATATTTGCTGCTGCAGCGCTGCTCAAGCGCTGCTCAAGCGCTGCCCAAGCGCTGCCCGCGGCTGTTGATGTTGCTGTTTGGTTGACTGCTAATATGTTTACACACACACGAATAGATGCGCATAGGCATACATACACTCACACAGACGCAATTGCTTTGTAAATGTGCAATTATAATCCCTTTACGTGAGTTCGAATACCGAGAAAGGTAAAATCGATCAAATTTTTTTTTTTATACCCTGTACCCAAAGGGTGAAAGGGTATACTAGTTTTGTGCGAATGTATGTAACAGGCAGAAGGAGGCGTGGCAGACCCCACAAAGTATATATATTCTTGATCAGGGTGACAAGCCGAGTCGATATAGCCATGTCCGTCTATCCGTCCGTCCGTCCGTCTGTATGAGCGCAAGGATCTCAGAAGGTACAAGAGCTAGAATTACCAAACTTGGTATCCAGGTTCCCCCAAGACCTAGGCAGGTCAGGTTTGTTTTTTTTATTCCGATATACCCCCCCCCCCCCCACTTCCCCGCTATTAGTGATTTACGTAACTCCCGTAGTTCTTGGAATTTCAAATTCATTTGGTAATTACATCCAGCTAGGGATTATGTGTCCGTATGCCAAGTTTCATCATGATAACTCAATGTTGAAGGAAGTTATAGCCATAAATAACATCGCTGCCCACGCTCTGCTTGTAGCGCTGCCGGCAGCGCTGCCCGCAGCTGTTGTTGTTGTTGCTGATTGGGTTCAACTTTGTGCTACATACATACATGCATATAAACAAGCAGAGATGTCTGCGTGTACATCTCTGATGTAAATGTATGCTGTTGAAACTGTACATGAACATGTCTTTAATTTAATTAAGTAATTAAATTAATATTTTTTTTTAATTATTAAAAAAATTTTTTTTTATTTTTTCCTTTTTGATGGGAGGTACAGGGTATTTAAGAGTTGAGCTTGCTCGACTTTAGCATTCTTTTCTTGTTTATTTTCTTAATTTTTTTATTTTCTATAATTATTGTAAACATATGTACAGAGTATTTCAAAGTATGGACTGTTCATACAAAGTGTGAGTTTGGCGATCCAATTTCTTCGTCAGAATGTGCAGAAAATTGGATCCCATGAAAGAGTGTTTATCTTCATATTTTTCAATGCAGCCATTGTTTCATGAATGGTGTCATGAAACTGTTTTGTTGACCAGGCTTCACTCACAACTTGTGGTTGGTCTACGAGTTTTTTCAGCAGCCCTGAACATAAAACTCTTTGGTTGTTAAACCGATCCTTTAGCTTTTTCCATGCTGTCTCATAGTTCGCTTCAGGAATCCTTTTTGTAATTCCTTATCAGGTTCTCCCAGCAATGCCTGCTTTGTAAGCAGCGAATCCAATTCTGGAGATAAATTTGCCATTTCTCCAATCTGGTATTAGTTTTCAGACCCGTTGGAGATGTTTTTGTTTTGCTTTATTAAAGGCCGGATGTGCCTCGACTTACACCGATGAAAGGTCAATGACACTAAATACCAATGGAAGTCCGTCCGTTTCTGGCGGCGGATTTATCCTGAAGTGTTCCCACGTTGAGGTTTCTGGGGTTTCTGTGAGCACGACCAGAACTGCTGCCCAACGGAGTCCTCGATATTTGTATTTGTATTTGTTTGTTTATTAATTCCTAGTACGACAAGAAGATTTCTTATAAATTAATGTACTAGTCACAAAGTATGCAATTTTCTTACCTACTTAACCTATTTTTATAAGATTAATATTATTAATACATACATTTAAGGCTTGTTTTTCTTTCTGTTTTCCTGTTTTTTTTATTATTATTAATACATATATTTAAGGTGATTTTTCTTTTGCTCTTATCGTTATCTTTAAAATAGTACAAAAGAGTTGCCTAATGAATGTAAATGTATAGTATAGGTTTAGTGCTTTTTGATTTTTTCAATTAGTTATACTCTTGGAAGTGTGATTCAATTCTAGTTCTAAAATGCGTTTCATTGCTGATTATTTTTAAGTTATGTGGTAGCTCGTTCCACAGACGAACAGCAAAGATGAAAAAGTGCTTTTCTGAACTGGATAATCTATATCTTTCGCAAACTATATTATTGGTTCTTCTTGATGAATTAAATGAGATTTTGTTATACAGATAGTTCGGTTCTTTACGATTAATGGTTCTATGCAAGAAAATTAGAGACCAAGTTTTATCCACGAGTGAAGAGTCAGGTTTAAAATTTTGTTAATGAAAATACGTTTAATGACATATCGCGCAATGCGATGTTGAAGGCGACTTTTAATTTATTCTGGCTGCGGCATCGCAGTTTCCAAATAACTCAACCCCATAAAATAATGAGGGTATCAGGTATGACTTTGCAATAAGAAGCTTGAGTTTGCCTGGGAGGACATTCTGCGTCAAAGAGAGATGCCTTAGTGCACTATAAGTTCTTCCTACTGCATTATTAACGTGATTATGCCAGGATAGGGTGTCATTGAGATTATGCCTAAATTAGTTGCCTTCTTTACGTATTCGATATGATCATTGATAAGTTTCTCTAGATTGAGTGAGTTAATCTTCTTTTTATATAATACCAACCACTGCGCTGTCAAGCTCCTGGTAAACATACCAGCCAGCACCAATTCGGCAAGGAGCAGATTGTTTAGGCGTAACACCAATATCGATCGCTATCAGCACTGGCTGCAGAGCAATTTGGACCCAATGGTTGAGATTGCAACTGGAGACGACTTGGATGAAGTTGTAGAACATCTCAACGTTCAAATCCACAACGCTGTGTCGCATGCCACACCCCCAAGCAGACCCTTCTATAGCGTCGCCCATAGAGATGTCCACCTTTGGTCTCCCGAAGTTGCAGCCTTGGTTGCTGAGAAAACGCGTCTACGCCGACTGTGGCATAATTCTCGCAACCCCAGAGACAAAACTGTGTTCAACAGAGCGGCCAAAGCACTCAAAGAGCTGTTATATAATCTTCGAAAGCAATCCCTGGATCAGTTTCTTGAAGACGTGGAGCCAGACGACCCTCAACACAACCTGTGGCGACTGACCAAGAGCGTCAAAAGACCTATAAGAAGGAAGGAGCCAGTTAAGAACGCCAACGGAGCCTGGTGTCGTTCTGACAGCGAAAGGGCAACAGCCTTTGCCGATTATCTGTTTGACGCATTCTCACCTTTCTCAAGATGCTCTCAACAGGAAGCAGACGAGACGGCTGAATTCCTGGACGTGCCCTGCCAAATGGCGCTCCCTATCCCCGCTGTCGAGCCAGATGAATTAATCTGCGAAATCGGAAAGCTCAAGGCGTCAAAATCCCCAGGATACGATGGTATCGATGTACCAGCCATTAAAGCACTGTCACCGAATGGAATCCAGCTCCTTCTCAAAATCACTAACAAATGTTTTCAACTAGGACACTTCCCCACCCAGTGGAAATGCGCTGAAATAATCGTAATTCAAAAATCTGGGAAACTTGCAGCTAATCTTACTTCATATCGCCCAATTAGCTTATTGGCGGTTCTCTCCAAAGTAGTTGAGAGATTATTTTTGCGCAGAGTCCGATCAATACTTGAGGAGGCCAATTTGATCCCGGATCACTAGTTTGGCTTCAGAGAATGTCATGGCACACCTGAACAATGCCATAGGATTGTTGCAAGCATTCTGGATGCATTCGAGGAAAAGAAATATTGCTCGGCAGTCTTACTGGACGTCAAGCAAGCCTTTGACAGAGTATGGCACACTGGACTGCTCTACAAGCTGAAGATTGCCCTACCTGCACCATACTACTTATTTCTAAAATCTTACGTCGAGGGAAGAATGTTCTTCGTGAAATGCGGAGATGAAGACTCCGACATTAGAGACATTAGAGCCGGAGTTCCTCAGGGAAGCGTACTGGGCCCAGCCCTCTATACTCTATATACCGCTGACATGCCTATCATTTCGGATAGAAGACTACTGACTGCCACCTATGCTGACGACACGGCCTTCTTGGCAAACGATGTTTCGTCACAGACTGCCTCTGCCATCCTCCAAATGCAGCTTGGCTCCACTAACGTCTGGCTAAGGAGATGGAATTTGATGGTCAACCCCGAGAAGTCCACTCAAACCACTTTTGCCCTAAGAAGTGAAGACTGCCCCCCGGTTCAACTGGACGGCTCAACCATCCTATATCATTCAAAAATTTCAAAACAAAGCGCTCAGAACCATCTCCAATGCGCACCCATTCCACTCAACCGTGGAGATTCAGAACGAACTCGGTGTCCCATGGGTTCACGAGGAGATTACCAGGCTGAGCAGAGCCCACATAGAGCGACTGGACAGACACACCAATCCCCTCGCCATCAACCTGCTTAACAACAGGAACTCCACCCGCCGTCTGAGAATATACCACCCGCTTGATCTTCCTCATCGCACAAGCTAAACTTATCAATCCATCTCTCCACAAAGCCACACATAATACAAAATCATAATGCCAATGTTCCTCCAGTATAATTTGCTGATTGTCCGTCAGTGCACTATAAGTTCTTCCTACTGCATGTAATGAACAGGACCGCTCCTTCCTTGTTATGCGACAAAACGGAAGACCAAACAGCCCTAACGTTTGCACGCAAAACTCTGTAACGCAAAGAACTCAGAATATTGGTACATAATACCGAAATGGCTGCCCTTGGTGCGCAAAGCGATGTAATGGACCAAGACCTTTGCTCTGTAATCGGGTCCTCGTGCAGGTTGAAATTGTTGGGAACTTGTCGGAGTGGATTCTCTGGGATACGACCAGCATACAGTCCGCGAGGGGGTTCTTTGACTTGTCCATCCAACACACCCACACTACATAAAACATTAGAATCCTTGCCTCTTTGGTGGTTAAAAGAAAAAAGTAATCATGAAATTTCAGAAATAGCAATAAGACAGATAGACAGACAGACAACAGCCTAGCACCGATGTAGCTACATGTTGTTGTTGTAGCCTCGCCTCATGACCCACCCTACCATTGATTTTCCAGTGGCGAACAAATTATTGGAAAATCCCAAACTTAAATGCTTTACTTCCTTTACCTTTGCATTACCTCAAAAGAAAAACTAAATTACTCACAATTTCATTTCAATAATATCCATTTACAATTTATTCAACTCATAATTACTATCTATAATGTGCATAATCTTTTATAGACTTTTACTTCAAAACTGGCATGTCAAGTACCAAACATTAAATTTAAATTTATATAAAAATAGAAATAATAAAAGAAAACTAATTTAAATTCATATTTAGGAACAAAAGAAAGCGCAAGAAAATTTACGAAAATAAAATTTACGAAAATAACGATTTCTATTGTGCTTATATAAATCCAGTTTGAAATTAATTTTATATTAAATGAATTTTTATTAAATCATTATACAAATTAAACACCGCCACGAGAAAACTTTAGGGCATACGCACTTTAAATCATCATGCCCTTATGAAAATCAAACTACGTTACTTCAGCTGTCATATGATTTTGGCAACAAAAAAAAAACAAAAACAAATTTAGAAGCGATTTATTCATTGCATGTTGTGGTTGTACTAATTATCATTATCAAAGTGAAGCTTTAAAAATAAAACGGTGCACGAATTTGTATAAACAAATAGGCATATAAGAAACACATGCACAAGAACTGATAAGAATGGTTAGACTCACCCGCTCGCTGTGTCCGTCGAAGGCCTTCGTCGTCGATGCGATGCTCCAAGTGTTTTACAGCTAATATTAATTTTGGAAAGATAATATGCACTAACCACAATGAAGCACTATTGCTACTTTTGCTTCTCTTATCTTTGTTGGTTTTACTTTTGATAAGACAGACTTCAACATATCTATGTAAAGCATATACACTATAGTTTTTGTTGTTGCAGTTTGCATTTACGTTAGATGTTTTTATGAAAATAAAAAAAAACTGCGCTGTTTCAAAATAAAATGTTTTACGCTGGTTCTAGGGTTTTTCTTCCCTTAAAATATGCTTTTAACTGCCACAGACCTGTTCCAATAGTTTTTGAATTGCACTTGCTAATTTTCAATGTTGACATTTATCACTGCCACTAGATCTATTCCAGGTTATGTAACTCGGTGGGTAGCTTGGGTGCTTGCCCTTTCTTAGACTGCGTGGTAGCCTTAGCGTGATACTGCAACGGGAATCAAATGGGTGTGGTGCTTTGATGGTCTGCGACCTGCCACAATCACGACATTCTGGTTGTCAATTTCAGCTGGTCAATTATCAGCGTTGCTTATCTCTTATTGAGAGTGGTTGGTGTCACAGCTAAGGATAAGTCAGTTGCATCAAAATGTGAGTTATTATCGAATTTCTTTTATCAAAGTTTTCCCACCTTGCCTGCACAAATGTTTTCCACAGTAATTGTACATTACATGCATTATTAACGTGATAATGCCAGGATAGAGTCTCATTGATGGTTATCCCTAAATTATTTGCCTTCTTTACGTAATCTATATGCTCATTGCTGAGTTTCAATTTCTCTTGATTGAGTGAGTTATTATACCCTGTACCCAAAGGGTACAAGGATATATTAGTTTTGTGCGATTGCACATGGAACACACAGAAGGAGGCTTGGTAGACCCCACAAAGTATATATATTCTTGATCAGCATGACAAGCCGAATCGATATAGCCATGTCCGTCTGTCCGTCTGTCTGTCCGTCTGTATGAACGCAAGGATCTCCGAAAGTATAAGAGCTAGAATAACCAAACTTGGTATACAGATTCTCCTGAGACCGAGAAAGGACGAGTTTGTTCATTTTTTCTGATCCACCCCCCCCCACTCCCCCCCTATTAACGATTTTCTATAACTCCCGTAATTCTTGGAAAAAAATTTAATCTAAAATTTGGTAGACACATCCTGTTAGTAATTATATATCCGTATACCAAGTTTCATTATGATAGGTTGATCAGAAAGAAAGTTATAGCCATATAACCATGCCCAATGCACACATACATACATATGTACAAGTACACAAAAACGCATAAGGCACGATTCTGATGTAAATGTAAATGTATGTATGCATGCATGGAATATTTAATTTAGTTAATTAATTAAATTAATTTAGTTAATTAATTTAATTTAATTAAATTAATTAATTAATTTAATTAATTTAATTTCTTTTTTGTGGGGTGGTACAGGGTATTTGAGAGTTGAGCCTGCTCGACTTTAGCATTCCTTTCTTGTTTTCTTTTTATATAATACCAGGCATTTAGATTTTTTCGGATTTAACTGTAGACCGTTAATTCTCGCCCATTCACTGATTTTTAACAGATCGTCATTACAGACACTAACACATTCTATTATTCCATTTAACGGACGACTAACATATAACTGGACATCATCTGCGTACATGTGAATCTCGCAATTTGACACGAAACATGGAAGGTCGTTAACATAAATAGAAAATAACAGAGGCCCTAACACCGATCCCTGTGGGACACCACGTTTTATTGACATAAAAGACGAAAAACTACACGAGGTGACAACTGCTTGATGGCGACCGGATAGGTACGATTGCACTAGACTTATTGCCGAGTCAGAGAAGTTGAAGAGTCTTTGTAGTTTTGTGCAAAGTATGGTATGGTTTACCGTGTCAAAAGCTTTAGAATAGTCAAGAAGTGTAAGAAAAGTTACCATACTGTTGTCGACTTGCTTGCGAATGTCCTCTGTAATTTTTAACAGTGATGTTTTGCAGCTTCTATTCTTTCTAAAGCCCGATTGTTTGTCAGTTAATAATGAGTTTCCTACCAAGAAGTTACTAATTTGGTTAGCCATTAGCTGTTCAAATGCTTTTGAGAGAAATGGAAGAATGGAAATTGGCCGAAATTCATTGTCTCCCTTAGGTATAGGGATTATTTTTCCGAATTTCCATTTGTACGGAAAGCATGAGGTTGTAATGGAGTTAAAAATATATGTAATATGCTTTAAGATTTTAGGGAGTAAAAATTTTAAAATTTTTGGGTGAATTTCATCAAGACCAGTGGCGTTTGACTTCACTTTGACGATGGAATCTAAAACATCACATTGACGCACACACATAAAACTAAAACTAATATCACAATTTAGCGGCGAAGTATGGTTCAGGTACGCGTTTTCGTGGACTTCAGGTACATCTTAATCTACAAATTTGCTATTAAGCGGATCTACGTTTACTTCAGATGTTAAAGAAGGTTTACATTTCCCAATCCCTAACTTTTTTTAGCTCAGTCCATACCTGATTTGATGATAGGGCTGAATTGAATTTGGCAGAGTATAGGGCACGTTTGGCATTTGTGATCTTCAGCCCTACTATTCGTCTAAGTTTTTTATAATGCAATAGGTAAGCTGCAGTCCTATAGCGTTTCCACTTTTTGTATGCATGATCTCGGCTTTTTATTTTTAAGTTATCACAGTATTCATACAATAGCCTATGGTCAAAGTCCCTAAAAGAGATTGCGTAGTTACTTTGATCTTTGTAGATGTCATACGTCAAGAAAATCATGTCGTGTTTTAGGCTGGTGCTGAAATCTGGTCAAATAGGATAGCTTTTTTGGTGTCATTAACAAAAAATACGTCAAGGAGGGTATCACAAGTGTTGGAGAAGTGCGTCGGTAAAGTAGTACTTACTAGTCCCATGCCAAGAGAGATCATATCGTCCCTCAGGTGATGTTCAGTTAACATATTCCTTCGCTGAGGTTTTTGGGGCTTCTGTGAGCACGCCCAGAACTGCTGCCCAACGAAGTCTCGATTGTTGACTAATCGTTCCAATACAAATTGTTGGAAAACTGCCCGAAAGCGAAATCTCTAGCACGTAGATTCAGCTGGCACAGCTTCCTTGTTGCGGTCCTTCCGTCAATCTTGCTTTGTTGATGTTTCTTGGGCTTCTTTGAGCAAGACAAGAACTGCTGCCCAACAAAGCTCTCTTCAATAGAGTTCAATCAGTTTTGCTTCGTTGAGGTTTCTAGGGCTTCTGTGAGTGCGACCAGAACTGCTGCGCGGCAGAAGCTCCCTTCAATAGAGTTTCAATAGAGTTGATGTTGGTCGCCCTGTTGACCAACCCTTCCAATCCAGTTGCGTCCTCAAAGTGTGTGATCCTATATTAAGGATCACGTCGGGGTCACCAAAAATATGTTGTTGTTGAGTTACCCCTAGTAATAAACTAGTAGCTGAGTATTTTACAATCGGTACTTGAACCAAGTGTAATTCGGAGGAGCTGAAAGGGAATGTGAGATCAGAGCTGCACGAGTGTTCTTGTGTTTCTGTCTGTTTATTGATTGAAATGCAAGGGTTTATATACAAAATTGAGAATGTGAATGTGGTTGTTTTGTGCACATGCGTGGACGCTATTCTAACAATAGCTAAGAATAGCTGCCTGCGTTGGCTTCATATGCACATGCGTGGCCCATGCGCGTCTCATGATACGGTCAAGTGCGTGTGACATTGACAGTACGATGAACTTCAGCGATGTGGGGCATATACATAATAATAATAATTCACATTTGGGGGCTCAACCGTGTCCAATAATAAGTAAAAGTGTAAAAGCCGAGTTTTGCGTGAAAAAGTGTCAGAGGTGTTTAAGCAAGGAAAGATTGTTTCACAAAAGTTGCTAAGATCGTTAATATAATATTTAAATGAAAACAAGATTGAACGCTACAGTCGAGCAAGCCCGACAGTAAAATAGCCTGTACTCTCCACAAAAAAAAAAAAAAATTAAAAAAAAATTAAATTATTAAAAAAAATGAATGAATTAATTAATTAATTAAATTAAATTTGAATACATGTTTATGTTCAGTTTTAACAGCATACATTTACATCACGTACCTATGCGTGTATGTATGCAGCACAAAGTTGAACCAAAGCAGCAACAACAACAACAGCTGCAGGCAGCTCATGAGCAGCGATTTTACTTATGGCTATAACTTTCTTCAGAATTGACCTATCATGATGAAAATTGGCACACGGACACATTAGTACTAACTGGAGGTACCTACCCACATGATTTCACAATTCCGAGAATTACGGAAGTTATAAGAAAAAACACGAATTGCGGGGGAGTGGAGGGGTGCATCAGAAAAAAAAAAACAAACTCGTCCTTTCTCGGACTTACTAGTAGGAGAACCTGTATACCAAGTTTGGTTATTCTAGCTCTTATACTTTCTGAGATCCTTGCGTTCATACAGACGGACGGACGGACGGACAAGGCTATATCGACTCGTCTTCTCATCCTGATCAAGAATATGTATACTTTGTGGGGTCTGCCACGCCTCCTTCTGTGTGTTACATACATTCGCACAAAACTTGTATAGCCTTTTACCCTTTGGGTACAGGCTATAAAAACACTGCATACTTGATTTTTCCTGGGGCATGAAAATGGGGGCTTTTCCCGTGGAAAAATTGAAACACAATCAATTTATGTACTTTGCATTTAAGGATTTTCAAAATATGCTTGTAGAAATACGGGTTTCGCTTTACAAATGCATGCAGAACAAACAACATAAATTCATATCAAACAGTTGGGGATAACTTAGTATACATACACACACATACACATAAAAGCAGCTGTTCATGTAGTTGCGTATAAACGATTGAAATAGCCAAAGCAAAATGTGTGTGGGAATGTATGTACATTCGTCTTGCACTGACAGGGCAGGAAATGTAAATTAATTAAAAACTATTAAACAGTATCTATTTAAATTAAGTTTTTCTTTGAAACTGTGCGTGAATTCATCATCAATCAGCCGAAATCATCATTGAAATTGATGTATGGAATTGAACATCTCCAAAACATCGATTTATCGCATTTGACGGAACATTTGGGCTTACGAAAGGTGTGTGCACGGTTTCTTCCGCACAAATTGACTGACGACCACAATTGCTCAGAATCGATCGACGCTTGTGACCGATTATTTGACCAAAAATCACATTTTAACAATTAACCACTCATCGTGTTTACCTGATATGACACCGTGCGACTTCTACCTTTTCGGAAAAATGCATTTGCCCATGAAAGGAAAGCGTTATGCAGACGTAGAGGCCATTCAAAAGGCTTGCACCGGCATACTGGCGGCCATACCGGCCAACGAGCTAAAACACTCGTTCGACATGCTTTTGGATCGTGCAAAAAGCTGTATTGAAGCAGAAGGAGACTATTTTGAATAAAATAAATTGATTTTGCCGAAAAACCATTTGTTCTGTTTTTTTTTTTTTAAAGTCCTGTTTACTTTGGAACACACCTTGTATGTATGTACATTCGCCTTGCACTGACAGGGCAAGAAATATTAATTAATTAAAAACTATTAAACAGTATCTATTTAAAGTAATTTTTTCTTTGTTGAGTAAATTTGGCATTAGGGTTTTCATTAATAACTTCTTTTCGTTATTTTTTTCATACGATATTTTGTAATTTTTTTTTCGACGGTCTCCAAATTTGTAGTACATAGTCAACATAACTAGAGCTAATTGCATAAAATAATTTTGACAATGAAATCGAATGAATGAAAATCGAATTTTTCTTTACTCTATACACTAACAAGTAAACAAGAATACCATGTACCACCCCACAAAAAAAAAAAATTAATTTAATCTGATTAATTAATTAATTTAATTAAATTTATTTAATTAATTAACTAAATTAAATATAAAATATTCCATACATGCATAAATACATTTACATCAGAATCGTATCTATTCGGGTTTGTGTACTGGTTATATGACTATAACTTTCTTTCTGATCAACCTATCATAATGAAATTTGGTATATATATAATTACTAACTGGATGTGTCTACCAAATTTTAGTTCAAAATTCCAAGAATTACTTGAGTTATAAAAAATCCTGAATAGGGGTGGAGTGGGGGCCTGCATCGGGAAAAATGAACAAACTCGTCCTTTCTCGGGCTCAGGAGAATCTAGATACAAAGTTTAGTTATTCTAGCTCTTATACTTTCTGAAATGCTTGCGTTCATACAGACAGACGGACAGACAGACGGGCGGACATGGCTATATCGACTCGGCTCATGCTAACCAAGAATATATATACTTTGTGGGGTCTGCGACGCCTCCTTCTCTGTGTTACATGTACACTCGCACAAAACTTGTACCCTTTGGGTACAGGGTATAAAAATAAAAAAAAAAAAATTTTAATTAATTTTAAAAAATTATATTAATTAAATTAATACAAAATATTCAATACATATATACAAAAGTGGAGACATGTTCATGTACAGTTTCAACAGCATACATTTACATCAGAATCGTGTCTGTTTATATGCGTGTATGTATGCAACACAAAGTTGAACCAAAGCTGCAACAACAACAGCTGCGGGAAGCGATTTTATTTATATAACTATAACTATATAGTGATGATGATGATATAGTCATGATGAAACTTAACATACTGACACATAATCACTAACTGGATGTATATGCCAAGATTCCAAGAATTACAGGAGTTATGAAAAACATGAATTGCGGGGGAGTGGGGACGTGTATCAGAAAAAAAAACATAAACTCGTCCTTTCTCGGACTTAGGAGAATCTGGATACCAAGTTTGGTTATTTTTGCTCTTGTACAGACGGACGGACGGACGGACATGGCTATATCGACTCGACTTGTCATCCTGATCAATAATATATGTACTTTGTGGGGTCTGCCACGCCTCCTTCTACATTTGCACAAAACTAGTATAGCCTTTTACCCTTTTGGGTTGGGTACGGGCTATGAAAATAGTTACTAGCAGGTATTGCCCGTCTTAACCCGGCTCAATATAATGTTTCCAATTGTATTTATTTCGTGTGTGCATAACCTACCCCTATGTTTTCACCTTATAAGTTACCAGTAGGAAGGCATTTAAGGTATTTAAATGAACATTTTCTGTTCTTGACAAAAAATTGTTCAGTAGTCCGTTACATTTTTGTTCTTGCCAAACTATTTCGTTAAACGAACATGACCACTATAACTAATATTTTTTAAAGCTCGTTTTCCCCCCTTTGGAGCTAGAATTTTTCAAAAGCCTTTCTTAGTGTGCTCCTACACTATGATGGATACTATGAAAGGATACTTGTGTCCAAATTTCATCTTTTACCGTTTGGGCTGTGCGTTGATCACCAATTAGTCAGGACAAACTGTTTTATATATAGAGATAACGTTTTAAGATAGACTATGTGCAAAAAATGGGAATAATTAAAAGGGTATATCCTAATTTTAAATTCACATTTGAGTCTTTTCGTGCCATATTGAGTCAATACGGTCACGCACAAACTCGGAATATGAAACACGGCACTCGTGTCAATGCCGTGCAGCGATGAGCCACGATCAAAAAGCACTGACAATTCTCATCTCAATTTGCTAGAGTAAATCTTTCGATAGTTGAAGCCACCGATACCATCAAAATATCGAAGTTTGAATGCAATAAGCTGTAACGTTGCTGTGGCCCGGATATACTTGTCGGCCAGAGTCGCTGCAAAATTCTTTGTTTGGTTCCCCAGGAATAAAGTGAGCCCGCAGTTACCATTCAAATATGATGCTCGCCGTGTGTACAATTTGTGTTTTATTTCCCAAATGTAACAAATGGGAGGGTGCGCTTCAATGCGCGTTTGTTTGCCTCCCCAACAGAACTCACTCCAAAACTCTCTTCAACTTACAACTACTTACACCTACTTAAAACTACTCATCGGCATCGTGACGACGCGTTGCGTAGCTGGCAGCTGTGCGTCGTTACACCTCCCCCTTTCCCCAGAGGTTCGAACGGCCCGATCGATGGTGTTTTCAAATTTTGTTAGCATCGCGCCATAATCGAAAGGCAGATGTGTAGCAGCTGGGTGGCAGCGCTGCCACCCCTCGCGTTTGACCACCTGTCGACGCCACCTGTAACTTCACAGTCAGCTGCTCGCGCTGTCATTCTGTCGCATCGTTGTCTTCGCTCTCCATTTCCGCCACGTGTTTGA
Source organism: Scaptodrosophila lebanonensis (assembly GCF_003285725.1). NCBI lineage: Eukaryota > Metazoa > Arthropoda > Insecta > Diptera > Drosophilidae > Scaptodrosophila > Scaptodrosophila lebanonensis. The sequence continues at coordinate 376,808 of NW_022060745.1, read as the reverse complement.
ATTTCAAATTCTGGGGTGCGGAATCTGTTGGTGATTGCTGGGCAACGAGCTGCATCTCGCAAAAGTACTGACTATACTTTCCAGCCTGCATGGCCTGCCGCTGATGGACTACCTACGCCACGGCTAATTATGTGCCAGCGGCATGCACCTGCTGTTACAACACGGTGTACATCTTATACTGCGTCGACTGCAACCAGTGCACCGTGCCTCCCATCGGTGCCGTTGAGGTATATTTGTGCTATATGTGGCTGAAACGTAATAAAATTCGATTATGTCTGCAGGATTACGTGGACGTTATTCTTTAGTTAGCGCCTGCTTTGGTTGCCCTGACGCTTGCCCGCTGGCCTGGCTGTGTTGGCGTCGCCGCCATGGCTGCCGCTGCCTCCGCTGTTGTCGTCACCTGTTGCCGCGGCTGCCGGCGTCGCCACTACTGCCTTCATCAACGTAGCCGCAGCCGCTGCTGCATTGGTGCCGCTGCTGTTGACGTCGCTACCGCTGCCGTTGCTGCGGCTGCTACTATCGTGTCGCTGCCGCTTACGCTGTTGCGGCTGTTGTCGTGGCTGTTGTGATGGCTGCTGTTTTGGCTGTTGAGAGATTGTCAGTGGCATGGTCCCCATACCAGCGCAACTGCCGCTATCGCTGCACTCGTCGGCGACGCTGATGTCTGCATTCAGCGCCTTCAGATCTCGCACATGTGCTGCCACGCATAGCCTCCATGGTGACACCTCATCTTCTCCCAGCACGTTGGCGATGCGGCGGTACAGCCTGTCGTTCTGTATGGCGTAATCTGGGTATTTGCCGGGGCTCTCCAACACCGCTGCCGTCAGTCGCTGTAGCCATTTACAAGTGGCGCTGCCTCTGGCTCCACGTGTGCGCGGCCGGCCACCTCGCGCGGCTGCCGTGACAGCGCGTCGGCCACCACGTTCAGGGCTTCTTTTCGGTACTGGACATCGAATGCTGTTGCAGCTCCAAGGCCCAGCGTGCAATGCGACCAGTGGGACTCTCGATTGAGTTGAGCCATCGCAACGCCAAGTGATCGGTCACGACAGTGAAATGTTAGCCTTCCAGGTAGTGTCGCAGCTTTCGGATTCGCCAAACAATGGCCAGACACTCCTTCTCCGTGGCGCTGTAGTTGACCTCTGCTTTCTGCAGTTTCCTACTGGCGTAGGAAATCACGTGCTCCTGGCCGTCTACGTTCTGTGTCAAAACCGCGCCCAGCCCATACTCGCTGGCGTCAGTCTGTAGGCAGAAGCGTTGTGTGAAATCGGGGCACGCTAACACCGGCGCTTCCATGAGCTGTCTTTGGATACAATCAAATGCCTCCTGCTGCGGTGTTCCCCAACTCCACTTGTGGCCTTTCTTTAACAGCTCGGTGAGTGGGCCTACCGTTGTGGCGAAATTGGGTACAAAGCGGCGGTACCACGAGACCATCCCGATGTACTGCCGCAGCTGTTTTAGGCTGGCCGGGGGCTTCAGTTCACGTATGGCTGCCACCTTTTCTGGATCCGTCTGTATCCCGTCTTCTGTCACCAGGTGCCCCAGGTAGCGTATGGACCTGCGAAAAAACTCACACTTATCTTGATTTACCCGTAGGTTTGCCGCTCTCAGTCTTCGAAACACCTCCCTCAGGTTACATAGGTGTTCTTCGAATGTCTTCCCAACCACAACTATGTCGTCCAGATAGGCAAACGCGTGTGGAGCCATATCCGGGCCGATGACGCTATCTAGCGCCCGCTGGAAGGTGGCTGGGGCGGAGTGCAGGCCAAATGGCATCACTCGCCATTGGAAAAGGCCCCGTCCGGGCACTGTGAAGGCGGTGTATTTACGGCTGTCGGGCTCCATGGGGATCTGCCAATAACCGTTTCGCAAGTCGATGCTGCTGATGTACTTTGCCTGTCGTAACTGTTCGAGAATATGTTGGATCCTCGGAATGGGGTATGCGTCTGGCTCCGAGCGCTCGTTCAGCTGGCGGTAGTCGATGCACATTCGCCACGCCCCATTCTTCTTGCGTACCAGGACTATGGGCGCGCTGTACGCGCTATCGGACCGCTCAATGCAGCCCTTCGCCAGGAACTCGTCAACCTCGTTGTCAATCACCGCTTGCATCGCCGGATTCCTCGGATAGTAGCGCTGTTTAATGCTCCTGTCGTCTTTCACGCGGATCGTGTGTGTCGCCACCGACGATACGCCCACAATGTTCTCAAAGCGTGGTAATTCCTCCTGAAGGAACGTGGCAGCCTGAGCAGCCTGTTCATCTGTCAGCGTAGCCGCCGATGGAGCAATTGGCTCTGTGGTCACCAATGCCGCACATCGTACTCTGCGGCGCGCCTGACGCCTTCTCCGCCGTCGTCGCTCACGCACGTCTCGCATCTCCAGCTTGTGGCTGCCGGCGGTGAACGTACCATAGGCCTTGCTGATGAAATCTAGCCCTAGTGAGAGCTCGTCCTCGCAGCCCGGCAGTGTCAACAGTGGTACCAAGATGCATTTGTCGTCCACTGTTATCGCCGTCATCGTCTTCTCGCAAACAGTTTGTCGCGAGCCGTTGGCCATCGACATCGACACCTCTACACTCCGTACATTCTCCCCACCTGGCTTTCTCAAGCGTCGTGCCAGCGCCGGGCTCACGAAGCTGCGGGTGGCTCCCGTATCCACCACCGCGTCGAGGGCAAGACCACCGCAATCCACCCTCAACACCATCACTCGCGAGCGTTCTACCACTAGTTTTCCTGCGTGGGCTCGCCTATTGGCTGTATGTGGCGAGCCCCCCTGGCGTTTCCCGCTCTGCGGCGACAGCATTCGTTCGCTCGTATGCCCAGCCTACCGCAATCCCAGCAGTATAGTTGTCGTTGGTTTGGGCAGCATTCGTTGTCGTGCCCCGCCATACCACAGCGTTTGCAAGACCGCTCCTGGTGTGCCGACGAGCTCTGCATCTCGGGCCCGGTTGCTGTTGTTCGCGCGGGTGCAGTCTGTAAAGGGACAAAGTCTCGCCTGTTTAACTCACCACCAGATATGGGCTGCGTATCCGTTGGCTCCGGACGTCGGATCGGAAACCCCCGTGGGCCCATGAACGCTGGCTGGGATGGCCCTGCCCCAATGGTACAGGCCGGAACCAGGCCCAACTCCTCCAGCTCTGCTGCTTGCCGTTTGAATTCTGCCACAGTATGGACATCCTGATGTCGTATCCTGATGTTGATCGCTAGTCGGCTGTTGCGGTAGATGAGCCTCAGCTGCTCCTCTCCGGGCATCGAGCATCAATTCCAGCATCGCTTGGACGTAGGTCGCACTGGACTCCCACTCGCCCTGAAAGCGTCGTTGCGCATTCTGTCGCCACCGCTCAACGTGAGGAGCGGCCGGGTACGCTTCTAGCAGTTCCGCGCGGAACTCTGCCCACGACTGGGTCGAGTTTCGCCTTGTGCGGTCCCACGTCAGTGCCGCGCCCTCCAGAATGTTTGGTAACATCGGCACCAAATTATCTACCGGCTCCCCACTCACTTCCGCTTTTTCTTCTAGCCTGCGCAAGAATGCTCGTGGGTCCCCGCTGCCGTCGAAATGCACTCCCCACTGTGCCACCTCCGTGCTCAGGGCTCACCGCTCGTGGCATTGTCGAGTGGGCCGAACCATCCGCGGATGCGGTTGACACGGCCGGCCCGGCCGTCGAGACCATCGACGGTGTGGCGAGGGTCGTTACCACCGTCGTGGCCACGATCTGGTTCGTGGTCACGCATGGCGCCGCTGGCGCTTCTGTCGTATAGGTGGTGGTGGCGGTCACGGTCACTGGTGCAGCCCCAGCTGGTGCTGTTGCCGCTAATGGTCCCGTTGATGGTGTCTTGGGATGCTCGGTCGGTGTTCTTGGCGATGCCGCAGCTTCCGTAGGCGGCAGGTGCATGCCGGGCGAATCTTCCTCTCGCTTGGGGACCTCCAGTTGTGCCTTCGGCGGTACAGGGCCGCTAGCAGTTCTAGGCGTGGCTGGTGTACCGGCCCCGCCGCTTTCACAAACGTGGCGAAGCGTGTTCTCAGCGTTTCCACGGTGCCCGCGTCGTCGATCCCAAACTCCTGCAGCAGCTCGATCAGCTCCTCCTTCCTCAACGCTCGCACCCAGCTCGTTCGCACCATCACGAGTCAACAATTCTGGCCTTACGTTTTCCAACTCGCCGCGTGGTCGCGGTCGTGTTTAACCTCACTTTATTTTGGGGTCCCTGCTCGGGCGCCACTTGTAACGTTGCTCTGGCCCGGGTATACTCGTCGGCCAGAGTCGCTGCAAAATTCTTTGTTTGGTTCCCCAGGAATAAAGTGAGCCCGCAGTTACCATTCAAATATGATGCTCGCCGTGTGTACAATTTGTGTTTTATTTCCCAAATGTAACAAATGGGAGGGTGCGCTTCAATGCGCGTTCGTTTGCCTCCCCAACAGAACTCACTCCAAAACTCTCTTCAACTTACAACTACTTACACCTACTTAAAACTACTCATCGGCATCGTGACGACGCGTTGCGTAACTGGCAGCTGTACGTCGTTACAAAGCAGAATATTTAAATAATAAAATCTAATTATTTATTGAGATCAATAAGAACAAATCATATACATACATACATCTGCCCGCAATGCGAAGCAGAATATGCGTAGCTCCGTTATTCGGTTTCTGCTTTACTATCGCTTACGCAGTCGTTGCCTAGCGACGGTAACTGTAAACTTTTGGCGTTTTGCCTTTGCAATTAACATTAAATGGTCAAAACGAAAGAAGAAGAGCGAGCCAATGACTTGCAGTTGTTGTTGTTTTTGAGGATTATTTTTTTTACAATCAAACAACTGTGTTCGATTGCCCAATGTATACTTTAATACGAATGTACATACATGCTATATTCATACACAGGCAGACATACATACATACATGCTGTATTCATACACTGGCATACATACATACATACATATGTATGTTTCTATTTACTTTTTCAACCGTACGTAGAGAACCGCACACATAGACACGAACTGTTGCTTGTTGTGTGTGTGAGTGTGTGTATGTGATGTCCCCAACTATTTGATATTTGTTGTTGCTGCATAAAGTTATTAATGAAAACCCTAATGCCAAATGCACTAAACAAAGAAAAAATTACTTTCAAAAATGTTATATAATTTTCAATTAATTAACATTTCTTGCTCTGTCAGTGCAAGACGAATGTACATACATACATATGTAGATACATATGTACATACATAGATGTGCACATATGTATGGACATTCACACATTAGTGTCCCACATTTTGCTTTGGCTATTTCAATCGTTTGCACTCAACTACACGAACAGCTGCTTGCATGTGTGTGTGTGTGTGTGTGTGTGTGTGTGTATGTATACTTAGTTTTCCCTAACTGTTTGATATTTGGTATTGTTTGTTCTGCCTGCTTTTGTAAAATGCATATTTTGAAAATCCTTGAATGCAAAGTTGTAGATTTAGTTACGTAGATTACATTATCCAAATTTTAAATCGATCGGACTAAATTTATAACACAAACTTTTCATTTGAAATAGTGAATAAATATTAAAACCCCAATAATTCAAGCTCCAACTGAAATTTCGAAAATCTTAGTATGCAATTTTGTTTGTATTCTTTAATTGATTTTAGAAACTAAGTTTTAAGTCAATCGGTCGAAAATTTCGGATTTTTCAAACAAACTTTGGAGCTACTTTTCCCCCCTTTGGAGCTCGAATACCCTATGATAGGATACACTATGATAGGATACTTGACCCCAAATTTCAGCTTTCTAGCTCTTACCGTTTGGGCTGTGCGCTGTTGACGCGGTTTCCTTTTGTGCCCCAAGAAAACCCCAATAATTCAAGCTCCAACAAAAAATTTAAAAAACCGCGTATGCAGTTTTCTTTGTATTTTTTTTTTATTGATTTCAGAAACCAAGTTTTATGTCGATCGGCTAAAAAATGCGGATTTTTCAAACAAACTTTGGAGCTCGTTTTCCCCCTTTGGAGCTCGAATTTTCCAAAATCCCTTCTTAGTGCGCATCTACACCATGATAGGATACTTGAGCCCAAATTTCAGCATCCTAGCTCTTACCGTGTGGGCTGTGGGGTGTTGATGCGGTTTTCTTTTGTGCCCCAACATTTTTTTACAGGAAAACTCCCATATTTTAGGGCCCAAAAAATATATCAAAAAACCAAGTATACAGTTTTTCTTGGAATTGTTCTGAGAGTATACAAAGTAAGTTTGAAGTTAATCAGATCAAAACTGTAGATTTTTCATACAAACGTTGGAGCCTGTTTCCCCCCTTTGGACCTCGAGTTTTCCAAAACTTCTTAGTGGGCACCTAGACTATGAAAGGATACTTGAGTCCAAATTTCAACTTCCTAGCCTTTACCGTTTGGGCTGTGCGTTGATCACCAATCAGTCAGTCAGTCAGGACAAACTGTTTTATATATATAGATAGTGGTCATGTGTGTGTACGTTCAACGAAATATTTTGGCAAGAACAAAAATGTAACAGACTACTGCACAATTTTTTGTCAAGAACAGAACATTTTCATTTAAATATGGGTAGTCATGCACACACAAAATAAATACAATTTGAAACATTATATTGAACCGGGTTAAGACGGGCAATACCTGCTAGTAGAATAATAATAATAACGGAGCACACGATAATAAAACAAAACTTTTCCCATTGAAGAGTGGTAAAAAAAACTTCCTATATACCTCTGAGACACTTGCGCTTATACAGACGGATAGATGGACATTAATAGCTGTATCCACTCTTCTTGCCGTACTGATTAAGAATATTTATAAATAGTTTGGGGATTTTAAACGCCTCCTTTCTTTTACGTACACCTACTAAGTAGTGCACCCTTTGGCTATAGGGTATTAAAACATTAAAATAAATTTTTGTCACCCTTGAAATTCACGTATCATAACAATTGTAGGTTTATTTAAATTAAACGATATGAATTCAAAATTTAATATTATTCTTGACTTCTTAAGAAACTCTTACACACTTGTATTATGCCGGTCAAAGTAAATCTTTATCTTAATTGAAATTCTAAATTTTTTTACAGCATTTGTATTGATGTTGAACAAGCAAAGCAAATCTCACACTCTCTGCCTGATGACGTAAATGATAAAAATCATTCGCCTTTTAGTTCCAAATGTACATATGGTTTCACATCACCCGTGGAAGGACTACAATACGAAACAGGTAAAACCCACATTCTGAAGTCGGCAAACATTCATTTTTAAGTAAAATGTATACGAAATTTCAAATTTACGTAAGTGTAAAATGTTATATTAATAAACAAAATATTATTTAATTTTTTAGGTCAAAATTCTTTTCTACCTGGTGAGACAGAGGAGTTGGACGACTTCTGTCACAAAACAATGACAAGATCTGATTTACAAATTTCGGTATTTGTGCCACTAGTGAAAGTTGTTCTAGAGTAAGTACTTAGTGCAGCACTTGAAATCTAAACTTTATTTATAAATGTCAAGGCATCCATATAACCAGCTGAAAACCCACATATATGTCATAGTTTTAAAAAGAACACATAAGCTGTGCTCTAATAAATTTGAACAAGAAAGGAATGCTAAAGTCGAGCAGGCTCAACTCTTAAATACCCTGTACCACCCCACAAAAAAAAGTATTAAATAATTAATTTGATTAATTAATTAAATTAAATATAAAATATTCCATACATACATTTACATTTGCATCAGAATCGTGCCTATGCGTGTTTGTGTACTTGTACATATGTATGTGTGCATTACATAATTATGTCAATGCAGCAACAAATACAGCTGCGGACAGAGGTTGGGCCTGGTTATATGGCTGTAACTTTCTTTCTAATCAACCTATCATAATAAAGCTTGGTATACGGATATATAATCACTAACTGGACTGACTACCAAATTTTAGTTCAAAATTCCAAGAATTACGGGAGTTATAGAGAGAATAGGAGGGGAGTGTGGGGGTGCATCAGAAGAAATGAACAAACTCGGGCTCAGGAGAATCTGGATACCAAGTTTGGTTATTCTCGCTCTTATACTTTCTGAGATCCTTGCGTTCATACAGACAGACAGACGGACATGGCTATATCGACTCGGCTTGTCATCCTGATCAAGAATATTTATACTTTGTGAGGTCTGCCACGCCTCCTTCTGTGTGTTCCATGTACACTCGCACAAAATAAATATACCCGTTTACCCTTTGGCTACAGGGTATAAAAAGAGGCTTTAGCAACAATCGAAGGAAAGGAAAGGTGAAGGTTTAGCTCACTGTTTTCAACAGGTCGTATGGTTAATAAAGAATACTACAAGGAAGTTGTGAAACGTTTCCTTATATATATATAACTCAGTAAAATTGATATGTGCAAAATTTGTTTTTGATATTACCGCTATTTTAATAGATGTTTTAATGTTTTATGTATACAATTTTTTTCTCTTTTACTATGTGTTGCTTTCTCATACATTCGTTTCTTATCAGCTCTTAATCTCAAGCACCGTTAGCTTAAAAGAATCCCAGGTCATTTCATAACAAATTGATAAATGTGCATTTTAACCTTTCACATTTTAAGTCTGAACTACACTTATTATCTCCAGAAAAAAATTGAATTGTTAAGAAGGTTTATTGGAGGCTTATTAAAAGCCGTATCGTTGTGTTTTGGCGAATTTAAAATTAATAATTATATAAAATACCCCGCGAAAACGAGTTAAGCACAGAAAGTAAAATCAAAATCAAAACTATGGCTGATTATGGCATTAAAGTCTGTGTTATTGCTAAAGCAATAAACAAGCATCGGAATACCGTCTCAAACTTTTTAAAATATCCGCTAAAATATGTTCAAAACAACCGGAAAAGGGCAGTTCCCAAAGTTGGTGACCGCACTTAACGGCATATTCGAGCTTTGGCAACCACCAAAGTAATGAGCTGAGCCCAAATTGGGGCAGGATTAAAAATGCAAATAACTGGGCTACAGTTGCAAAAAATTTGGAGAAAGGAAATGGATCTCCAATATGACGCCAAGGTACATAAACCAAAGCCATTGCACCGACATGAAATGGCGGTATGGCGGTATGGTACTCATGGTATGGGCGGCTTTAAGTTCCCTTGGGAAGCTATCAATATGCTTTATACCAGATCGGCTGAAAGCGCAAATGTATGCGGATCTCCTGGACAGCGAACTTATACCATTTCCAAAAGAGTTCCATGGATAGGATTGGAAATTTCAGCAGGTTAACGCCCCAGTACACGTTGCACGGTATAGCATGACGTTTTTCTAGACAAGAAATATCCCCTTAATGCATTGTCCGGCAAAAATTCCGGATTTAAATCCAATTGAGGACCTTTAGGGCATCCTATCAGGCAAAGTTCTTAGGTGTGGAAAACAATTTGTCCCTTTAAAAAATGTAAGAGAGGCCATTGCCAGGAATGGCAACAAATTGACATAATCGTCCTTCAAAAGTTAGTTAATCCATGTCCTGGTTGCAATAGGCCGTATAACAAAAGGGAGACACTATATCTTACTAAAATTATAAGTAAATTGTATTCAAAACAAATAATAATTAAATTTTGAATTTCTTTTCATTTGCACATATATAAATTTTCTATGAAAAATTTCTTTGCGTTAACTTATTGATCAAATTATTAAATACTAAATAAATTTATGGATTTTTAATTATCAATATCTATTATCTATATAAAAAAAATAAAAGTAAAAATCTAATAATTTTATTCTCTAGCAGAAGCAAAACCCCGGCTCAATATAATGCGTCAAATTGTATTTATTTCGTGTGTGTGCATGACCTACCCTTATATTTTCACCTTATTAATTCCCAGTACGAAGGCATTTTAGGTATTTAAATGAACATTTTCTGTTCTTGACAAAATATTATTCAGTAGTCCGTTACATTTTGGTTCTTTCCAAAGTATTACACACACATGACCACTATAACTAATATATTTTAAGTCTCGTTTTCCTCCCTTTGGAGCTCAAATTTTCCAAAAGCCTTTTTAAGTGCACACTTACACTGTGATGGATACTATGTGATACTTGAGTCCAAATTTCAGCTTCCTAGCTTTTACCGTTCGGGTTGTGCGTTGATCACCAATCAATCAGTTAGTCAGGACAAAATGTTTGATATATATAGAGAAAATGCAACGTTTTAAGATAGACTGTGTGCAGAAAAGGAGAACAATTATAAGAGTATATCCTAATTTTAAATTCAAATTTGTGTCTTCGTGCCTTATTAAGTCAACACGATCACGCACGAACTCCGAATATGAAACACGGCACTCGTGTCAATGCCTTGCAGCGGTGAGCCATGATCAAAAAGCACTGACTCTTCCCATCTCAATTTGCTAGATTTAAACTTTCGATAGCTGAATCCATCGATACTATCGATACATCGAAATTTGAATGCAATAAACATAATATTTAAATAATATCTTATAATTTATTGAGATCAATTAGAACAAATCATAAAGATTTGGTAGGCAGGTTGAGATGGTGATATTGACAATGTTCTTATTCTTACATATCTTTACTTGATTATAGGGTTTACATACATTTTCTACCCTGTACAATATTTGCTTACATCTAACAAATTTTTCTGAATTTAGCTTAACAACAAATTGACCCTTTTTTATGGGTTTTACTATTATTTCTTCACAAGGTTCTTTATTCGTTATGGGGATTTTTAGAATGTAGATTAATGTTTCATTACAACTTGCGATGCTTATTTCTGCTGTTTGCAAAGCTTCCTCAAGATTAACATATGGAATTTGATCCTGATCTATGACCTGTTTTATTTTACTTATTTCTGATTTGCTCAAAATCTCGGGGTTGCTAACATCTACCTTTGCCCATTGGACAGCGTATACGAGGTTGAGAATCTCGTCCTTCAGTATACGTAACTGATACATCAAGGTGATGCCTAAGTCTCTCTCTGCATTACCCTCATAATTTAAGCTGTTTGCCAAATTTTGTGTTTTGTCTTCTATTTCGTTCAGTTTCTCTGTTAATTGTTTATTTATTATGACCTGAAGATTGTTATTTTGAAGTATATTATTTGTTTTTTCCTGAACTATTTCGAAATCTCTGCTGTCAGGCGAACCGGCTATCCACTTCCAGGCGGCTCCCAGCAAATCTATATGTCTTTTGCTTCGTCTGTTTGTCTTAAGTTTGTCCAGAAAGTTTTGTAGCCTGTTGATTTCTTCAGAGGCGTATGGGCGAATAGGGTCATATGTCCTTAGTCTCGTTCGTATTGTCGTATTTATTATGTCCAAAGTTCTTTGGTAGTCTTCGAGTCCGATTATGTGTACGAGTCTGTACGTCCCTGTTTGTACTAGTGCTTTTCCTGTGGTTAGTGTCACTGTCTCAAAGTTTGAGTAATCTATTATATGTACTTCAGCCGCACATGCGACAAAAAGAGCCCTGAAATATAACCTGTAACGACGCGTTGCGCAGCAACCAGCTGTGCGTCATTACGAGTAGTTATAAGTACAAGTAATTATAAGAACAGTAAGCCATGAAGGCAAGTAATTGTAAATTCGTTTTAAGTTAGTGCACTTCTGGTTCTCTTCTGGCTCAGGCCCAACGCGCACTGAAGCGCTCTATATGTTGTTCTACAATTAAAGAAACACGTGGAGAAGTTTGGGCATACCGCCCTCTTTTATTTGGTGGACACCTCGGCACTTTGGGGTGCCTAATTTATTACAGCATACTCTGGCCGGCGAGCATACCCGCGGCAGAGTAACAACGTTACAAGTGGCGCCCGAGCAGGGACCCCAAAGAAGTGTGAGGTTAGATCCGACCAAGTAGGGGAGACCTACGATGCTACGAACGAGCTGGATTCGCGTGCTGCGGAAGGAAGAGCTCAGCACGGTGCTGCGCGAGTTCGACATCGAGGAGACCGGCACCGTGGAGGCTTTGCGGGGGCGGCTGGCAACGTTCGTGAAGTCGGCCCAAGAAGAGTACCGACCCCGCCTGGAAGAACTAGCGGCGTATTACGAGAACATGTCGTCGCGTACCGCGACGGCAGGTCAGTTGAGCCCGGTGCCCGGCGGACGGCTGGGAGTCCCGAAACAAGAGGACGTACCGGAGGGACTGCTCGTCGTGACAGAGGCGAACACGACACCGCTAACTCCTGCGACAGTGCCGACCATCTCGGTAGCGGTCGCGGCCTCGCCGGGAGCTACCACAACCGAGCCCACGGCAGCCTCAGCGACGCCAACGGTGGCTCCAGTGCTCTCAACGGCGGACCTGACACAAGCGATTGCCGAGTTGGCTCAGTACACCCACCGGTTGGCCCAGGCTATGGAGGATGGTTTCCAGAAGCTGTCGAGCCAGGTCTGCGGTTCCACCGCGCCTGCTGGTAATGTGCCTGACGAAGATGACCCAACAGCACCGACTCCAGCGTCACCGCTCGCAAGCGCGCAGGCGGTGGCAGAACCACAGGCGCCAACATCAGCCGTGTCAACCGCATCCGCGGCTGGTTCGGCCCACTCGACAATGTCACGAGCGGAGCGGAGAGCCCTGAGCACGGAGGTGGCACAGTACGTTTCGACGGCAGCGGGGACCCAAGAACGTTCCTCCGGGACCTGGAAGATAAGGCAGAGATGAGGAACGTGCGATTAGATGAGTTGGTGACCGTGTTACCGGAAATCCTGGTTGGCGAGGCGAAGGAGTGGGAGTGGTCAAGGCGCAATTTGGTACAACGGTGGGCCGAGTTCCGCCAAGACCTACTAAAAGAATATCCAGCGGGTCCCCACATAGAAGAGCGCCGGCGGGAAGCATACAGCCGGGTCCAGGGCGCATCAGAGAGCCCTATCGAGTATGTCCGAGCGATGCAACGACTGATGCGCGGCGCGGAGATGACTGCAGAGGAGCAGCTTGCAGACTTGTCCACGCCAACGGGCTACCAGAAATACGCGCCAATCTCCGCCTGGCAGGCGAAGAAGTAAGCTCACTCGATGGGTACGTACAGGCGGCACAGGGCGTGCGCCAAGGAATCCTAGCACGGTCACAGGCGGCCGGCAATGATGAGACGAACGCCACACACCCTACGCCGTTCCCACAGCCGGTGGCGGTTGGCCCAGCGGACACGCATCGTCGCCCACCCATCTGCAGACGTTGCGGGATGGGAGGGCACAGTATGGACGCGTGCCCAAACTCTCAACAGCTCTACTGTTGGGACTGTGGTAAGATGGGGGTGCGTGCGAACGAATGCTGCCGACGCGCGACGGGAAACGCCAGGGGGGGCTCGTCCCACATCAACAGTCGGCGAGCCCACGCAGACAGATTCCAATTAACAACGACACGCAGGGTAGCGGCCGCGCTACCAGTAGACTGCGATGGTGTACTGGTAGAGGCGGTCGTGGACACCGGAGCGACACGCAGCTTCGCGAGTCCGATGCTGGCGCAACGCCTGCGGGCGCCAGACGGAGGAAATGTACGGTCCGTGAGCGTGACTGTGTCCATGGCTGACGGGACACAGAAGACGGTCCGTGAAGAAACGAAGGCGACGGTCACGGTGGGCGACAGTCGCGTAGTACTGCCGCTGCTCACACTCCCCGGATGCATAGATGAGCTCACATTGGGACTGGATTATGTCCAAATGGCCAACGGGGCGGTGACTGTGGGCGGCCAAACTGTAGAATTGCGAACAAACGATCCACGGCCACGCAGACGGCGGAGGCGAAATCGCAGAGCCCGACATGCAGCCTTGGTGACAAGCGAGGATCAGGCACGCCAGTACAATCTGCGGAGACGCGAGTGGCGACCCAGACTGGGCGACGAGGTGCTCGTGCGACAACATCACCTGTCCAACGCAGCCGAGCAGTTTGCGGCCAAGCTGGCGCCTCGCTTCGATGGCCCATTCACGGTACGAGCATTCATATCCCCAGTTATAGTGCGTGTGCGACCGGTGGCGGGCGGCAGAGGTAGAACGGCACATGTGCGGGATCTAAAAGCGGTGAACGCAGAAGACAGCGAAGCCGACGAAGGCAGCGACGACAGAGGCAGCGTTAGTATGGTCACCAGGGCCACGCCACCGACAGCTTCACAGCAGCCACAGCAGGCCACTCCTCAGCGTCAACAAAAGCAGCCACAGCGGCAGTCCGGGCATCAAAATCGGCCATATCAACGAGCACGACGACAGCAGCCACGGTCACGACAGCAGCAACAGCAACCAGGGCTTCGTAGCAGCCACACCGACAACAGCAACGGCAACACCACCGGCGTCCACCAAAGCGGGAACAGCAAAGCTGCTGTTCTAGCCGAAGAAGATGCCCATGTAAGCCTACAAACATAATTAAACGCAGTTTGTTGTTACGTTTCAGGCCATGTGAAGCGATGTAGATTACCGCACCGCCTGAGATACACACTCAGCGCCGAATATACCAGAGACGCAGCAGATGGGCGGTATGCTAATTCCATTGGCGATCCCTAAACAGCTACGGCAACAGCAGCCAGTCCCACAGCAGCCACTACATCACCCATTACAGAATCCAGAGGATGACGACACGTCAGCACCACGCGGCGGAAATGCAGAAAACAACAATGCGACCGAATGACAGAGCGAACAGCTGACGGTGAAGGTACAGGTGGCGTTGACAGGTGGCCAAGCGCGAGGGGTGGCAGCGCTGCCACCCAGCTGCTGCACATCTGCCGTTCGATTATGGCGCGGTGAAGGAAAATTCAAAAACACTACCGATCGGGCCGTTCGACCCCTTGGGGAAAGGGGGAGGTGTAACGACGCGTTGCGCAGCAACCAGCTGTGCGTCATTACGAGTAGTTATAAGTACAAGTAATTATAAGAACAGTAAGCCATGAAGGCAAGTAATTGTAAATTCGTTTTAAGTTAGTGCACTTCTTGTCAGTTTCTTATGAGGCCTTTGTAGATAACACGTTCTGTTTCTATTAGTAGTGTTGAGTTCCTATCTTCCTTCACTATTTCCCTTTTGAACCTAGGAGACAGTTTGGTCCCTAATCTTTTGTTGTTTTTCACGAAAATGATGTCGCCTGGTGCGTATTTTTTTATGGGTTGTTTATTATTATTGTGGTAACTAAGATCTTTCTGCTGTTTTTCTTTGATTTTCTTCGCGGTTATGCGCCTTTGGTTGCTCATTAATTGAGGATTGTCGGCCACTTGTCTTCCAAAAAACAGGTCTACCTTTTTTTTGTTTAGTAGTTGAATGTATCGTGTAATTATATTTGCATACTGATCTGTCAAGAAGGTCTCTAAAGGAAGTGTGTACTGCTTCTGCCTTCTGGCATCTAATTATTTCTGACAGGGTGGAATGTAGTCTTTCGATTTGTCCATTTGCTGAGCTATTATATGGCGGAGTTTTATAAACGTTTATATTATATTGATCTTGTAACAACCGCATAATGGTATGTGAACCCAATGATTTCTCGTTATCTATCACTACTATTTCAGGTATTCCAAACATGTTAGAATTTCTCTAAGTGGCTGTTTTATATCTTGTGTGGCCCTAGAGTTTACTATTCTTGCCTGTACGTATTTCGAAAACTTATCGATGGCTGTGAGAACGACCTGTTTGGTGGTTAGGTAGAAGTCGATGTGAACAATGTGTCCGGGGTATCGGGGTATAGGGGTCTCTTCGAGCGCCGGCTTATTGGGGTGTCTCTCATACTTTTGTTCCTTGCATATTTTACATTCTTTTACTACCTTGCTTACCTTTGCTCTCATATGTGGGAAGTATACCTTGTTCAGAAGTTGCTGTTTATTCTCTTGGCTGTTTCTGTGCGCTCGCCTATGTTCTGAAACTATTGCGTCTTCTTGGTCAGACTCGTTGATTAAATCCTTGACGAATCTCCTAGAGAACCTTATCTTATAATTGCTGAAATGTACGGGGTAAATTTCCTGAATTTTCCCAAGGGTTCGTTCATCTGTCTGGAGACCATTGATGACTGAAGGGTTGAGACGTTGTTTGAGAATCTTTATGAGATTAGTTTCGTCATAGAAGGGTTCAACTATTGAGTGCCTATGGTATGTTGGGAATACTATCTCGAATTTATATGAAGATGGTTGGCCTAACTTTAAGAAGATCTGATTTTTGAACACGTTTACTGGTTCATTTGCCATTCCTATTAAATTTTCTGAAGAACTATCGCTGCTATGAACTGAGGCCGTTAGGGCATTTACTTCGTTTCCCAATATCGGGGGCCTACTCAGCGCGTCTGCTACAACATTTTCTTTCCCTGGCTTGTAACACAACTCGTAATCATATTCTTCTAATATTGCTTTCCATCGTTTTAATTTTTTATTATCGTTTTTATTACTGAGGGCGTAAGTAAGGGGCTGATGATCAGTAAATATTTTAACCTTTGCAGTGCCGTATAGGTAGTTTCTGAGATTCCTAATTGCCCATACTATTGCTAACATTTCCCTAACGTTGGCTGCATAGTTTTCTTCTGCCCTACTTAGTGTTCTGGATATGAAGACTATTGGTCGATCCGCCTGTGACAGAACTGCGCCTATTGCGTAGTTGGAGGCGTCTGTTGTTAAATGGAACTCTTTACTGTAATCAGGGTAGCTAAGCACGACTTCTTTTGAAACCAAAGCCTGTTTGACATCCTCGAAAGCCTCTAACGCAGCCCGATCCAATTTTATTGGTGTTTTACTTGATATTTTTTTGGGCGAACGTCCTGCCTTCCCTCTTAAAAGGGTTGTCAGGGGTTTTGCAAGATTCGCATAACCTTTGACAAACCGTCGGTAGTACCAAGAGAGTCCCAGAAAAGATCGAAGGTCCCTAAGTGTTTGGGGTACTGGGAACTCGGTAATTGCCTTGACTTTGTTCGGATTAGTTTTGACGCCACTCGGCGTAATAACACAACCCAAAAAGTCTACTTTGCTTTTTAGAAAATCGCATTTATCTAGTTGGACTTTTAAATTAGCTTGCTCTAGGGTGCTAAATATTTGTCTTATATCGTTAAAATGAGTTTCTTCATCCTTGCTGAATATTATTATGTCGTCTATGTAAACTAGGCATCTTTTCCCTATATGTTCCCTTAATATGTCGTCTACTGCACGTTGAAAGATTGAAGGGGCATTTTTAAAGCCAAATGGAAGCCTTGTAAACTCATATTTCCCATTTCTTATAGAAAATGCAGTCTTCTCGATATCAGATTCCCGAAGAGGAATTTGATGAAACCCGCTCTTCAAGTCTAAAACTGAGAAACATGTGTTTTTTCCCAGTTCTGTCAGAATTTCGCTTATATTAGGAATTGGGTACCTATCCGCTATTGTTACCGAATTGAGTTTTCGGTAATCGACTACAATTCGAAATTAATATCTTTATCATTTCTCCGTTGCCCATTCTACATTCTATATATGGCAACGAAGAAGTTATTCTAAAAAATTAATATCTGTGAATTCGCGCTTGACTTCTCCACCCTCTGTGCTTTCAATATAATCCTCAAAATTTTCGACTTCATCGTTTTCTTCATTATACTCGTCAATCTGTTCGTTGTACGTCTCTTCCTCCTGTTCTGTCATTACATGGAAGTTTCGCTGTCTTTTATCGTCCGGCCTGTTTCCGTATGTGTTTGATGGTCTCTTTCCTGAAAATTGTCACTTGGTCTGTTCATGTAGTTTATCTTCCTTGTCTACTTTGGTCGATGTCCATTGGCTCAGGTGGTGCCAATGGTTTAGGAGCAGATGGACGTTGTGGAGGCATATTGCCAAATGGACGTTGTGGATAATTATTTGATGCATGAGCATTGAAATTTCTCTGATAGTTGCCTTGTTGAAAAATTATTGGATTGAATAAAGTTTGGTATTTGTCTCATGGTCTGTGCGGCTAAGTGTGCTGTATTTCTTTTTGGAGGAATCGGTGGTGCTGTTGCATTGAACTGTTTCCTAGGGATGCCTTGTGCACCAACTGCATGGTTTGTTCTAAATTTCTGGTTTTGGTAAATCAATAGGTTCTTTCATGCCTAGGAGCCTGGGGAGATCGCCATTTAGACCTCTCACAAAGGTATCCATGGCCTTATCCCTATATGTTCTGGTTAAAAGCTCAAGTGCATCGCCACTTATTTTCATGCACGAAATTTTGTTAAGTATGAGAGACAGATGCGAGTAGACATGCTGGTAAAATTCCGATATAGAATGCTGTCCTTGTATGAGGCCAGACATTTGGTATTCGAGGGTACCTATATCTCTCCTATCGGCGTAATTATTTGTTAGATGCTCTGATATGGCCTCCCAATTGAGTGGAGTATTATAAGCTTCTAAAGCTTGGTCTGCATTTCCTACCACCTTGTTTCTGATAGTACTTAGGATTCCGTAGTATTTCGGAGTTCCTTTCAAAGTTGAATAAATGTCTAGAACTCGGTCGACGCTTTTTTTCCAGGAGCTAAACTCCCCTGAATTGCCTGAAAATTCCCTAAGGCTTTTAACAATATCGGGAATCTTATCGAATTCTCCTAGGTTTGATCTGTCTATGCTTACACTATGGTCCACCCATCTCTGTATATTGTTTTCGCCTAGTCTCTGTGTCAGGGCCTCTTGTACTACCTGCGAAATGGTTGCTACTAGCTCTACCTGGCTCATGTGGGCAATAGGAGGATTGATGCTAGCACTTGGCATATTTTGGCTTTGATTCTGGTTAAGCTGCGGTGGCCTAATTAGATTATTCGGATTTGCCATAATGGATATAAATAACTCCAGAAGCTCTTTACGCACAGGAGAAATAAGCAATATGTATATAAATGCAAGGGTTCGGATGAAATAATAAATTTTATCGAAAATAAATGTATATAGAAATGCAAAGGATCAAATGAAATAATAAATTGTATAAAAGTATATGTGTATAAAAATGCAAAGGTTTAAATGAATAATAAATTTTATAAGAATATGGTTGTAAAAGGATATAATTCTCTATCCTGTTACAAAATTCAAGTTTTTTTCTTCAATGTATATATATATATATTTTTATACCCTGTACCCGTAGGGTAAAAAGGGTATATTAGGTTTGTGCAAAGTATGTAACATACAGAAGGAAGCATCTCCGACCCCATAAAGTATATATATTCTTGATCAGCATGACGAGAGAAATCGATCTAGACATGTCCGTCCGTCTGTCCGTCCGTCCGTCCGTCTGTCCGTCTGTCCGTCCGTCTGGATGAACGCGAGGATCTCAGAAACTATAAAAGCTAGAATAACCAAAGTTGGCATCCAGATTCTCCTAGGTCCGAGTAAGGACGAGTTTATTTTTTTTTTTTTAATTTTCCCCCCCTTCCCCCGCTGCAGAATTTCGTCAATAGCGTCCACATTTCAAATGCTACCTAAACCAAACTTGGCACACATAATTTATATAAAATTGTCTACTGTTGTTCAAAATTTTATTCAATTCGGTCAATTCTAAGAAAAGTTATTAGCGAAACAAATTCTCGCCAGTACAACCCCCCCAAACTGCAGCAACAAGTTCGCTCTTCTTCTTCCTCTTTTTGCTGCTGCTATGGACGCATATAACTCAGTGACGGAAGTTTACCTGGGTACAGGGTATTACACTGTCGGGCTTGCTCGACTGTAGCGTTCTCTCTTGTTTTTACGTTGTTTTAATTGCGCAAATTGCGGGTTTTAATTTGTTCTATAATTAAACAGTGTGAACCGTAAAAAGGACTTTTTGTATTCTCAAAATTTTTAGGCGCTTATTTTATTTGTATAAATTTTTTTTATTTTTTATTTCTTTATGTTTTTTTTTCTGAAAACCAGCTGGTTTTACCCTTCTACCCTGGAGGGTCCTTTTAGGACTCGCAGGATTGGGCAGTTTATACTGTATTTCTTCAAGAAATTTAAAATTTCCGTTCAGAATCAGTTCAGTTTTGGTTGCACTGTTCACTTTTAATTTCGTATCTTTTTATCTTTTCCCTTTTCTTATCAAAATTAATTTTTAAATTGAATACAAAATATTTTGTTTCCTTTTCTTGTTTCTTTCCTTAGAAATTTCCTTGTTTCAAAATTTTCTTTTTCTTTTGTTTCACAATATGTTTTTGTATAACTCTTAATTCTACTTACAATATAAGGTGGAACATTTTATCGTCGCCGGCTGGCGGGTATGTTCCTTTTTGCTGTTGCTACTAGGGTACCCTTTCCTAGCACTCCCGCGGCGGTGACTGCGAACTTATCTACAATCACTGTTCCTGGTTCGTCTTCTGGCACCGGTATCTTCGCCTGCTGTTTTTGTTCTTTTTTTCGTCCGAAGGGCAGCCTAAGGGTGCTCTTACATCGAATTTTTTTGGTTTTTCGTCGCTCGCTCTATTAGGCCGCTTTGCGATTTGCTAGTCTTGCACTGTCTTTTCAATACGACACACACGTAGGAATGGCATCTACTTAAGGTACACTTATATCCTTTTACGTTTGACGAATACGACACACACGTAGGAATGGCAGCTACTTAAGGTGCACTTATATCCTTTTTACGTTTGACGAAAACAACACACACGTAGGAATGGCAGCTACTTAAGGTGCACTTATATCCTTTTACGTTTGACGAATTTCTACCGATGCCTCACGTTGGGCGCCAGTTAAATCGTAAATGATTCGATCGAACAAAAAAAATAATTTCTGATCAGACCGGAGGTCTGGTTTATTTAGAATAGAAATCAGAACTAAAAGCTAATTACAAATTTGTTTATCTTAATGCCTCAACCTGACAACCAGCGCAGCGTCGACGCGGTAGCGGCGCAGCTATGCTGACATGTAGTTCGTTCCCACGGAAGCCCCGTAGACATGGTGTCAGCGTTTTATGTGTTCTAGAGCGGATGTGCGTGCAGTTGCAGTATGAAAATGTTAAGTCTTGCCGAATAACAATTTCGGTGTTAACTTATATTTTTTTCAATTTTTATGTCGGGCTTGCTTAGCGTTCTCTCTTGTTATTTATAATGTCATTAAATTGTCCGCAACTGCCAATATTATATATTAAAAGAAATGTGTCCACTTTTAGTGACGTTTGTGCACAAAGCAATTATCAATGTAAATAAAAACAGAGAAGGTACTGGATGATAGATAGGCAATTTTTCATTGGTATTCCTTTTTCTCTTAGATTATTAAGCACCTCAATTCACCGCTGTTTTGTCAAACAGGAGAGCAGGAGGAGGAGATGCAGTAGACAAGAACAATGGTTTTCTATCTCTTACTCTATTATATTATGTATTTTAAATGTCATGTTGGTAATGCGGGACATGCGGGACGCATTTCAGGGTTTTCGGGACTATTTTATTCGATTTTTCAATGCGGGACAACACCTGTCAATATGGGACTGTCCCGCACAATGCGGGGCGGTTGGCCGCCTTATTCAAGCCCAAACTCAAGTTTCGAAAAAGCGAGTAGGTAGTTTTTTCTGAATTTTTTTTATAGATTATAACAAGATAGAACGCTACAGTCAATATAGAATATAAAAATCAAACTTGAAGTTCATTGGTCTGTCCGTCTGTATGAACACCTGGATCTCAGAGACTATAGGAGCTAGAGACACCAAATTTTGCACAAAGATGCCTTATGTGTGTACGCTATACAAGTTTGTTTTATTTTTTGATTCCCCCCCCCTTCCCCCCTATGGGGGGTTTTCCGTAACGCCGTTCGTATGATCGCCTATATCTCGGAGACTGTAAGACCTAGGGATATCAAATTTAAAGTCCAAGATGCCTTATATGAATACGCAGAAAATGTGTTTTTTTGGAATTCCCCTCCACTATAACTCCCGTAATTCTTAGAACTCAAATTTTGGAAATACCCCCAATTAGTGATTATGTGTCTGTATGTCAAGTTTCATTATGATAAACCGATTTTACAAGAAGTTATTGCCATAAATATATTTCCTGCTCAAGCGCTACCAAAGCGCTGCCCGCAGTTGTTGTTGATACTGACTGCAAACATGCTTGCACGCGCATATATATACATACACTCACATAGACGCAATTGCTATGTAAATGTGCAATTATACACCCTTTATGTGAGTTCGAATACCGAGAGAGGTAAAATCGATCACAAATTTTTTTTTTTTTTTTTCTTAATTTTTTAATTTCTATAATTATTCTAAACATATGTACAGTGTATTTCAAAGTCTGGACACCCGACCTTAGCTGTTTTACGTGTCCAAACAAACTTTGGAACTCATTTTCCCCCACTTGGAGCTCGAATTTACAAAAACTTTACAAACTTTGGAGACTCTCTAACTCCGTAATTCATGGAATTTCGAGTTTAAATTTTGCAAATACCCCCAGTTAGTAATTATGCGTCCGTACGCCAAGTTTCATTATGATAGACCGATTTAGCAAGAAGTTATAGCCATAAATATATTTGCTGCCCAAGCGATGCCCGCAGCTGTTATTGATGTTGGTCGTTTGGTTGACTGCAAACATGCTCACACAGACAGAGAGGTAAAATTGATGAAAATTTTTTTTTAATTTTCTTAATTTGTATACTCTGTACATGAATATACTCTTGCACATAAGAGTATATTAGGTTTGCGCGAGCTGAAAAATATAACAGGCAAGGAGGCGTGGCAGACCCCAAAAAGTATATATATTCTTGAATGTAAATAGACTACAACTACACACTTCTGCATACCAAAAACAAATGTACCGGTACAACTAAAGATGGGACACATTCAAATATTTATGCACATATACATACTTCTTTCCATGAGGTACATACATACATCTGCCCGCAATTCGAAGCAGAATATGCATAGCTCCGTTATTCGGTTTCCGCTTACTCAGTCGTTGTCTAGCGACGGTAACTGTAAACTTTTGGCATTAATTAATTTAATTAATTTAATTTTTGTGATATTTTTAATGTATAGAGTAAAGTAAAATTCGATTTTCATTCATTCGATTTTATTTTCAAAATTATTTTTTACAATTGGCTCTAGTTATGTTGAGTATGTACTACAAATTTGGAGATCGTCGAAAAAAAATATTACAATAGGTTAGGTTAGGTTAGGTTGAAATGGCGGGGGTGATGATAATCACCCCCCACTTAGGCCTAGGAGTCCCATTGTGATACCATGTAATCCCTAGTTTTGTTGGTGAGCCTTCAGTCACCCTGTGGTGTTCAAAAAATTTGCTAAGTCCACGAGCTCCACATCTTTTAATTCCGAGAGGTCGCTTAAGAAAGGTTACCCTAAGGTGCATAGCCTGCGCCTGCTCAGCGCCGGGCAGTGGCAGAGGAGGTGCTCCTCACTTTCCTCCTCCTCCTCGTCTCTGCAGCTTCTGCAGAAGTCGTTGAACGGAATGTTCAGTCTTGATGCATGTCTGCCAATCGGACAGTGGCCCGTGAGGGCCCCCACCCCCATGGAGATATCTGTCCTTCTTAGTCTTACAAGCTTTAACGTCCTTTTTGTGTCAAGGGATGGCCAGGTAAGCCTGGCACAAACGCATGTGTTTATGCTCTCCCAGCGCTACTGTGCCATGAAATGCGCATGATTGCGTGTCATGAGCCGAAAGGTTGCTAACGGCATTCCCATGCCTTCCGTGTCGGGAAGAATGCTTGCGTTTGTTCCCTCCCTGGCCAGCTCGTCTGCAATGCAGTTTCCCTCAATATTCTGGTGTCCTGGCACCCATATGAGGGTGGTACTGACCTGCTGGGCCATCTCGTTGAGAGATTTGCGGCAGTCAGTAATAGTTTTTGAGTTGTCTACATTGGATTCCAACGCTTTGAGCGCCGCTTGGCTGTCGTTGTTCTGGTAGTGTGGTAGGTAGTCCCATTCTGTTCGAGTGGGTATCCTGACGACATATTTCTTATCAAAAATAAGTTTTGGTATGCAGTAGTCCGTGTGGGTAGGAACCCCGGGGTGCAGACGGAGTACACTTGCATGTCCTCGTGCTGAGCTTTTCCAAGCAGAAGTTTCTCTCAGCCTGAGGGCTGAGTTTGTGGCTAGTTCCCTCCCGACTATATCCAGTGGGAGGAGGTGGAACATTATGTTAAGCGCCTCCGTTGGTGTTGTGCGAAGAGCCCCGCTTATGCTTATTTCCGCCGATCTCTGCACCTTGCTGAGCAGAGTGAGGATGGTCGATCTTTCCAGCGCAGGCCACCATACCACAATTCCATATAGGAGGATCGGTCGTATGATAGCCGTATATATCCATTGTACGGTGCTTTGTGAGAATCCCCATCTGGAGCTTATGGCCTTCTTGCAAGTGTCGAGTGCATTAGTGGCTTTCTTCACCCGCTCAATTGTGTTATCGTTCCAGTGCAGTTTGCTGTCCAGGATTACTCCCAGGTACTTTGCACTGCGGCTGAATTTGAGGGGAACTCCTTTTAGCGTGGGTGGCTGGAGTTCCGGAATCTTGTACTTCCTTGTGAAAAGTACTAGCTCGGTCTTTGTAGGATTTACTCCTAGACCGCAGGGGGACGCCCACTGCGAGAGCGTTGATAATGCTCCTCATGAGGCAAAGTGTCTGTGGGTATTTACCACTGCAGATTATAGCCACATCATCAGCATAAGCTATGACCGCGTGGCCTTCTATCTCCATGCGCCGTAGTAGCTGGTTTACCGTCAGCACCCACAGTAGCGGGGACAGAACTCCGCCCTGAGGGGTACCCCTGCTCACGAACTTGCGGCAAGATAGTCCCCCTAGTTCGGCATTCACAGCCCTGCTAGTGAGCAGCTGGCTGATGAAGCTTACCAGGGAGTCATCCACCCCAAGATCCGTCAACGACTTGGTGATTGCCGACGGTAATATATTGTTGAAGGCGCCCTCTATGTCCAGAAAGGCTACCAGCGAATACTCCTTAACGTGGAGTGAGTTCTCTATTCTAGAGACAAGGGAGTGGAGGGCAGTGTCAGTGGACCTGCCTTTGCCATATGCGTGCTGAGAGTTCGACAGCAGTGCCGGGTTAATGGACTGTCTGAGGTATATCTCAATGAGTCTCTCCAAAGTTTTTAGAAGAAACGAGGATAGGCTGATGGGCCTGAAGTCTTTTGCTTTTACATGTGATGCCTTCCCGGCTTTGGGAATGAACACCACCCTTACTTCTCTCCAGCCTGCTGGAATGTGATTGACTCTTAGACAACCTCTAAGCGTAGTCAGTAACCATGGCATGATGTGCCTCAAGGAATATTGGAGTTGGGCTGGGACAATACCGTCCGGCCCAAGAGATTTGTATGGCTGGAAAGTTTTTACTGCCCAGAGTATGCGTTCTTCGGTAACGATGCTACCTATCAAATGCCTAGATATCCCACTCGTTTGGGGGATGATGGCTGCACTGCTGCTGTCAGTACCGCCCGAAAAGTGTGTGTTGATAAGCAGGTCTAGGGAGTCCCTGCAGGATTCCATCCACCTACCATCGTCCCCTTGCAGAAGGGTTGGTGGAGAGGGTGATTTAGCCAGCACTTTTCTGAGTCTCGATGCTGCAGACGTTGACTCGATGCTTGAGCAGAAATTGGCCCATGAGCTCCTAATGGCCATTGGCTCTCCTAATGGCTGACTTAAAGGCTGCAAGTTTACGTTTATACAGTTCCCAGCTGGGTACTGTATTGCATCTCTTAGCCTCATTGAATTGCCTTCTACATTCTACACGAAGACCATCTATCTCGGTGAACCACCAGGTGGTTTGCATTTGTCTTTATAAATTGTGCTAGGGCAGGCTTTTTCAAGCGCTTCCGTGCACGTTCTAGTAAAAATATCAACCAACTTGTCCAATTCCTCTCCCGTACTGGGTTCAGAGTTTTGAAGGGGGGGTAGTTTCTTGAAAAGAAGTCTCAGATAATACCCCCAGTTGGTTTTTCTAGGGTTCAAATTCATAATTGTAGCTGGGGTATGGTACCCAAGCCTAAAGTGTATGAGCCTGTGGTCCGAGAATGAAAGATCCTTCAGGACCCTCCAGGCAAGGATTCTATGCGAAAGAAAGTCAGACGCTAACGTGATGTCCAACACCTCGCTGCGATTTTTAGTAACGAAGGTGGGGTCGTTCCCTACGTTGCAGATCAGCAGGTTGCTACTTACAATATAGTCGTATAAAGACTCACCTCTTTCATTAATGTCACTGCTACCCCATTGGGTATGGTGAGCATTGGCATCTCCGCCTAGGATCGTGCCAATTTTGTTGTCACTGCTATTGCCGACTAGGGCTCTTAGCAGCTGTGAGGGGGGCTGACTTCTTGGTCATGGGCCATGTAGACGGAAGCCATTCGTATGGTAGTTTTAGCCTCACCATTTATGTCCCCAAGTCGTAGACTGATCGTCGTTAGGTCATCATCGCTGAATTGAGGAATTAGAATGGCGGTAAGTTTTTTCTTAGCTAGAATACAAGTTCTAAGTTTACCCTTACCGCTCCTGTAAAAAAGGTCGAAGCTTAGTGATCCAAGACCCCTGATTTTGCTGTTATTTACCCAGGGCTCTTGGATTAGGACTAGGTCCGCCTCGCCTGCTGCCAGACGAACCATTAAAGCAGCTGTTGCTACTTTACAGTGATGCAGGTTTATTTGGAGGACCTGCATCTCCGGTGTTCTCCGCACTCTCCTCCGTTAGCGTCGCGTCGGCTTCTCCACTGCTGTCTTCAAGAAGCTCCCGATCGGAATAGAGCTTGCCCAGCGTGTTTCCATAACTGGAGTCGGTCGAGATGTCGTCCCGTAGATCCCCAGAGGGGTCTTCTGCGTCGACGTCCATCTCGTCCTCACTGGGCGGCTCTATTGCATTTGTGTTTTCGGCGAGATTGCATAATGCTCCCATGTCCGCCTTGTATATACTTAGTTTGATCTTGTCAAACCCGTAGTTGATGCGACATTCCGCCGCATTCAACTGCTCTATGCATTCATTGTTGAGCATAAGGACGACCTGCATTGTAGCTCTTTTTGTCGCCTCAGTTTTTATTACTTTCCAACCCTGGGTGTTAACCTTCGTGTTGAAAAGTTGGATGAGCTCCAGAATCTTTGCGGGCTCTGCGGGCTTGGCCGGGATCCAGGCCCTGGCCCTCGGACGGGATGGTATGTCCTTTGCATCAACCACTGCTAGTTGTGCACCCGGGTATACCTCCCCCACTCTGCTGATTGCCTGCCTATATAGCTCAGCCGACCTCTCGTCATCACAAGCTATGAGCTTGACACCGCCCTGGTACCATCCAGCATCAGTGCACTGAGGAGGTTCACCAGGATTATCTTTCAGCACCTCCACCGCGACCGTGGCTATCGCTACTTTTTTGCTTTCTTTCATAGATTTTAAAATCCAAATTTGAAGTTGATTGGAGCTCATTTTCCCCCACTTGGAGCTCGAATTTACAAATATCCCTTTTTATGGTGTAGGTGAGCACACCATAAAAAACATCTTATGTCCAAATTTCAGCTTCCTAGCTCTTGCCGTTTGGGCTGTGCGTTGATTGCGCATAGTTTTTCGTGTCCCGATTTTTCCACGGGAAAATCCCTATAATTCTGGCCTCAGGAAAAATAGCGAAAAACCAAGTAAACAGATTTTCTTGTATTCTTTATGAGA
The DNA here is from genome assembly GCF_003285725.1 of Scaptodrosophila lebanonensis. Taxonomy (NCBI): domain Eukaryota; kingdom Metazoa; phylum Arthropoda; class Insecta; order Diptera; family Drosophilidae; genus Scaptodrosophila; species Scaptodrosophila lebanonensis. The sequence continues at coordinate 349,358 of NW_022060745.1, read as the reverse complement.
GAGTATACAAACTAAGCTAAGCTAAAGTAAATCGGTTGAAAATGGTAGATTTTTCATACAAACGTTGGAGCCCGTTTTCCACCACTTGGAACTCGAATTTTCCAAAATCCCTTTTTAGTGCTAACTTTCACTGACAGAGGGATCTTGTGTCCAAATTTCAGCTTCCTAGCTCCTATATATATATAAAACAGTTTGTCCTGACTGACTGACTGATTGGCAATCAACGCACAGCGCAAACGGTAAGAGCTAGGAAATTTGAAAAAAAATTTTTTAAATTTCCGTAAGAACCCTGATTCTTATGGTGAGATCAAAAGCTACGGAAACCAACCAACATTGACGAACGTTGTTAACGGGAAATTAGGCGTCTTGTTGTTCAAAAGTACATTTCTTGTAACGAGATAAGGGGTCATTTAGATCTGAATGTTACTAGAAGACGAGTCCACCAAATTCTGGTTGAAAATATTAACGCTTAATATACTTCCCGAGAGTCAGTACTTAAGCTACTTCCATTTCCGTCGGGCTCGTTTATCAGTTGCTGAAAAGCACAAATTTTGGATAAATAAATTTCGAAATAGTATTCTTTCCGAAAAGAAAAAACTTTACATGGCCCAGATGGCTGTCATAAATATTGCCGCAATTTCAGGCCACCACAGCAAACTCGTCATAAGCGGAACTACAGTGGCGTATCATTGATGATTTGGGCTGCATTTGGATATGCTGGAAAGACCTGAATTGGTTTTATTCCATCTAAAACCAAATCGGGAATATATACAAGTATACAGCTGTTGAAAAAAGAACTTATTGAATTTGCGGGAGACCTTTACGAATATAATTAAATTTTCCAACAGGACAATGCCCCAAATCACGCTGCACGCCTTACTACCTTTATGAAATATACCATCAACTCCAAGAGAATTGGCCAACACAATGCCTAACCGGCTAATAAAGGTTATAACGGGAAATGGAGAATTACGGAAGTTATAAGAAAAAACACGAATTGGGAGTGGAGGGGTGCATCAGAAAAAAACAAAAACTCGTCCTTTCTCGGACTTAGAAGAACCTCGATACCAAGTTTGGTTATTCTAGCTCTTATACTTTCTGAGATCCTTGCGTTCATACAGACGGACGGACGGACGGACAGACGAACAGACGAACATGGCTATATCGACTCGTCTTCTCATCCTGATCAAGAATATATATACTTTGTGGGGTCTGCCACGCCTAGTATAGCCTTTCACCCTTTGGGTACAGGCTATAAGAATAGGATATACTCTTATAATTATTCCCATTTTTTGCACATAGTCTATCTTAAAACGTTGCGTTATCTCTATATATATCAAACAGTTTGTCCTGACTGATTGGTGATCAACGCACAGCCCAAACGGTAAAAGCTAGGAAGCTGAAATTTAGACTCAAGAATCCTTTCATAGTACGCATCATAGTGTAGGTACGCGCTAAGAAAGGCTTTTGGAAAATTCGAGCTCCAAAGGGGGGAAACGAGCTTAAAAAATATTAGTTATAGTGGTAATGTGTGTGTATGTTCAACGAAATATTTTTGGAATATATATGTATTGGACTTTATGTATACTAGGTGGGGTGAAAAGTAACCTCCTTGGGCATGAAAAAAAGGGTTTCATTTTTTAGTTAATGTAGTCTCAAATTTTTTGATTCCGTGTGAAAATTAATTTTCCGGAAGGTCTACAAAATACGCTTCTGCAGCGTCGATGACCTCCTCACGCGAGCTGAATTTTTTATTGATGAGCCATCTTTTGAGGTTTGGGAAGAGATAATAGGCCGAGGGATCCAAATCAGGTGAATAAGGTGCATGGGGAAGTACTTGAATTCATCTTTTGAGGTTTGGGAAGAGATAATAGGCCGAGCGATCCAAATCAGGTGAATAAGGTGCATGGGGAAGTACTTGAAGTCCTAAATCGTTGATTTTAGCCATGGTTGAGATGCTGGCTTCAGTCTTTTGCCGAGCACTCATTCTGTTCTCTGGTATGTAATAGTGGATGAAGGTTACCAATCGATGCCAAAGTCCACCCGATTCCGCACCAACATGACCAAACACTCTTTCCAAGTGTGCTCACAATCGTATTTTTGGTCTGAACTCAGCGTGCGCGGCACCCAATGGCAGAATAACTTTTACATATGCAAAATTTCGCCCAAAACATGGCATGTACGCTCAGTACTAATCCTTATGGCCTCTGCTAGCTCGCGCCGTTTCACTTTTCGGTCAGCCATTTCATGTATTTTTTGAACATTTTCCTGAGTAACACTTCATCGCTAGTGCAGTTTCTCGAAACCAATATTTCACAGTGTAATCTGAAGGAGCATTCGCCCTATAGTATTTAGCCAACTTTTGTTTAATTTCCTTCGCTGTTTTGCGTCTCAAAAAATAATGTTTTTTGAGAGAACGAAATTCAATTTTTTCCATGCTGAACATGATGCGAAACACGTCAACAACTATCAGCTATAAAAACAATACTAAGGGCTACCTAAATATGAATGGACTATAAGGCACCATAATAATTTTTGCGAAAGTAGCGCATTGTGGTGGTCTAGGAGATTACTTTTCACCTCACCTAGTACCCTAGCTCTCGGAAACTACCAAAGAAATTTGCTGTTTGGTTAGTTTCTTTAGAAACTTTAGATAGTGCCGGTAGAGAAAAAGCATACTGTAAATAAACTTGTAACTGTATGAAAAAATTATGAGCCCATCAAAGACAGGCAAGGCCTGCTAGTTGCTAGTTGCTGCTAGTTTTCTGAACATTACTCAAAATTCCAAATGATATTAAAAAGAGTGATACAAATAAATTTAATTTTTAAAAACACCATAAATGGAATTCTTCACTTCGCCAAAGTTCGATCAGATGCACTTCTCAAACATTTGCGTTGTATTTTTTTCTATATTTCAATATTAATGCAAATGACATATTTGTTTTTTGTTTAACATATTACGTTACAGAATTTTAACAAAATTAGTCAGTAAAATGTAACCGTTGACAGTCAGTTGTTGCTGACAGTGTTACAGGATTTTTACAGAGTTAGTCAGTTAAATGTCAGCGTCGACAGTTAGTTGTTGCTGACAGCTGGCATGGTGGGAAGTTCGATGAAATGAAATCCTTCAAAGTTTTGTGGCATCGACCTTTTTTGTTTTTGGAGATTTCAAAAATAACTGTTGCCGAAACCTCCGAAAATTTCTGTGGCACCCCTGTATATAAATAAGTAATTATCTACTTTTGTTTCAAACTTGATCAAAATCGGTCAATTCTAAGAGAAGTTAAGAACCCCGACCACTATTAATTCGTACGGCATGCTTTTTTAGCCGTATGCAATGCTTAACAGATGATATTTTCAATAGTAATGCAGATAACACATGCAATTTTTTTTTTTCTGAAAGACCATTTTAATCTCCTAACTTTAGAAAAAACAAGAGAGAACGCTACAGTCGAGCAAGCCCGACAGTGAAATTCCCTGTACCCAGGTAATCTTCCGACACTGAGGTATATGGGCGCCATAGTAGAAGCAAGCAGAGGAAGAAGAAGAGCGAACTTGTTGCTGCAGTTTGGTGGGGTTGTACTTTAGAGAATTTGTTTCGCTAATAACTTTTCTTAGAATTTACCGAATTGGATAATTTTAAACAACAGTAGATAATTATATATAAATTATGTGTGCAAAGTTTGGTTTATGTAGCATTTGAAATGTGGACGGTATTGACGAAATTCTGTAGCGGGGGAATGGGGGAAAATTCCAAAAAATAAAATAAACTCGTCCTTTCTCGGACCTAGGAGAATCTAGATACCAACTTTGGTTATTCTAGCTTTTACAGTTTCTGAGATCCTCGCGTTCATTCAGGCAGACGGACAGACAGACAGACGGATGGACAGCCGGACAGACAGACGGACAGACAGACGGACGGACATGTCTAGATCGATTTCTCTCGTCATGCTGATTCAGAATATATATAATTTATGGGGTCGGAGATGCTTCCTTCTGCATGTTACATACTTTGCACAAACCTAATATACCTTTTTTACCCTACGGGTACAGGGTATAAAAATGCGTACTTATTTAAAGATAATCAAAGTTTTGCAACGGTGGCACGTGGTAAGCAAATATGAACAGGTGCAATTGCAAGAAATTAAATTTGATTAAGTCGTCTGTGCAAGGAATTGTACAAAATTTTAAGAAAAACTTAAATATTCAAAATAAAATCGCAAATAGAGGGTGAAAATCGACAACAGCTCGTGACAAAAGAGCCCTGACCACAATTTTGAAAACTGATCGACGCCAATGTTTAAGAAATGTAGCATCTGAGTGGTCTGAGAAAATCGGTAAAAGAGTTAAGCATGAGTGGATATAGGTTTTATAATCAATAACTTACTCTTAGGCCAAGGAAAAAACAAATGCTTACGCTTCATCAAAAGAAGAAGCGTTTACAATGGTTTTGGAAAAGATGTCTTGGACTCAAAGGCATTGGAGCACCATCATATTTAGCGATGAAGCTAAATTTGAACGATCAAGTACGAATTAATAGTGGTCACACGTTTCTCTGTACATGAAATATACAAGAGTATATTAGGTTTGCGCGAGATATAAAATGTAACAAGCAGAAGGAGGCGTGGCAGACCCCACACAGTATATATATTCTTGATCAGGGTGACAAGACGAGTCGATCTAGCCCTGTCTGCCTGTCCGTCTGTCCGTATAAACACCTGGATCTCAGAGACTTTAACAGCTAGAGACACCAAATTTTGCATAAAGATGCCTTATGTGTACGCTATACGAGTTCGTTTTATTTTTTTTATTTCCCCCGCACTTCCCCTATGGGGGTTTTCCCGATTTTCAATTCGTATAATCGCCTATATCTCGGAGACTATAAGAGCTAGGGACACCAAATGCCTTATGTGAATGCGCAGAAAATGTGTATTTGGAATTTCCCTCCCTCCCCCTTCTCCACCGCTATCATTGATTTTCCATACCTCCCGTAATTGCAGGAAATTTTCATTGAAATTCGGAAAGTACTTTGAGTTAGTGATTTTGAGTCTGTACGCCGAATTTCATATTGATAGGCTGATTTAGCAGGAAGTTACATCTATATATGTATATATGATTAAGCAGTGCCCGCAGCTGTTGTTGTTGTTACTGCTTTGCTCAGGCACACGAGACATACACGCATAACTATTCTACACATATGTACAGAGTATTTCAAAGTCAGAATACCCGACTTTAGCTACTCTACTTGTTTTAATTAGAAGTATTTCAGAGTCGGGACACCCGAATTTAGAAATGTCGATCGGATTTCTTTTTGCTAGTGCCGAAAGATTTGTGAGGAGGCCATCTCCTAGAAAGCGTTGCCTGGTCCTGAACAAGGCTGGGCAGTCGCAGAAGAGGTGGGAAACTGTTTCCTTCCTTTCTTCGTCTCTACAACCTCTACAGGAGTCATTGTGCTGAAGTCCCAGTTCACCGGCATGGAAGCCCACCAGCCAGTGCGGCGTGATGACTCTGATTACAGTTGAGCATTGGTTTTTACTCAGTTTACAGAGTTCTAAAGTCCGTTTCTTATCACGAATGGGCGACGTTTGACGTGTGATTTTGTGCTGGTTTGTATCGTTGGTCCACATTTGATTTACAATGAAATCGAAGTGGTTCCGAACGGACAGTTTACAGCTGGCCATCGGTATACCGATGCTTTTCTTGTCTGGAAGGAGGCGAACAGTGGTACCTTGTCTTGCCAGTTCGTCGGCTATGCAGTTTCCCTCTATGTCCCGATATCCTGGCACCCAAATGAGATATACTGAGAACTGTGCTTCCATCTCGTGAAAAGATTTGCGACAGATCTGCACTGACTGTTTAGGGATTTTATTGCCGCTTGGCTATCCGCATATATGCAGACTAGCAGGTATTGCCCGTCTTAACCCGGCTCAATATAATGTTTCCAATTGTATTTATTTTGTGTGTGCATAACCTACCCATATGTTTTCACCTTATAAGTTACCAGTAGGAAGGCATTTAAGGTATTTAAACGAACATTTTCTGTTCTTGACAAAAAATTGTTCAGTAGTCCGTTACATTTTTGTTCTTGCCAAACTATTTCGTTAAACGAACATGACCACTATAACTAATATTTTTATAGCCTGTACCCAAAGGGTGAAAGGCTATACTAGTTTTGTGCGCATGTATGTAACACACAGAAGGAGGCGTGGCAGACCCCACAAAGTATATATATTATTGATCAGGATGAGAAGCCGAGTCGATATAGGCTTGTCCGTCCGTCCGTCTGTCCGTATGAACGCAAGGATCTCAGAAAGTATAAGAGCTAGAATAACCAAACTTGGTTTCCATATTCTCCTAAGACCGAGAAAGTACGAGTTTGAGTTTTTTTTCGATGCACCCCCCCACTCCCCCGCAATTCGTGTTTTTTCTTATAACTTCCGTAATTCTCGGAATTTTGAAATAAATTTTTGTAGGTACATCCAGTTAGTACTAATGTGTCCGTATGCCAAATTTCATCATGATAGGTCAATTCTGAAGAAAGTTATAGCCATAAGTAAAATCGCTGCTCATGCGCTGCCTCTGTCGGCAGCGCTGCCCGCAGCTGTTGTTGTTGTTGCTGCTTTGGTTCAACTTTGTGCTGCATACATACACGCATATAAACACGCATAGGTACGTGATGTAAATGTATGCTGTTAAAACTGAACATAAACATGTATTCTCATTTAATTTAATTAATTAATTCATTCATTCATTTTTTTTAATAATTTAATTTTTTTTTTAATTTTTTTTTTTTAATTTTTTTTTTTAATTTTTTTTTTTTTTTAATTTTTATAGCCTGTACCCAAAGGGTGAAAGGCTATACTAGTTTTGTGCGCATGTATGTAACACACAGAAGGAGGCGTGGCAGACCCCACAAAGTATATATATTCTTGATCAGGATGAGAAGCCGAGTGGATATAGCCTTGTCCGTCCGTCCGTCTGTCCGTATGAACGCAAGGATCTCAGAAAGTATAAGAGCTAGAATAACCAAACTTGGTTTCCATATTCTCCTAAGACCGAGAAAGTACGAGTTTGAGTTTTTTTTCGATGCACCCCCCCATTCCCCCGCAATTCGTGTTTTTTCTTATAACTTCCGTAATTCTCGGAATTTTGAAATCAATCTGCTAATGCGCTGCCTGCAGCTCTGTCGGCAGCGCTGCCCGCAGCTGTTGTTGTTGTTGCTGCTTTGGTTCAACTTTGTGCTGCATACATACACGCATATAAATACGTATAGTTACGTGATGTAAATGTATGCTGTTAAAACTGAACATAAACATGTATTCTAATTTAATTTAATTAATTAATTCATTAACTTTTTTTAATAATTTAATTTTTTTTAAATTTTTTTTTTTAATTTTTCTTTTTTGTGGAGAGTACAGGCTATTTTACTTTCGGGCTTGCTCGACTGTAGCGTTCTATCTTGTCCTTTTTTGTGGAGAGTACAGGCTATTTTACTGTCGGGCTTGCTCGACTGTAGCGTTCTATCTTGTTTAAAGCTCGTTTTCCCCCCTCTGGAGCTAGAATTTTCCAAAAGCCTTTCTTAGTGTGCTCCTACACTATGATGGATACTATGAAAGGATACTTGAGTCCAAATTTCGTCTTTTACCGTTTGGGCTGTGCGTTGATCAATTAGGCAGGACAAACTGTTTTATATATAGAGATAACGCAACGTTTTAAGATAGACTATGTGCAAAAAATGGGAATAATTGTAAGGGTATATCCTAATTTTAAATTCACATTTGAGTCTTTGGCATAGCGTCATATCTCCGACGACATATCTCCGCCGAACTGAAAGCGACATATCTCCGCGCGGAGACATATATATATACTCCGCGCGGAGTTATGTCGTTTTTGCTTCGGCGGAGATATGTCGTTTAAGAACGACATATCATATATATAGATATAAAAATTCCAAAAAATAAAATAAACTCGTCCTTTCTCGGACCTAGGAGAATCTGGATGCCAACTTTGGTTATTCTAGCTTTTATAGTTTCTGAGATCCTCGCGTTCATCCAGACGGACGGACAGACGGACAGACGGACGGACGGACATGTCTAGATCGATTTCTCTCGTCATGCTGATCAAGAATATATATACTTTATGGGATCGGAGATGCTTCCTTCTGTATGTTACATACTTTGCACAAACCTAATATACCCTTTTTACCCTACGGGTACAGGGTATAAAAAGGGTATATTAGGTTTGTGCAAAGTATGTAACATGCAGAAGGAAGCATCTCCGACCCCATAAAGTATATATATTCTGAATCAGCATGACGAGAGAAATCGATCTAGACATGTCCGTCCGTCCGTCCGTCTGTCCGTCTGTCCGTCCGTCTGGATGAACGCAAGGATCTCAGAAACTATAAAAGCTAGAATAACCAAAGTTGGCATCCAGATTCTCCTAGGTCCGAGAAAGGACGAGTTTATTTTATTTTTTGGAATTTTCCCCCCCTTCCCCCGATACAGAATTTCGTCAATAACGTCCACATTTCAAGTGCTACCTAAACCAAACTTTGCACTCATAATTTATAAATAATTGTCTGCTGTTGTTTTATTCAATTCGGTCAATTCTAAGAAAAGTTATTAGCGAAACAAATTCTCGCCAGTACAACCCCCCCCCCAAACTGCAGCAACAAGTTTGCTCTTCTTCTTCCTCTTTTTGCTGCTGCTATGGGCGCATATAACTCAGTGACGGAAGTTTACCTGGGTACAGGGTATTACACTGTCGGGCTTGCTCGACTGTAGCGTTCTCTCTTGTTTGAAAATCGATCGTTAAGGGAAATAGTACGTGTTAAAAGTCCCTGTATGTCGATTTCTCCCTTGTCGAAGAGTTCCATAGCGTCCATGATTTTACGAGCGTGGTCCTGAGTATAATAATAATTGTTTTAATATTTCATATAAATAAATTGAATTTCAATTATCTTACCCGTATTTTTATACTCTGTACATGAAATGTACAAGAGTATATTAGGTTTGCGGGAGCTGAAAAATGTAACAGGCAGAAGGAGGCGTGGCAGACCCCACAAAGTATATATATTCTTGATCAGCATGACGAGACGAGTCGATCTAGCCCTGTCTGTCTGTCTGTCCGTCTGTCCGTCTGTCCGTCCGTATGAACACCTGGATCTCAGAGACTATAAGAGATAGAGACACCAAATTTTGCACGAAGATGCGTTATGTGTGTATTCTATACGAGTTTGTTTTATTTTTTTGATTTTCCCCCCCACTTCCCCCCTATGGGGGTTTTCCCGATTTTCCATTCGTATAATCGCCTATATCTCGGAGACTATAAGACCTAGGAACACCAAATTTTAGTCCCAGATGCCTTATGTGAATACGCAGAAAATGTATATTTTGGAATTCCCCTCCCTCCCCCCTCTACCCCGCAAATCGTAACTCCCGTAATTCTTGGAATTTCGAACTAAAATTTTGGAAATACCCCCAGCTGGTTATTATGTGTCCGTATGCCAAATTTCATTATGATAGACCGATTTAACAAGAAGTTATAGCCATAAATATATTTGCTGATGCAGCGCTGCTGCAGCGCTGCTCAAGCGCTGCCCGCGGCTGTTGTTGATGTTGCTGTTTGGTTGACTGCGAAAATGCTTACACAGACACGAATTGATGCGCATAGGCATACATACACTCACACAGACGCAATTGCTATGTAAATGTGCAATTATACACCCTTTACGTGAGTTCGAATACCGAGAGAGGTAAAATCGATCAATTTTTTTTTTTATTTTCTTAATTTTTTTTAATTTCTATATTTATTCTAAACATATGTACAGAGTATTTCAAAGTCGGGACACCCGACTTTAGCTTTTTTACTTGTTTTCGACTGTGGTTGGTATCCAACACCACCATTTTGAAACAGCAGAGCAAATTCGCGACTTTTTTCATATTCGGCATCTATAGGACATTGGACAAATTTAAAAAAATGCCCTTTTGCCCGAATTTTATTTCCCAAATTCAAGTTATATGCCTCAACAGAGCTCGTGGTTCTTGTTGAACGTTTAAACACAGATATGTTTTTAGGTCCTTCCTACATAATTGAAAAATATGCGATTTAACACACAAATTAAAAGTAAATGATTTAAAAGTAATACAAACATAAAATAAAAACATACCTTTTTAAACCATTGCTTTTTAAAATATGTCAAAAAGGAAGAAAATAGTTTTTCATCTATAGCAGTTGCTTGGCATTTCAAAAGATTAAAACCTTCGACAATTTTGTTGGCTGGCAAGAGCGGTAAATGCAGGAATTTCATAAAAACCATATATGCTAGTTTGTTGCTTTTTAGCATATGCTCAAAACCAATCGTTTTTTTTGCATTTTTCTTGCATGCTTGAGTAAAATGAAACCAGCAAGCATAGAAATCCATGTTGGGATGTATGGTTTTCAAAGCGTTACGCATTGCCTTTTCATAATCCGAAATGAAAGATGCCCCATTTAGACAGCAAAGATTGGAGTCAATGTATGTGAACAAATGCTGATAGCAAAGCTCCGTTTTTCACGTCATCAAAACAAATATAAATGGAATTTTCTAAAAAGGAGTTTTTAATTATTAAGTATTATTTGGAAAAAAACTTACCTTTTGCATATGTTTGATATAAATAATCAAAAGTTACTTGAAGTCTCCAAAAGGGCAAATTTTAAATGTAGCATCAATTAAAAAATTTCGAACTTGCTCCTGAATATTGGCTTGCATCAAGGCGATTATCTTGTCTGATGCAAAAATGCAGTATGCAAATGAGCTTGAAGAATAAATATAAATAATGCCACGCGTACATTTTCTGGAGTAGTTGGAGATTTTGGCAGGAAAGGCTGTCTCTTTCTTTGCAGGGTGCGTTTGACAGTGTCGTAGTTTATTTCAATCTCCGATTCTCCCTTTGTTTTCCTGAAGAATTAGAAAAACAATATAAAAAATCAAAGTGAATTGTTAATGCGTGTTTCTATGCACATATCAATGCATGTATGTATGTACATTTTATATTTGCACACATGAACACATGCACATGTACACAACTGAATAAAACAACAATTTTAGCCGCGCACATTGTACATATGTATAAAATAGTCTCCCTATACATCTACATACCTACATACATGCAATGAGCATATAGTATGAATGTACATATATTTATATGTACATATGTAGGCATATGCGCGCCTAAAATTGCGTTATGTACATATGTTGTTTTATATGTACATATGTATGCATATGCGCGCCTAAAATTGCGTTATGTACATATGTATATGCACATACATACATATGTATGTACGTGTATTTCAATTGTATATGGCTACTTAGCAAGTACATCATTGAATATTTGTTTAGTGTCGGTGTTTTCATTATTTTGGCACTTTTTTTTCATTTCACTTAAGGCAATTAACTTTTCCATTTCAACAATCTGGGAACCATGGCTATGCATTATGTTTTCTGGTTTTGAATAGGCTTCAGCTTGGTCTGAGCTCAAATACACTCTGGCTTTACAACCGGCCATACGGCATACATATGCCGTATGACCACATTTAAGTTCCTTATTTTTTAAATAAATTTGTTGCTCACTTAGTGAAAATAGCAGGAGTGAGCAACCGGCGCGACTGCCTTCTCTTAACTCAAATTCTATCTTTTCCATTCTTTAAATTTAAGCTAAACCAACTGGGCACTTTGAGGTCTCGAAATCAAATGATAATTGCTATGCAGAACTAAAGATCAGTTCATTGCATCACATACATACATATTTGGCGCGCGAATGTCAGCTATTCGCCAAATACACAGTAAAAATTGTATATTTATATGTATGTTAGAGAAAGCAACATGACAAAAGCCACCTGATTAAATCAATGTGCAAGAAAGGCAAACAAATGAACTATGTAGTTTATCTGGTAGGATCTGTGCAACCATGATTTATACTAGAGCCCTATTTTACAACTTTCCTAGATAGACAAGCGTTACAGTCCTCATTTGTAAGCACTCAAGTTGATGCTCTGAATAAATAAAGAAATGGATCCAAATAGATTTTATACATTTTTCTCACAGTGTATTTACAATTTATGAGGCGCCGAAAACAAAGAATGAGGTGACGAAATAAAGGAATAAGGGAAAAACCAAAGAAGCGCACTTTTGGCGCGTGTCAGTGCAGTAACTTCTAGAATGCAGTGGGACGAAACAATTGTAAGGGATTGGGGTTTTGTCAAGTTTAAATATTAAACACTAATTTAACAAATTCGTATGTATAAATATACAATTACAAAAATTGACGCACATGAATAATGAAAGGCTATACTATATGTTTGCTTATGCGTGAAATTTTTGAAATTTTTTTCAAACCCTGGGTAGTGAACCAATCTTCAACAAATTTGGTGTCAAAGACAAAAGAGAATGCTGTAAGTAGACACATAATATATACATATAAATTTGTTGAACATTGGGTCACTACCCAGGGTTTGAAAAAAATTTCAAAAATTTCACGCATAAGCAAACATATAGTATAGCCTTTCATTATTCATGTGCGTCAATTTTTGTAATTGTATATTTATACATACGAATTTGTTAAATTAGTGTTTAATATTTAAACTTGACAAAACCCCAATCCCTTACAATTGTTTCGTCCCACTGCATTCTAGAAGTTACTGCACTGACACGCGCCAAAAGTGCGCTTCTTTGGTTTTTCCCTTATTCCTTTATTTCGTCACCTCATTCTTTGTTTTCGGCGCCTCATAAATTGTAAATACACTGTGAGAAAAATGTATAAAATCTATTTGGATCCATTTCTTTATTTATTCAGAGCATCAACTTGAGTGCTTACAAATGAGGACTGTAACGCTTGTCTATCTAGGAAAGTTGTAAAATAGGGCTCTAGTATAAATCATGGTTGCACAGATCCTACCAGATAAACTACATAGTTCATTTGTTTGCCTTTCTTGCACATTGATTTAATCAGGTGGCTTTTGTCATGTTGCTTTCTCTAACATACATATAAATATACAATTTTTACTGTGTATTTGGCGAATAGCTGACATTCGCGCGCCAAATATGTATGTATGTGATGCAATGAACTGATCTTTAGTTCTGCATAGCAATTATCATTTGATTTCGAGACCTCAAAGTGCCCAGTTGGTTTAGCTTAAATTTAAAGAATGGAAAAGATAGAATTTGAGTTAAGAGAAGGCAGTCGCGCCGGTTGCTCACTCCTGCTATTTTCACTAAGTGAGCAACAAATTTATTTAAAAAATAAGGAACTTAAATGTGGTCATACGGCATATGTATGCCGTATGGCCGGTTGTAAAGCCAGAGTGTATTTGAGCTCAGACCAAGCTGAAGCCTATTCAAAACCAGAAAACATAATGCATAGCCATGGTTCCCAGATTGTTGAAATGGAAAAGTTAATTGCCTTAAGTGAAATGAAAAAAAAGTGCCAAAATAATGAAAACACCGACACTAAACAAATATTCAATGATGTACTTGCTAAGTAGCCATATACAATTGAAATACACGTACATACATATGTATGTATGTGCATATACATATGTACATAACGCAATTTTAGGCGCGCATATGCATACATATGTACATATAAAACAACATATGTACATAACGCAATTTTAGGCGCGCATATGCCTACATATGTACATATAAATATATGTACATTCATACTATATGCTCATTGCATGTATGTAGGTATGTAGATGTATAGGGAGACTATTTTATACATATGTACAATGTGCGCGGCTAAAATTGTTGTTTTATTCAGTTGTGTACATGTGCATGTGTTCATGTGTGCAAATATAAAATGTACATACATACATGCATTGATATGTGCATAGAAACACGCATTAACAATTCACTTTGATTTTTTATATTGTTTTTCTAATTCTTCAGGAAAACAAAGGGAGAATCGGAGATTGAAATAAACTACGACACTGTCAAACGCACCCTGCAAAGAAAGAGACAGCCTTTCCTGCCAAAATCTCCAACTACTCCAGAAAATGTACGCGTGGCATTATTTATATTTATTCTTCAAGCTCATTTGCATACTGCATTTTTGCATCAGACAAGATAATCGCCTTGATGCAAGCCAATATTCAGGAGCAAGTTCGAAATTTTTTAATTGATGCTACATTTAAAATTTGCCCTTTTGGAGACTTCAAGTAACTTTTGATTATTTATATCAAACATATGCAAAAGGTAAGTTTTTTTCCAAATAATACTTAATAATTAAAAACTCCTTTTTAGAAAATTCCATTTATATTTGTTTTGATGACGTGAAAAACGGAGCTTTGCTATCAGCATTTGTTCACATACATTGACTCCAATCTTTGCTGTCTAAATGGGGCATCTTTCATTTCGGATTATGAAAAGGCAATGCGTAACGCTTTGAAAACCATACATCCCAACATGGATTTCTATGCTTGCTGGTTTCATTTTACTCAAGCATGCAAGAAAAATGCAAAAAAAACGATTGGTTTTGAGCATATGCTAAAAAGCAACAAACTAGCATATATGGTTTTTATGAAATTCCTGCATTTACCGCTCTTGCCAGCCAACAAAATTGTCGAAGGTTTTAATCTTTTGAAATGCCAAGCAACTGCTATAGATGAAAAACTATTTTCTTCCTTTTTGACATATTTTAAAAAGCAATGGTTTAAAAAGGTATGTTTTTATTTTATGTTTGTATTACTTTTAAATCATTTACTTTTAATTTGTGTTTTAAATCGCATATTTTTCAATTATGTAGGAAGGACCTAAAAACATCTGTGTTTAAACGTTCAACAAGAACCACGAGCTCTGTTGAGGCATATAACTTGAATTTGGGAAATAAAATTCGGGCAAAAGGGCATTTTTTTAAATTTGTCCAATGTCTTATAGATGCCGAATATGAAAAAAGTCGCGAATTTGCTCTGCTGTTTCAAAATGGTGGTGTTGGATACCAACCACAGTCGAAAAAAATACGGGTAAGATAATTGAAAATCAATTTATTTATATGAAATATTAAAACAATTATTAGTATACTCAGGACCACGCTCGTAAAATCATGGACGCTATGGAACTCTTCGACAAGGGAGAAATCGACATACAGGGACTTTTAACACGTACTATTTCCCTTAACGATCGATTTTCAAAACAGGACTTGCTCGACAGTGTGACAAATTTGTCTGGAATGTCGCCTGAAATGAAGTCATCGACATCATCGCTTTCGTCGGACGATTCTAATTTAATCCAGCTATTTAGTAATGAATTCGTATTATCAAATCCCTGCAATGTATGCCTTATGAAACCAAAGACCGTTTTATTGCGGCCATGTAACCATGTAAATATTTGTGGTTCTTGTTGGGATCAAATTGTTGCCCACCATGAACAAGATAATGAAAATCCTAAGCTTAAATGTCCAACATGTAAACAAGAAGTAAATGAAGCAATTCGCAATCTTTTCATTTATACATAAAAATGTATTTGAGTAAATATACCTAAAACAAAGATAAAAAGGTATATTAGAAGTATATTAATAAATAAAATATATGTTAAGTAGCTTTGTACGGCATAGCGTCATATCTCCGACGACATATCTCCGTCGAACTGAAAGCGACATATCTCCGCGCGGAGATATGTCGTTTTTACTTCGGCGGAGATATGTCGTTTTCAAGCGTCATAACTCCGCGCGGAGATATGTCGTTTTAAAACGTCATATCTCCGCCGAAAAAAAAGCGACATATCTCCGCCGTAAAAATGTACTGTATGCCGAGTCTTTTCGTGCCATATTGAGTCAATACGGTCACGCACAAACTCGGTATATGAAACACGGCACTCGTGTCAATGCCGTGCAGCGATGAGCCACGATCAAAAAGAACTGACAATTCTCATCTCAATTTGATAGAGTAAAACTTTCGATATTTAATAATAAAAATCTAATTATTTATTAACTGTAAACTTTTGTCGTTTTGCCTTTGCAATTAACATTAAATGGTCAAAACGAAAGAAGAAGAGCGAGCCAATGACTTGCAGTTGTTGTTGTTTTTAGAGCATTATTTTTTTTACAATCAAACAACTGTGTTCGATTGCCCAATGTATACATTAATACGAATGTACATACATTCTATATTCATACACAGGGATACATACATACATACATATGTATGTTTCTCTTTACTTTTTCACCCGTGCGTAGAGAACCGCACACATAGACACGAACTGTTGCTTGTTGTGTGTGTGAGTGTGTGTATGTGATGTCCCCAACTATTTGATATTTGTTGTTGCTGCATAAAGTTATTAATGAAAACCCTAATGCCAAATGCACTAAACAAAGAAAAAATTACTTTTAAAAATGTTATATAATTTTCAATTAATTAACACATCTTGCTCTGTCAGTGCAAGACGAATGTACATACATACATATGTAGTGTGTGTGTGTATGTATACTTAGTTGTCCCCAACTGTTTGATATTTTGTATTGTTTGTTCTGCCTGCTTTTGTAAAATGCATATTTTGAAAATCCTTGAATGCAAAGTTGTAGATTTAGTTACGTAGATTACATTACCCAAATTTTAAATCGATCGGACTAAATTTATAACACAAACTTTTCATTTGAAATAGTGAATAAATATTAAAACCCCAATTATTCAAGCTCCAAATGCGGATTTTTCAAACAAACTTTGGAGCTACTTTTCCCCCTTTGGAGCTCGAATTTTCCAAAATCCCTTCTTAGTGCGCATCTACAGCATGATAGGATACTTGAGCCCAGATTTCATCCTAGCTTTTACCGTGTGGGCTGTGGGCTGTTGACGCGGTTTCCTTTTGTGCCCCAACATTTTTTTACAGGAAAACTCCCATAATTTAGGGCCCAAAAAAATACCAAAAAACCAAGTATACAGTTTTTCTTGGAATTGTTCTGAGAGTATACAAAGTAAGTTTGAAGTTAATCAGATGAAAACTGTAGATTTTTCATACAAATGTTGGAGCCTGTTTTCCCCCCTTTGGAGCTCGAGTTTTCCAAAATCCCTTCTTAGTGGGCACCTAGACTATGAAAGGATACTTGGGTCCAAATTTCAGCATCCTAGCCTTTACCGTTTGCGCTGTGCGTTGATCACCAATCAGTCAGTCAGTCAGTCAGGACAAACTGTTTTATATATATAGATTTCTCTGATGTCTGTGACTGCGCTTGGCAGCTATGAGGAGGGCTTCTTGAATAGTTGTGATTGGGCCTGGAACACACTACAGGATTTTGGCGTGACTAAAACATTACTCTGACCATTGCTTGGTTTCTCTGATGCGAAGGGCCGCCAGCGTGGCGTTTATTTTGCCCATGAGATGTAATGAGAGTATTCCCAGAATCGCATCTAATGCGTTGCTGGGAGTGGTGCAGAGTGTTCTCTGAAGAGACGAAATTTTTGTCAGTGATGAACACCATATAGAGACTCCATATAGGAGTATGGGTCTGATAATTGACGTTGCCCAAGTAGGCAGTATGCTTAGTACATCGGTCATGCGCTCGAGTTACCGTATCTCCCAGCGAGGGTATCCCAGAGTCGATACCGCCTCTTAAGCCACTAGGAAGCGGATAAAGTTACATCTCCCCCGCCTCACCACCTCGCCACACAGCTGAAAGGGCATTGGCACATTGTAGCGGTTGTGTATACAATACCAAAAGTCCAAGGATGCATTTTAAGAGGATGTGGCGACACTTCTGGCTGCACCGAAACAGCCGCAACAGCATAATTTTAAGAATTCATTGTAGACATGAGGTTAGCATAAGATTTGAGAATAAATGGATATTCAGTCTGATTCAAGAAACCAAATTGACTAGTTGTTCATTGTGAAGAAAAAGGAAACTACCTTTATAAGTGATAAAAGCCCAAATTGGTTACTTTTATTTGTGAAATGACAAATACGTGTACTTAACATTAACACCGTCAACTACGGCAATTGACACTACCGACAACTAAGGTCAATCAGGAGCTGTTCTAAGCAAGGACCAAGGAGACTCAGGTTTCGATGACCATCCCAGGACTCCCGTCAGGAGAATTGTTGTCTTCCCTCAGCCACGGATTGGTAACTGGCGCAGCCGGACACGGACCAAGGATGATATTAGCCGCTAGCATATGGTTAGAATGCTAGGCAAGATATAATATGTAAAAGATAAGAGTACAAATGAAAATGAAAAGTGAAATGGTAGCGATACAAAAAAAGGGCATACAAGTGCTGGAAATAACAAAGTTAAATTAAATAAATACATAAATAATTCAAGCTATGAAAAAACGAAACGACAAGAACGAGCCACGTCATATCGTGCAACTTGGTTGCGGTGGTTCGATTCGGGTTCTTGCGCAGAATGTTAGATGAGCACGAACGAAAGTTGTGTTCACGCATACCAACAAATCCGTTGCAATATCTGTATTGCATTTGATCGAATCAGTACGGCGAAGCGAGCACGTTGGACGTTCAGTTGGCACTTAGAACCAGGGTTCGTAAAATGCGGGCAAAACCCGTTCGGGCCCGCGAGAAATTCTGCTGCGGGTCGCCGCGGGTCGCTGCCGACAGCAGCAGAGGGTCGGCCGGATCGTCTGGCAGAGGTCACGGGTCGTGCGGGTACGCCGTGCTTCGCCGCGGGTCGCTGCCGACAGCAGCAGTGTCGTACGAGCCGGTCTGCAGTAGCAGAGCGCTCGTTCGTGCTGAGTGAGGCTATAAGGGATGAAATGAATCGCGCACATTTTGCCTTGAAATATATACACACAAGCATACCATCATACAAATTTAACACATATGTACGACCCGATCGAACCCGCGGCCTCTGTCGGCAGCGACCCGAAAAAACCCACGTCAGCATTTCTTAAGGGTTGCAGCGGGTTGCGAGCACATTTTACGAACCCTGCTTAGAACTACGGCGACGAGAACAACACAAGTTGAGCTCGAATACAACATACAAGTGAAGCCAGGTACAATAGTAAGGGTGGGATCGAACCGCGTTGTAAGGCTAGTTGGACGCAAACCAATTTCGGTTGGTTTGAACAGGTCACTGAAACATGCTGCACTACGCAAGGTTCGTTGAGAAATAAACCAGTCATGCGCTTCAGGGTTAAGAAAGAACCACTGCAAGAAAGGCAATAATATATAAATAAGAAACAAACACAATATTTTCTTAAACAGAGGTGAGCCTTATGTGGTTACAGGCCGAAGAATATGTAGAATCGCACTGATGTTGGGAGTTGCATCGAGCATATACCTTATGTCGCATTCGGCATGTCTGAGGTTGAACCAGATTGGAATGAACCCAAAATGGGGTGATGCAAATAAAAAAAAATAAAACAAAACAAAAGGAATAATAAGAATAATACTAATAAATAAATAAAAAAAAAAGTATATATACGTGCTTTCAAAGTAAACAGGACTTTTTGAATCTAGCGCCCCATGGTGGCGCTATCTATATGTCGACTAGTGCGTTAGAATCTGCTATCTTTACCGATTGTCCAGTGAGAATTTCATGACATTTCATTGATTGGAAGTGAAGTTATTGCGTTTTAAGTGTCAGTATGTTTGTGTTATCGGTGCGAAAATGAGCTTCGAACAAAGAGCCAACATTAAATTTTGTATTAAAATTGGTAAAACTTTTACCGAAACGTTTCAATTGATGGAAAAAGTTTATGGCGATGATTGCCTATCCCGTAGCAGAGTGCAACGTTTTCAAAGTGATCGTGAGGACATAAATGACGATCAACATGTGGGCCAATCAAAATTCGTGATCATCGAAAATTCCATCGAAACTGTGCGTGAATTCATCAAAAAGCTGTTGTATTGAAGCAGAAGGAGACTATTTTGAATAAAATAAATTGATTTTGCCGAAAAAACCATTTGTTCTGTTTTTTTTAAAGTCCTGTTTACTTTGGAACACACCTTGTATATGTGTATGTATATGTATATATATGTATATGTATGTATATATGTGTATCAGAGAACTGCAACGAGTACTACATTTTCGGTCATACTCGAGTATTTACCCATACTCGGTACGATTATTTCATTTGGGTATAGTGACAACCAATGACGTTGCGAATGAGTGCACGTGCACTTGTATTTTCTATTGTTTCTTCGGCTATTAGTTAAATAGTAACATCGTATACAAGTATGTAAATGCATATAAATTAAAGAAGCCAACAAAACTATTAGCGAAAAGAAATACCTTCCTTTTTATTTAAATTAAAAAAAGTTATGCTATTTTAATTTATATTAATTTAATTTATTTAATTAAACACACACGCAGATAAATTAAGAAGAATACAAATTAGAATAAGACACATAAACCAATAGATTTAAGCTTAAAATATAAGAGATACACATAACTATAATGAAACTAAGTACTATACATAAACCATACACGTAATCCATATTAAAACCATATCATGAATTCACAAAATAACAACATAAATATTAATGTCCAAGGTAGGAAAGGTAAAACAAACATTAACAAGAAGTAGGACACAATTGCAATTTGAGCACCGTTCGGAGAACATCTACTCGAGTGCTTGAAGTACGGGTGAACTATTAGCAAAGGATTGCTAAAAGATGTTCTCCGAACGGTGTTCAAATTGCAACTCAAAACATGTTATTTTCGAAAGCACAAAGCATAACATAGCACGTCAACGTTACACATCACTAGCAAAATACAACAATGTGCACACTTTTTTCAAGCAAGCGGCCACAGCTGAGTACAATTCACTGGTCAACTTTATAAAAGAAATCAATGTAAAACTTTAAAGACAAGCAAACACTACGAAATAACCCGCGTGGCAATTTCCACTTTACCAATAATGGGCGGCCAAATAATTCCACAATACCCAAGGGTATCGTGGTAACTTAAAACCAAAAAAAAAAAAAGAAGAAGTAGGACAAGAATAAGTGCCAGTTTGTCCGATATAGCAGAAACTACTGCCCGCAAAACAATATCTAGACCCAATATCACTAGAAGAGAATTAGAGGCAACAATGCCATCGACCTCGAACTCACCACCACACCAGCCGACCAGCCCAGGACATATTCGCGTCTATGCGCATTCCAGATGCAATTCGTTACCTACCACCTTATGATGGGGATATTATGCCACTGAATGAATTCATTACTAATGTAGAAGAAATCCTATTATTGATTAGGGGCACAGACCACACCCCATACGGACAGCTATTGATGAGAGCTATCTGAAATAAAATTGAAGGGAAAGCTAATGACGTCTTGTTATCTGCAGGGATTTCACTCAATTGGGATGAAATTAAAGATACCTTTATAGGTAACTTCGCGGACAAACGCGAAGAGTCGGCCCTTTTATACGAATTAAATATGGTAACGCAGAAAGATCTGTCAGTGACCCGACATTACGAGCAAATTGACGAGTTCAAATTATCCCTGTTCAACTTAATCGAAAGTAAGGAATCAGAAACTAGCATTGTTAAAGCAAAGAAATAATCATATATGAAAATATGTCTTAGTACGTTTGTAACAGGAGTTAGAGGACCCTTAGGAGCATTTCTAAGGC
The DNA here is from genome assembly GCF_003285725.1 of Scaptodrosophila lebanonensis. Classification (NCBI taxonomy): domain Eukaryota; kingdom Metazoa; phylum Arthropoda; class Insecta; order Diptera; family Drosophilidae; genus Scaptodrosophila; species Scaptodrosophila lebanonensis. The sequence goes on along the minus strand of NW_022060745.1, from coordinate 327,792 downwards.
TTACGACGCAGCAATCCAAGAGAGGAATATTTATTACCAAGAGTGTAGACATAAGCGGAATACTTCAGAAAGATCAAGAACATCAGAGAACAGAAATCGAACAGACCGAAGGGACAAACGAATCGACTATACAAATAATGGGAATAGCCCATACTACACAAACTCCAACAATGGACAGGCAGAAGACAGGGCAACCAATACTCATAAAACAAAAATCAGCAACGACCGAATAACAACTGGAACAGTAATTCAAATAACAACCAATATAGACAAGCAATTATGCCCAAACTCGAAAGAATTAGTGCCCAAACACGTAGATCCACAAACAACCAAGTATACAACATAGAAGAGGGAAACACGCACAATATTGAGGAACAACCAAATTTTCACGCAGAAGCCTCAAACAACAGACAGGGTACATAGATGTGAATAAACACGGTTCTACACTCCCGTACATTAAAATGGATTCCCCATTTGGCAGACCATTAAAATTCTTATTAGACACAGGAGCATCAAGTTCATTTCTCGACCCAATATTTACACAAACTATAAATAGAATCAAATTAGAAGTACCAGTTCGAATCAAAACAGTTCTGAACGAACACACGCTCTACGAAAAAGTAGAATTTCCAATATTCCGAGAATTCAAAACAAGGGGTAAACTAACATTCCTTCTATTCTAATTCAACGATTTTTTTTTTGATGGCCTAATAGGCATTGATATTTTACAACAATTAAAAGCTAAACTGGACTTGGAAAAAATATACCTACAAACACCCCAGGCTAACCTGCCGATTTTTATCCAAAATAATAAAATCACACAGATCTATACAATAGAAGAAAATTCTAAGGCCATAGTACCACTCCCGGTAAACATCAACGATGGTGTTTATTTCGGGACTGAAACTGAAATAACAGAGAAAGTATACATTACAGAAGGGCTTTATCAAGCCACAGAAAGCATGAGTTATATGGAGGTCGTTATTTATTCAGATCAACCTCAGAAAATTTATTTAGACTCTCCCCTACTAGTAAGAAAATTTGACATGGACGAATATGTAGAAGTTAATGCAATGGACCTAAATACCACAGAAACAAAAACAGATAGGACAAACCATCTTAACATACGGATAGACCATCTTAATGTAGAAGAACGTACCAAAATCATAAAATTATGTAATAAATTCCCATTTTTATTCTATAATAGTCAGGAAAAATGAACATTTACCAACTTCATTAAGCACAACATTCCGACAACGGCCGATATACCAATATATACCAAACCATTTAGATACGGACATTTCGAAACAGCAGAAGTCAGAAAACAGATAAACCAGTTATTAGACCAAGACATTATTAGAAACAGTCACTCACCTCGGAGTGCTCCAGATTGGTTAATACCAAAAAAACAAGATGCATCCCAAGCGAAAAAATGGAGATTGGTTGTAGACTTTAGGAAACTGAACAACAAAACAATTAAAGACAAATACCCCTGCCCAACATTAACGACGTACTTGACAAAATAGGAAGAGCGCAATATTTTTCGATTCTTGACCTAGCAAGCGGATACCATCAAATAGAGATGGCACTACAAGACACAGCAAAGACAGCAGTTTCTGCCGAAGGCAGACACTATGAATTCACTAGGATGCCATTTGGTTTAACAAATGCACCAGCGACATTCCAAAGAATCATGGACAGTACTTTACAGGACGTAGTAGGGAAATTATGTCTAGTATATCTGGATGATATTATTATATTCTCACCATCGCTTCAAGAGCACATTGACCTAAAGCAGATATTCAACAAACTTACGGTGGCAGGATTAAACCTACAACCGGACAAATCTGAGTTCCTAAAGAAAGAAATAGAATATCTAGGACACATAGTGACTAGTGAAGGTATTAAACCTAATCCTGAAAAGATAGACGCAATTAAAAAATTCCCCATGCCTAAAACACGAAAGGAAATAAAATCCTTTTTAGGGTTACTGGGGTACTACAGGAAATTCATTAGGGACTTTTCAAGAATTACAAAACCTCTTACGGCCCAATTAAAATTAGATTTATATAGAATAGATTTTTATATATAAATAGATTTTTCAAAACAGTTTATTCTAACTACCGATGCCAGCAATGTGGCGGTAGGAGCAGTCCTTTCACAGGGCACATTAGAGAAAGATAAACCAGTTTCATTCGCCAGTAGATCTTTCTCCGAAACGGAACAAAATTACTCAACAGTGGAGAAAGAAATGGTCGCAATAATTTGGGCAACTAAATACTATAGACCATACCTCTATGGCAATAGATTCAAAATTATAACAGACCATAGGCCACTGACTTGGCTGATGAGTTTTAAAGAACCAAATTCAAAATTAGTTCGTTGGAAACTCCAACTACTAGAGTACGATTTCGAAGTAATCTACAAAAAAGGTTTATAGAATGTAGTGGTAATTGCCAACACAGGGGATACAATACACTCAAATATAGAAGAGTTAAATGACCACATATATATATATCAGAAAAACCGATAAATGACCATAATATTCAGTTAATATTTTCAATAGGCAGTAACTCTACTATGGTCACGATAAGATATGTAAAATTTATGCACCGGATGAGATTTTTAAGATAATTCAAAAATGTTATGCGAAATTGTTTGCACACAGTAACATTTATAAAGTCGTTAGATGTACAAGTCAACTAATAGAGCTGACAACAACGGACGCTCAAGGAAACGAAATCCGTGAACAACATATTTCGTCTAATCATAGAGGCATCGATGAGGTAACAGCTCAGTTAATGAGACGATATTTTTTCTTAAACATGAAGGCAAAAGTCAAACAAACAATCAATAACTGAGACCGAAACACCTGAAAGACCACTAGATATACTGCACACAGACCTATATACAATAAATGAGAAATACGTAGTTAAAATAATTGATACATTTTCACGATTTGCAACAGGGTCCACAATCCCTATACGGGATAGTACAAATGTTGTAAAATCAATCCAAAATTTTATACAATTGTTCGGCATACCAAAAAAAAATTATTTGCGATCAAGGAGCGGAATACTCTTCAAATCTTTTTAAAGATTTTTGTAAGCAGTACAACATACAACTCCACGTAACATCATTTCAGCAGTCATCTAGTAACGCTCCGGTGGAAAGACTGCATTCAACATTGACAGGAATTTATAGAATCATATTAGATAAAAGAAAGAAAACCAACATGAGTATAGAGTATGAAACCATATCTGCAGAAACAATGACTACCTATAATAACGGTATTCATTCTGCCACTCAACATACACAATTTGAACTCTTTACCGGACGTACGCATGTATTTAACAGAGACAAACAATTCGACAACGAACACGATTACCTTAAAAGGCTAAACGAGTTTAGACAAAAAATTTACCCGCAAGTTCAGGAACTCGTCGCACGAGAAAAGAATCTTAGAACAGAAAAATTAAATAAAGACAGAAATCCACCCGACAAATACGATACGGAAGAGACTATATTTAGAAAGGAAACCCGACGAAATAAAATCACACCAAGATTTAGTAAGCAAAAAGTCCTAGAAGACTCAGGAGTATCGTTAACCACTAGCAAAAATCAAAAGATGCACAAGTCCAAGCTTAAGGGAATTAAAAGGAAGAAAATAATAGAAAATAACGAATAACTGAATTTTACAGATTGACTACGGTCTCAGGAGGACATATTGAATTCCATTCAATCAGCGGACAACAACCGATCGCAAAGATCAACCTAGGACCGGCAAGGATTGTAAGCACATTTAAGACAGTTTCACATGTTATTGATCTAAAGGAATATGAAAATAGCATAGAGAAATGTATTGAGGAGGAAAATGGAATTAACGGATTGAAAGATGTTCTTAAAGAAAAATTGAGCCAATTAGAAAATAGAGTTAAAAGTCTCATGAACACCAAAAGGTAGAGGAATAATTAACGGACTAGGCACCGTTTTCAAAACTATAACTGGGAACATGGACGCCTAAGACAATCTTGGGCTAGATAAGGACATAAAAAAATTAAAAGAAGAAAATAATAACTATACGAATAATATAAAGATACAAGAAGAATTTAATAATGAAATACTAATAAGGTTCACCAATATTTCAACACATATTAATAAAGAACAAGAAACGATAAACAGTTTCCTAAAAAATTTTCAAAATACGATATACAAAGATTTAATTGTAGAAAGTAAGCCAATTGCACTACTCTAATAAAATAGAATAAGTTTCAATATAGATATATTGTACAATCACTTAAATAATATCGCAGAGAACATCTTGTTTTCCAAATTGAAAATTATTCCCAAATTTATATTAAATAAAGAAGATGAAAAATGATAAATAAAAAGATGAATATATAAATAATAAAATCTAATTATTTATTGAGATCAATAAGAACAAATCATATACATACATACATCTGCCCGCAATGCGAAGCAGAATATGCGTAGCTCCATTATTCGGTTTCTGCTTTACTATCGCTTACGCAGTCGTTGCCTAGCGACGGTAACTGTAAACTTTTGGCGTTTTGCCTTTGCAATTAACATTAAATGGTCAAAACGAAAGAAGAAGTGCGAGCCAATGACTTGCAGTTGTTGTTGTTTTTAGAGCATTATTTTTTTTACAATCAAACAACTGTGTTCGATTGCCCAATGTATACATTAATACGAATGTACATACATGCTATATTCATACACAGTCATACATACATACATACATAAAAGGTGCAATTCAAAGGAAACAGGACTTTTTGAATCTAGCGCCCCCTGGTGGCGCTATCTATATGTCGACTGGTGCGTTAGAATCTGCTATCTTTACCGATTGTCCAGTAAATTTTATGACATTTCATCGATTGGAAGTGAAGTTATTGCGTTTTAAGTGTCAGTATGTTTGTGTTATCGGTCGGAAAATGAGCTTCGAAAAAAAGAGCCAACATTAAATTTTGTTTTAAAATTGGTAAAACTTTTACCGAAATTGATGAAACAAGTTTATGGCGATGATTGCCTATCCCGTAGCAGAGTGCACGAGTGGTTTCAACGTTTTCAAAGTGGTCGTGAGGACATAAATGACGATCAACATGTGGGCCAATCAAAATTCGTGATCACCAAAAATTCCATCAAAACTGTGCGTGAATTCATCAAAAATCAGCCGAAATCATCATTGAAATTGATGGAAATGGAATTGAACACCTCCAAAACATCGATTTATCGCATTTTGACCGAACATTTGGGCTTACGAAAGGTGTGTGCACGGTTTGTTCCGCACAAATTGACTGACGACCAAAAATTGCTCAAAAAAAAACCGATTGTGACCGTTAATTGACCAAAAATCACATTTTAACCATTAACCACTCGCCGTATTCACCTGATATGGCACCGTGCGACTTCTACCTTTTCGGAAAACTACATTTGGCCATGAAAGGAAAGCGTTATGCTGACGTTGATGCCATCCAACAGGCGGCGACCGCCATCCTCAACGCTATACCGACAAATGACCTAAAAAAGTCGTTCGATCACCTTCTTGAACGTGCAAAACGTTGTATTCAGGCGGAAGGAGACTATTTTGAAGGCGACCAATAAATTTTTCAAAAAACAAGATAGAACGCTACAGTCGAGCAAGCCCGACAGTAAAATAGCCTGTACTCTCCACAAAAAGGGAAAATTAAAAAAAAAAAATTTCTTTTAAAAATTAAATTATTAAAAACAAGTAAAAAAGCTAAAGTCGGGTGTCCCGACTTTGAAATACTCTGTACATATGTTTACAATAATTATAGAAATTAAAAACAAGAGAGAACGCTACAGTCGAGCAAGCCCGACAGTGTAATACCCTGTACCCAGGTAAACTGCTGTCACAGAGTTATATGCGCCCATAGCAGCAGCAAAAAGAGGAAGAAGAAGAGCGAACTTGTTGCTGCAGTTTGGGGAGGTTGTACTGGCGAGAATTTGTTTCGCTAATAACTTTTCTTAGAATTGACCGAATTAAATAATTTTGAACAACAGTACATAATTATATATAAATTATGTGTGCAAAGTTTGGTTTAGGTAGCATTTGAAATGTGGACGCTATAGACGAAATTCTGTAGCGGGGGAAGGGGGGGAAAATTCCAAAAAATAAAATAAACTCGACCTTTCTCGGACCTAGGAGAATCTGGATGCCAACTTTGGTTATTCTAGCTTTTATAGTTTCTGAGATCCTCGCGTTCATCCAGACGGACAGACGGACGGACGGACGGACATGTCTAGATCGATTTCTCTCGTCATGCTGATTCAGAATATATATACTTTATGGGGTCGGAGATGCTTCCTTCTGCATGTTACATACTTTGCACAAACCTAATATACCCTTTTTACCCTACGGGTACAGGGTATAAAAAATAAGAAAATAAAAAAAAATTCAATGATCGATTTTACCTTTCTCGGTATTCGAACTCACGTAAAGGGTGTATAATTGCACATTTACATAGCAATTGCGTCTGCGCATATGCGCATCAATTCGTGTCTGTGTAAGCATTTTCGCAGTCAACCAAACAGCAACATCAACAACAGCTGCGCGCAGCCCTTGAGCAGCGCTGCAGCAGCAAATATATTTATGGCTATAACTTCTTGGTAAATCGGTCTATCATCGTGAAACTTGGCATACAGACACATAATAACCAACTGGTGGTATTTCCAAAATTTTAGTTCGAAATTCCAAGAATTACGGGAGTTAGAGAAAATCGCAATTGAGATGGAGAGGGGGGAGGGAGGGAAATTCCAAAATATACATTTTCTGCGTATTTGGTGTGCCTAGGTCGTATAGTCTCCGAGATATAGGCGATTATACGAATGGAGAATCGGGAAAACCCCCATAGGGGGGAAGTGGGGGGGAAAATCAAAAAAATAAAACAAACTCGTATAGAATACACACATAACGCATCTTTGTGCAAAATTTGGTGTCTCTATCTCTTATAGTCTCTGAGATCCAGGTGTTCATACGGACGGACAGACGGACAGACAGACAGACAGGGCTAGATCGACTCGTCTTGTCACGCTGATCAAGAATATATATACTTTGTGGGGTCTGCCACGCCTCCTTCTGCCTGTTACATTTTTCAGCTCCCGCAAACCTAATATACTCTTGTACATTTCATGTACAGAGTATAAAAACAAGATAGAACGCTACAGTCGAGCAAGCCCGACAGTAAAATAGCCTGTACTCTCCACAAAAAAGAAAAATTAAAAAACAAGTAAAAAAGCTAAAGTCGGGTGTCCCGACTTTGAAATACTCTGTACATATGTTTACAATAATTATAGAAAATAAAAAAAATTAAGAAAATAAAAAAAAATTTGATCGATTTTACCTCTCTCGGTATTCGAACTCACGTAAAGGGTTTATAATTGCACATTTACATAGCAATTGCGTCTGTGTGAGTGTATGTATGCCTATGCGCATCTATTCGTGTCTGTGTAAGCGTTTTCGCAGTCAACCAAACAGCAACATCAACAACAGCCGCGGGCAGCGCTTGAGCAGCGCTGCAGCAGCAAATATATTTATGGCTATAACTTCTTGGTAAATCGGTCTATCATAGTGGAACTTGGCATACGGACACATAATAACCAACTGGGGGTATTTCCAAAATTTTAGTTCGAAATTCCAAGAATTACGGGAGTTACGATTTGCGGGGTAGAGGGGGGAGGGAGGGAAATTCCAAAATATACATTTTCTGCGTATTCACATAAGGCATCTGGGACTAAAATTTGGTGTTCCTAGGTCTTATAGTCTCCGAGATATAGGCGATTATACGAATGGAAAATCGGGAAAACCCCCATAGGGGGGAAATGGGGGGGAAAATCAAAAAAATAAAACAAACTCGTATAGAATACACACATAACGCATCTTTGTGCAAAATTTGGTGTCTCTATCTCTTATAGTCTCTGAGATCCAGGTGTTCATACGGACGGACAGACGGACAGACTGACAGACGGACAGACGGACAGACAGACAGACAGGGCTAGATCGACTCGTCTCGTCATGCTGATCAAGAATATATATACTTTGTGGGGTCTGCCACGCCTCCTTCTGCCTGTTACATTTTTCAGCTCCCGCAAACCTAATATACTTCTGTACATTTCATGTACAGAGTATAAAAAGAAAATTTAAAAAAAAAATTAAATTATTAAAAAAAATGAATGAATTAATTTATTAATTAAATTAAATTAGAATACATGTTTATGTTCAGTTTTAACAGCATACATTTACATCACGTACCTATGCGTGTTTATATGCGTGTATGTATGCAGCACAAAGTTGAACCAAAGCAGCAACAACAACAACAGCTGCGGGCAGCGCTGCCGACAGAGCTGCAGGCAGCGCATGAGCAGCGCATGAGCAGCGATTTTACTTATGGCTATAACTTTCTTCAGAATTGACCTATCATGATGAAATGGCACACGGACACATTAGTACTAACTGGATGTACCTACCAAAATTGATTTCAAAATTCCGAGAATTACGGAAGTTATAAGAAAAAATACGAATTGCTTGGAGTGAGGGGGTGTATCAGAAAAAATAAACAAACTCGTTCTGCCTAGGGCTTATAGGAACCTTGATACCAATTTTGGTTATCCTAGCTCTTGTACTTACTGAGATCCTTGCGCTCATACAGATAGACGGACAGACAAACAGACGGACATGGCTATATCGACTCGTCTTGTCATCCTGATCAAAAATATATATACTTTGTGGGGTCTGCCACGCCTCCTTCTGTGTGTTACATACATGCGCACAAAACTAGTATAGCCTTTCACCCTTTGGGTACAGGCTATAAAAATAGTTTTCGTTTTTTAATAAAAGTCCTGGAACTTTTGAATTGCACCTTGTATAATTAGGGAACGCGATACTGCGTACTCTAGGTGGAAGCGATACAAAACTCCAGAACATTACCAGCAATTTAAAATTTTAAGACGGTCAGTAAATAAAATGATTTTTAGGGAAAAGTGTCACTATTACTCTGTCAAATTCAAAAACGCAATATCAGCTAAGCAGAGATGGGGTGAGCTCAAAAAGTTTGGTATAGGAAAACGAAAAGTTTCGCCAAAAATTACAGCTGATGTCAATGACCTGAACAGAAAATTACTGCAATCGACTGTACCGGATATCTTGATTAACCCTTACATTGACGCCGTAGTAAATACTGTCTGTAATAATATCTTTAATTTTATGTGTGTAACTCCCTGTGATGTCCTGAGCTCTGTTCTTAGAATTAAGTCGAACGCCATTGGTATGGATAATATGCATCCAAAATTTCTTAAATTAGTTCTGCCCAAAATAATTAATTACATAACGCACATATGTAACACTGCGCTTACGACTTCGTGTTTTCCCTATACTTGGAAATTAGCCAAAGTAATTCCCGTTCACAAGGGTAAGGATGAATACAGACCAATATCAATTCTGCCATTTCTATCCAAGGTTTTCGAAAATATTATGGCTAATCAAATCAATAAATACCTAGCACAACATTTATTACTGTGCAATAAACAATCTGGTTTTCGCAAATTTAGAAGTTGTACTACTGCCATACTAGACGTTACAGAAAATATTAGAGAGCAACTTGACGATAGTAATGTTACCTTTTTGATGCTTCTAGACTTTAGCAAAGCTTTTGACACGGTAGATGATAATATCTTATGTACCAAGTTACACAAATTCTTTAATTTTACAAGCAGTGCTGTAAAATTAATATCGTCCTATTTACATGGACGAAGCCAAGCTGTGACAACCGACAGTGCTATATCAACATTTTTACTTGTAAAACGTGGAGTACCCCAAGGTTCAATCCTTGGTCCACTCCTCTTCTCGTTATACAAGTATGTTAATGATCTCCCATGATGTTAGTTGTCCGTTACGTAGTATAAATGAGTGTGTGAATTTATGTAATGATGAACTGTCAAATGTTAGTAAATGGGCTAAGTGCAATGGCTTGTCACTAAATCCTGGTAAATCGAAATGCATTATAATATATAAAAAGTTACTGAGTACGGAAAATTTGCCTAAGTTATCACTCAATAACGCACAAATTGAATACGTGGATCATATTCTAAATCTTGGTATCACCTTCAACAGTTCTTTGTCCTGGAGCGATCACGTTTCCAAGGCTGCAGGAAAAACTTATGTAAGCCATAAGACAACTTTCGTTGACTCAGCAATTCTTGCCCATAGATATCAGACTATTAATCGCTAAAACTTATCTGATACCCACGCTCTGCTATGGTATTGAAATTTTTATACTCTGTACATGAAATGTACAGAAGTATATTAGGTTTGCGGGAGCTGAAAAATGTAACAGGCAGAAGGAGGCGTGGCAGACCCCACAAAGTATATATATTCTTGATCAGCATGACGAGACGAGTCGATCTAGCCCTGTCTGTCTGTCCGTCTGTTCGTCCGTATGAACACCTGGACCTCAGAGACTATAAGAGATAGAGACCCCAAATTTTGCACAAAGAAGCCTTCTGTGTGTATTCTATACGAGTTTGTTTTATTTTTTTGATTTCCCCCCCCCCCCCCCCACTTACCACCCACTTCCCCCCTATGGGGGTTTTCCCGATTTTCCATTCGTATAATCGCCTATATCTCGGAGACTATAAGACCTAGGAACACCAAATGTTAGTCCAAGATGCCCTGTGTGAATACGCAGAAAATGTATATTTTGGAATTTCCCTCCCTCCCCCCTCTCCCATGCAAATGCGATTTTCTCTAACTCCCGTAATTCTTGGAATTTCGAACTAAAATTTAGTAAATACTCCCAGTTAGTTATTATGTGTCTGTATGCCAAGTTTCACTATGATAGACCGATTTAACAAGAAGTTATAGCCATAAATATATTTGCTGCTGCAGCGCTGCTCAAGCGCTGCCCAAGCGCTGCCCGCGGCTGTTGTTGATGTTGCTGTTTAGTTGACTGCGAAAATGCTTACACAGACACAAATAGACGCGCATAAACATACATACACTCACATAGACGCAATTGCTTTGTATATGTGCAATTATATACCCTTTACTTGAATTCGAATACCGAGAAAGGTAAAATCGATCCAATTTTTTTAAATTTTCTTATTTTTTTTTTTCTATAATTATCGTAAACATATGTACTGAGTATTTCAAAGTCGGGACACCCGACTTTAGCTTTTTTACTTGTTCATATTACAGTTTCGAAACTAAAGTCAATCTTTTATAACTGTTTGTGGACAAAAATATTTTGACATTTCAATGTTGGTTAACTAAATTAGTGAATAAGTGAATATTGGTAAAAAATAACGAAAATATTATTAAAAATTAAACCCTCCTTTCATATCAATGACCTTTTGTAAGCATACAGGAATTGATTTTACGAAATTTGTTAATGTTACTAATAAACAAGTAAAAAAGCTAAAGTCGGGTGTCCCGACTTTGAAATACTCTGTACATATGTTTACAATAATTATAGAAAATAAAAAAATTAAGAAAATAAAAAAAAAATTTGATCGATTTTACCTCTCTCGGTATTCGAACTCACGTAAAGGGTGTATAATTGCACATTTACATAGCAATTGCGTCTGTGTGAGTGTATGTATGCCTATGCGCATCTATTCGTGTCTGTGTAAGCATTTTCGCAGTCAACCAAACAGCAACATCAACAACAGCCGCGGGCAGCGCTTGAGCAGCGCTGCAGCAGCGCTGCATCAGCAAATATATTTATGGCTATAACTTCTTGTTAAATCGGTCTATCATAATGAAATTTGGCATACGGACACATAATAACCAACTGGGGGTATTTCCAAAATTTTAGTTCGAAATTCCAAGAATTACGGGAGTTACGATTTGCGGGGTAGAGGGGGGAGGGAGGGGAATTCCAAAATATACATTTTCTGCGTATTCACATAAGGCATCTGGGACTAAAATTTGGTGTTCCTAGGTCTTATAGTCTCCGAGATATAGGCGATTATACGAATGGAAAATCGGGAAAACCCCCATAGGGGGGAAGTGGGGGGGAAAATCAAAAAAATAAAACAAACTCGTATAGAATACACACATAACGCATCTTTGTGCAAAATTTGGTGTCTCTATCTCTTATAGTCTCTGAGATCCAGGTGTTCATACGGACGGACAGACGGACAGACAGACAGACAGGGCTAGATCGACTCGTCTCGTCATGCTGATCAAGAATATATATACTTTGTGGGGTCTGCCACGCCTCCTTCTGCCTGTTACATTTTTCAGCTCCCGCAAACCTAATATACTCTTGTACATTTCATGTACAGAGTATAAATATTGTGCTAAGTCCTTGAACGTCAGCAGTCGTCTCATTGCTCGTACTTGATAAGTTTGAACTTCGTTTTCTTTTTATATAAGCCCACAAATTCTCTATTATATTGAGATCGGTGTATTGACTTCGACATTCCCTAAAAATTGCAGTTTTCATATGGGCCTTGTGGCATTGAGCGTTGTCCTGCAGCAGTATAAATAATTGTCCAATGAGCTGCTCACCGAAAATGAATGCGTCTTCATTCAGGACACGTCAATATTTGTCCTGCAGCAGTATAAAAAATTGTCCAATGAGCTAGTCACCGAAAATGAATGCGTCTTCCCTCAGGACACGTCATTTTCATTCAGTCACGTTCATTGTTCTATCAATTATTATCAAATCGCCCAAGCCATTGAAGCACATGTACCCCAAGAACATTACCAATCCTCCACCATGTAATCCCCATTCGCACATGGGCCTCATTTCTTGGCAAATATTCTTTGGCAACGTGCAATAAATCTTTTCCTTCCTTTCCTGGGGGTGCATCGGGCAAAAATGAACAAACTCGTCCTTTCTCGGTCTCAGGAGAATCTGTATACCAAGTTTGGTTATTCTAGCTCTTATACTTTCTGAGATCCTTGCGTTCATACAGACAGACAGATGGACAGACAGACGGACATGGCTATATCGACTCGGCTTGTCATGCTGGGTCTGCCTCGCCTCCTTCTGTGTGTTACATGTACACTCGCACAAAACTAATATACCCTTGTACCCTTTGGGTACAGGGTATAAAAATAAGAAAAATCACTTCAAAAATTAGAGCACGTAAAGCAATGTCAAAACATTTTTGTCCAGCCAAAAAATCACAATCTACTACGCAGATAATCATAGAAAAGAAATGTGTTACATTATCAGTTCGATCTTTTATTCTCTTAAAGCTTTTAATATCTTCTCTCTCTTAAAAATTGAATGGATACCGTTACTATTCTATGTTTGCTGAAATAAGCGGTTTTAAATTTTGGAATGTGTCAAAATACTTTTGTCCACCGTTGTATATACTTACTCGGAGATGCTTCCATCTGCATGTTACATACTTTGCACAAACCTAATATACCCTTTTTACCCTACGGGTACAGGGTATAAAAAGTTAATTAATTTAATTAAATTAAATAGAAAATATTCAACACATGCATATAATAAATTTACATCAGAATCGTGTCTCTGCGTGTTTATATGCGTGTGTGTGCAGCACAAAGTTGAACCAAAGCAGCAATAACAGCTACGGGCAGAGCTGCTGGCAGAGCTGCAGGCAGACCATGCGATTTTATTTATGGCTATAATTTTCTTCATAATTGACCTATCATGATGAAACTTGGTATACGGATAATAACTAACTAATTACGGGAGTTATAGAGAGAACAGGGGGTAGTGGGTGGGTGCATCAGAAGAAATGAACAAACTCGTCCTTTCTCGGGCTTAGGAGAATCTGGATACCAAGTTTGGTTATTCTAGCTCTTATACTTTCTGAGATCCTTGCGTTCATACAGACAGAAAGACGGACATGGCTATATCGACTCGGCTTGTCATCCTGATCAAGAATATATACTTTGTGGGGTCTGCCACGCCTCCTTCTGTGTGTTACATACACGCGCACAAAACTAATATACCCTTTTACCCTTTGGGTAGAGGGTATAAACATTTTAGTAAGGTGTTTGTGCAATGTTTTCTTAGTAATTGTGCTTTTAACGCATTTAATTATTCTGTCTACCTCTCTCTTATAGGATTCTATGACAGATTCTAATTCCAACCAAGTTGCCATTTTAAACTTTGGTTATCGTGGAATATTTTTTTTTTCATATGTTTTGTTTTTTGTTGGCCTATGCGATTTTTGTATCCAGGCAACCTCTATAGTTGGCAGGTTACCAACAGCTTGAAATCCAGTCATCCGACAAAACTTGTCATATCCGTTAGCCTCATTTGCTACAACCTATCTACAGGCCACAACATATCGCAATACAAGGCGACAGAATTTGTACATTTCTACTCCTAATGCCAAACACACACATTGGGGATCCCTACTAATCAACCCGAAAGAAAGACAATTATATAACGCTATAATTACACCACGAAGAAAGCTTGACTTTATTTCTACGGACTGGCCTACATATTGGCCCACAGATCCAAAGAAACAACCAGACTTGATTGATTTTGCTGTTACAAGAAGAGTGCCACAGGCTCAGATTTGTGTGGAGGACTTAACAGATCTAACATCGGATCACTCGCCAATCCTTCTTTATCTTTATGACCACCCACAGTACTCGGAGCGCCCACATTAGAAAAACAGATTGGCTTAAATAGAGGAAGTACGTACGAGGAAGTTCCTACATTGATGGCTGCCCAAACATTAACTGTAAAGATGAGATAGATATCTCAGTTGAAGCATTAGTGTCTGTAATGTCACTGGCAGAAAAACGTACCACTCCAAATATCACAGCTTATAAACTTTACAAAAGCAGTCGTATTCACAGGTACTCCCAGGCTTCAGCGGGAGTGGCAAGCGCACAGATCACCTGACTCAAAGGAGCGGTTAAAAATAGCCAACCATCTACTACGCAAAGCCCTAGAAGATGAGAAACACAGAGCTCAAATGGACTATATGGAGCAAAACTCCCCAAACAGCAAACAATTCCCATTGTGGAAAGCTCAATCAGGCGTATGTCCACCATTACATACACAAAGAGGAAAGTTGGCCTGCAGCAACGAAGAGAAGGCAAATCTATTTGCCGCCCATTAGGAACAAGTCTTTAAACCTCATCCAGCAAGAAATAGCTTTGTGCTCCCACTAACCAACTATCTTGAAGCTACCACGCCTATCGTATTCCAAGCAGGAGAAGTTACAAGTGCCATTAAGGGCCAAGTTTCAAAGCAAAAAAAAAACGCCGGAACACGATTTAACTTCCCCCAAAATATCATTGAATTGCCGAGCTGTGCAGTATATTTTCTCACTATTATTTTCAACAGCATGATGAAATGGGGCTGTTATCCTCAACAATGGAGAAAATCTGTCATCACAATGATTCAAGTTTCAGCCATCATCATATCAAAACTACTCCTGAATCGCATCAAACAATACCTACACACTAACCGTGCAATCCCAAATGACCAACTTGGTTTTCGTGAAAAATATTGAACCATTGAACAAGTCAACCGAATAACCATTTGAGATACGAAATGCATTTGAAAAACGAGAGTATTGCTCCGCTGTTTTTCTGGATGTCGCTCGAGCCTTCGACCGCGTTCTGCTGGATGGCTTAATTCATAAACTCAAAATATTACTTCCACATAACATCCATAAAATATTGGAGTCATACCTACAGCAAAGAAGTTTCGCAGTTAGATGCAAAGATTTCCTCTCCGAATGCCATCCAATTGAAGCTGGTGTACCCCAAGGGAGCGCCCAAGGTGCCCAACAAGGGATACAGAACTCTTATCATCTCACTTCGTGGCCATAGAAGAATGGCTAGCAGACTGGCGCATACATGTAAACGAGCAAAAGTGCAAACATGTCACCTTTACCCTAAATAAACAAACTTTTTCTCTATTGTTGCTAAACAACAACAATATTCCACAAAAAAACGATGTAACTTACCTTGGTGTCCATTTGGATAGACGGCTTACTTGATGCAAACACATCGAAGCGAAGAGAGATCAACTGAAACTAAAAACTATTAATCTACATTGGCATATTAACGTCCGTTCATCACTAAAACTGGAGTACAAAGTACTCTTATACAAATACACCAATTTGGCTCTGAACTATGGGGAAACGCTTCCATTAGTAATTTAGAGTTAATCGAGAGATCTCAATCGAAGATACTGAGAACCATCACCCAGGTATATACGGACGAAAATATCCGGAAAGATTTAAATGTGGGATCTGTTAAAGATGAAATCAAGGTGAAAGCAAAGTACCAGCTTAAGCTTCGGGGTCATCCAAATAGACATGCGCAGAATTTAACTTAGCAGACTAGCCATACACGACTCCAGCGAAGAGACCTCCTCACCCAGCAATAACAGTTAGGGCCGTAATTTAAATATTTAATTGTAATTAATTAAATAACTATATTAGCTTAAGATTTGACTACTTATCGTAAGTCTCAGAGAGAGACTGTGTGCGTTATATAATCGCAACACCAAAGTAATGACAGAAACTAATAAAAGGTATAACATAATGTTGTAGACTTTGTCTATCGAGTCTGTATAATCACTACTTCGACTAACTGAATGCACTGTTATTGGTTTATACATTTTTTATTTGCTGGACTCTCCAGTCTTCCGATGATTGTTCTTTTGGCCAGGATGGTGGTGGTTGGAACGCGGATCATCCTTCTTTTTGTGTTCAATTGTCTCCTGCTCTTGCATTCCTCTATGCCGAGTGGCCTTGACCCAGCCTGTGGATTGTTAGCGTCTCCAGTAGCGCACCTCCTTCATTTTGGCTATCCCTTCTGCCGATTAAAGGCATGGGTGACAATATTCTTTTGTACCCATTTATGCCAGGCTCGTATTAGATAGCAGGCTGGCAGGATCGTATCAGATGCCAATTTAGGCAGGCTGGCAGGATCACCCTGTAAAGACGAATACCAGTACGTGAAGCTCTACTTGGAGCTCTGAACAGAATGTTGTTTATTGTTATAACCTGTTGGGTATTTAGGCAATTTCAACCTAATTTTGTGATTGGTATGTTGGTGTAGTGTGAATATTGTAACGTAGCTCTGGCCCGGGTATGCTCGCCGGCCAGAGTCGCTGCAAAATTATTCGGTTTCAGGCCCCAAAATAAAGCAAAGCTGTTGGCTTGGTCTTCAATTTGTTGTACTATTGGTTTTATTTAGAGGTATGCCGCCTCCAGTGGCACCTGGCAGAATCGGCGGGGAAGAGGGGTTAGGGGAAACTTAGCCATAATACTTTTATTTCAATACTTCGTGGGCAGTGCGACTGCTCGCCTTCGTGACTGTACAAAAACTAAAACTCCATCTTTCACCTTCCGCCTATATACATCTTTCCTTTTCCTAAAAACTACACCTCGCTGTCCTTCTCTAGTGACGACACCCTGAGACGGTCACCAGGGCGTCGTTACAATAGAATATGTTATTTGTGATAACAATTGAGCTCTATATGTTGGATAGAAATCAGTTGGTCATTGCGGGGTTGTTGTTGGTGCTTTTACTTTCTTTAACTTTGGTCAGGCACTTCAATCGGGTTAATATGTATAGTTTGTCAATGCAGCTACTGGTGCATGTGTCATATGATCCCTTGTTATTACTGTTGCTTTTGGCATACAGTGAAGTCTCCAAGTGGGACTTAGCGACTTATTCATTTGCCTAAATAATGAGTAAGTAGCCGAAAAAAGTTCACTTACCTTTTCTCCAAAATTTTCTTTAAAATATGGCGATTTTAATAGTGTTGCTGAAGGATTTTGAAGTCCGATTTGATTTGCCTCAAACTGAATCCTCAGCTCTTCTAACTTGCGGTTCCGGTTGACCGGATCCATCCCACTTTGCCGCTGCATTTTAATCAAAACTTCCCCGATACTCTCTTGTTGCTTTATCAATTCAGCATCGTTTTCCATATTGATTTTTAGTTTGTTACTTTTTTTTTAAGCTTCCACACAGTATTTACTAATTTCGTATTAGTAAGTTGAAAATTGTAACATGCAGAATGAGGCGTGGAGACCCCACAATATATGTTCTTGATCAGCATGACAAGACAAGTCACTCTATGTCTGTCTGCCTGTCCGTATGAACACCTGGTTCTCAGAGACTATAAGAGCTAGGATACTAAATTTTGCACAAAGATGCCTTTATGTGAACGCTGTGCAAAGATTGTTTTATTTTCTTGATTTTCCTCCCACTTTCACTATATGGAGGATTTTCCGAAACGCCGTTCGTATAATCACATATATCTCGGAGACTGTATGATCTAGGTACACCAAATTTTAGTTCACGATGCCTTGAATGAATACGGAGAAAATGTGTATTTTGGAATTTCCCTACCGCCCCCCTCTCCCCAGCAAATCGTAAATACCGTAATTTTAGGAATTACCAATTTTGCAAGTACCTCTAGTTAGTGATTATAAGTCCGTATAGCAAATTTCATTATGATATTCCGATTTCACAGGAAGTTATAGCCATACATGTATGTATGAGCAAGCATTGCCCGCGGCTATTGTTGTTGTTACTGCTTAGCACAGGCACACGAGACACACATGATAGTGTGCAGTTACACACGCCTTACGTGATTTCGAATACCATGTATACAAGGTGCAATTCAAAAGTTCCAGGACTTTTATTAAAAAAAACTATATTTTTTTTTTTTGAAAAATTTATTGGTCGCCTTCAAAATAGTCTCCTTCCGCCTGAATACAACGTTTTGCACGTTCAAGAAGGTGATCGAACGACTTTTTTAGGTCATTTGTCGGTATAGCGTTGAGGATGGCGGTCGCCGCCTATTGGATGGCATCAACGTCTGCATAACGCTTTCCTTTCATGGGCAAATGCATTTTTCCGAAAAGGTAGAAGTTGCACGGTACCATATCATGTGAATACGGCCAGTGGTTAATGGTTAAAATGTGTTTTTTGGTCAAATAATCGGTCACAAGCGTCGATCGTCTGAGCAATTTTTGGTCGTCAGTCAATTTGTGCGGAACAAACCGTGCACACACCTTTCGTAAGCCCAAATGTTCGGTCAAAATGCGATAAATCGATGTTTTGGAGATGTTTAATTCCATTTCCATCAATTTCAATGATGATTTCGGCTGATTTTTGATGAATTCACGCAGTTTTTATGGCATTTTTGGTGATCACGAATTTTGATTGGCCCACATGTTGATCGTCATTTATGTCCTCACGGCCACTTTGAAAACGTTGAAACCACTCGTGCACTCTGCTACGGGATAGGCAATCATCGCTATAAACTTGTTTCATCAATTTCGGTGAAAGTTTTACCAATTTTAAAACAAAATTTAATGTTGTCTCTTTTTTTCGAAGCTCATTTTCCGACCGATTACACAAACATTCTTCTTCTTGACTGGTCTTCAAACCCGTTATCGGGCTATGACCTGACGTAACACAGCTCTCCACGCGCCTCTGCTTCGCGCGCGTCGCTTCCAGTTGGTCACTCCGCAGGTAGTAAGTGCGTTCTCTACCTGGTCCTTCCAACGTAGGCAAGGCCTCCCCCGTCGTCGTCTCCCCCCAACATCCGCATCGAGAACTTTTTTCGCTGGAGCGTCTTCTTCCATACGCACGACATGACCTAGCCAGCTTAGCCGCTGGATGTTTATTCGCTTGACTATGTCAATGTCAGCGTAGAGCTCGTACAGTTCGCTGTTCCATCGTATGCGGTAGTCGTCGCCAACGCGTATGGGACCGAAGATCTTCCGAAGCATCTTTCTCTCAAACACTGCAAGAGCTGCTGCATCAGTCTGCGATATCACCCATGCTTCTGCACCATAAAGCAGCACGGGGAGGATGAGCGTCTTGTAGAGCGTTAGCTTGGTTTTTCGGGAAAGGTCTCTGCTACTCAATTGCCTACTGAGGCTGAAGTAGCATCGATTGGCTAGAGTTAATCTCCATTTGATTTCTAGGCTGACATCGTTGGTTGCTGTGACGGTGGTGCCAAGATACATAAAATCTTTCACCATTTCGAAAGTATAGTTTTCCACCGCGATCTGGGAGTCTGGTTGCCGCGTGTCCCTGCTAGAGGAAAACATATACTTAGTTTTGCTCTCATTTATCACCAAACCCACTTTTGCAGCTTCCTTCTCAATAGCCGCAAATGCTCCGGTGACGCCTCTCCTGGTACGGCTGATAATGTCTATATCATCAGCGTACGCAAGAAGCTGAACGCTTTTAAAAAAGATCGTTCCGCCTCGGTGTACACCAGCTTTGCGCACCACACTCTCCAGCAGGAAGTTGAAGAGATAGCACGAGAGGGCATCGCCTTGCCTGAAACCTCGAACGGTATCAAAGGGTTCGGAGAGGTCCTTTCCTACCTTGACGGAGCTACGAGTGTTGCTCAACGTCATTCTGCAAAGTCGCACTAGCTTTGCAGGGATACCGAACTCAGACAGTGCGGCATATACACGTTCCCTCCTCGGGCTATCGAATGCTGCTTTATAATCGACGAAAAGATGGTGGGTATCGATTTGAAACTCATGAGTTTTCTCCAGGATTTGGCGTAGCGTGAATATCTGGTCAGTGGTGGATTTACCAGGCATAAAGCCGCACTGATAAGGCCCAATCAGTGCTATTACACACATACTGACACTTAAAACGCAATAACTTCACTTCCAATCGATGAAATGTCATAAAATTCACTGGACAATCGGTAAAGATAGCAGATTCTAACGCACCAGTCGACATATAGATAGCGCCACCAGGGGGCGCTAGATTCAAAAAGTCCTGTTTCCTTTGAATTGCACCTTGTAAATGTAGAGAATATTTCAGTGTCGAGAAACCTGACTTTAGTTCTCCATTTGTTTTAATAGATATTTCAATTCTGGGGGGAATTGTACGGGGAATGGCTTTGCCTTCTCTGATGCACGTTCGCCGGGTAAAATCTACAGTTTGGACTCATTCTTGGTCTTTGGTGTTCTTTATTCGCACACGTGCGGTAGTGCGAATCGGCAGGACGATTGTGGTCCTGACGAGTTAAGCTCAAGGACGCTTGTTGTCCTTCTGTTGATCAAGGCGGGATCCTAGTGGTCCGGCTTGATGTTTGGGTGCACACTCGTGGTCCGTTTAATTAAAGGCACTTATGGCCCTGCTGTTTCAAATGACCCTCGTGGTCCAGTAGGTGCGAGTAGCACCGGTTGGTCTGGTTGCGCTTAAGTGAAACGACGCAGGACGTTTGCAGCGACCAAGGATACCGGATGGCAATCCTTGGGAGCATGTAGTCAACGTGGTAGTCAGCGTGATAAAGATCAGCGGTTCCTGACCCAAAGTAACAGGCCGTTCGTTGATAATTTGCATACTGATTTTAATCTTACAAATCATGGCTTATATAGCCATGCCAAAAACTAGCTTATGACTATTTACATTTACTATTTCTATGTGTTGGCGGTTTCACAATAATGATGCCCAAGCATAAATTTTGAGCTTAAGTATGCTGGTGTCAGCCCAATTTGGCCCATAAACTATGACCTGATTGTTGGTGTTATGCTGAGGTAGCAAAATAATATGCGTCTTATTTTTGCTTATTATTGCTCATGTTGGCTGGCCAGTGTCAATGCACCTGTAATTCGTGTGCGCGTGCAGACTATGGTGCCAATATTATCTATGCTATAACAATATGGGTGTACAGGTTTATGTGTACTTATATGTATGATATGTGTTGCCAAGCTATTTTATTGAATGTCTGTTTGCGTCGCGTTGATGAGATGTCATATACTCATTCGCGTCCTAGCAGGTGTGTACCAGTGGATCCATTCTTCATCGATGGTCACAAAACGACGCAGAATTATGCTTAAACGGGGTCAAACACTGATCTGAGTTGGTCTCATTTTGCACTTGTTGCCCGGAGTGAATAAATGCGGCCGGTAGCTTCCTCATGCCAATATTTCATGCAGGATATGACCCGTGCACACTATGTTGGGCACCTTTAATCTGTGGTCTATCAATACTAGATTGTGGACTTTTTTCACGTTATCATCCGGGGGGAGCTGGCCGTGGCTCATCAAAAACCGACGTGCGACCATGCTGGAATTTGTTAAACCAGTTTTTGACGGTCGCCATCGAAGGAGAAGAGCCACTGTACACATCCCTTTGATTTCGCTGCGCGATTTCCCTTCTAAAAATAAGAATTGAATCACCGACCGATATTGCTCTTTTTCCAGTTTTCAAAAATCCGCTTACACGCTCGCTAGCCTTTTAAATTTCCCAAATTCTCGCAATTAAGGGTCATGAAGCACTTATGCTTATACCAGCATAAAAAAAAATTCCGGAAAGTTCAATACACCCGACTTTGAAACACTCTGTACATATGTTTAGAATAATTATAGAATTAAAAAAATGAAGAGAATTAAAAAAATGTTGATCGATTTTACCTCTCACGGTATTCGTGTCTGTGTGAGCATGTTTGCAGTCAGCCAAAGCACCAGCATCAACAGCAGCTGCGGGCAGTGCTTGGGCAACAAATATATATAACTTCCTGTTAAATCGGTCTATCATAAAGAAACTTAGCATACGGACACATAATCACAAACTTTGCAAAATTTGTTCGAAATTCCAAGAATTACCGGAGCTAGAAAAAATCGCGATTTGCGTGGGAGAGGGGGAGGGAGGAAAATTCCAAAATACACATTTTCTGCGTATTTATATAAGGCATCATGGACTAAAATTTGGTGTTCCTAGGTCTTATAGTCTCCGAGATAATAAAATAAAACAAACTTGCACAGCGTACACACATGAGGCATCTTTGTGAAAATTTGTGAAAGGCTCTTAAAGTCTCTGCGATCCAGGTGTTCATACGGACAGGCTGTAAGACAGCCAGGCGGACTGAAAGACAGGGCTAGATCGACTCGTCTTGTAATGTTGATGAAGAATACAAGTATATATACTTTGTGGGGTCTGCCACTCCTCCTTCTGCCTGTTACATTTTTCAGCTCGCCCAAACCTAATATACCCTTGTTCATTTCATGTACAGAGTATAATTAATATCAAATAACAATATCACAGTCTGTATAACTGTATTAACTTGTATTGTTTACATATATTTCAAGGTTAAATCTAAGACAACTATAGAAACACAAGATCCAAATCCAATTGCATTACTCAGATTGTATCCATCAACCTCAGCAGAAGCATTCAATATACTCAAGTACTGAAAAATAGACTATAGACACAAGTAGTGAAAAAACTACGTAATTATATATACAAGGTGTGTTCCAAAGCACACAGGACTTTAAAAAAAAAAACAACAAATGGTTTTTTCGGCAAAATCAATTTATTTTATTCAAAATAGTCTCCTGCTTCAATACAACTTTTTGCACGATCCAAAAGCATGTCGAACGAGTGTTTTAGCTCGTTGGCCGGTATGGCCGCCAGTATGCCGGTGCAAGTCTTTTGAATGGCCTCTACGTCTGCATAACGCTTTCCTTTCATGGGCAAATGCATTTTTCCGAAAAGGTAGAAGTTGCACGGTACCATATCATGTGAATACGGCCAGTGGTTAATGGTTAAAATGTGTTTTTTGGTCAAATAATCGGTCACAAGCGTCGATCGTCTGAGCAATTTTTGGTCGTCAGTCAATTTGTGCGGAACAAACCGTGCACACACCTTTCGTAAGCCCAAATGTTTGGTCAAAATGCGATAAATCGATGTTTTGGAGATGTTTAATTCCATTTCCATCAATTTCAATGATGATTTCGGCTGATTTTTGATGAATTCACGCAGTTTTTATGGCATTTTTGGTGATCACGAATTTTGATTGGCCCACATGTTGATCGTCATTTATGTCCTCACGGCCACTTTGAAAACGTTGAAACCACTCGTGCACTCTGCTACGGGATAGGCAATCATCGCTATAAACTTGTTTCATCAATTTCGGTGAAAGTTTTACCAATTTTAAAACAAAATTTAATGTTGTCTCTTTTTTTCGAAGCTCATTTTCCGACCGATTACACAAACATACTGACACTTAAAACGCAATAACTTCACTTCCAATCGATGAAATGTCATGAAATTCTCACTGGACAATCGATAAAGATAGCAGATTCTAACGCACCAGTCGACATATAGATAGCGCCACCAGGGGGCGCTTACTTCAAAAAGTCCTGGAACATTCGAATTGCACCTTGTATGTATAAGTTAACACATCCGGCCGGTCATAAGTCAGTGACCGCTCGATCATGCAGAATAAGAACGATTTTGGGCATGGTCATTAATCTAAGCGTACGGCTCGTGCACGCGCACAGTAGCATAGTCGCGCGTCAGCGACTACAGGGCACTCACCCTCCACTTGCACTTGAAGAAAGTGTAATACCAGCAAATATGGGTCACAGGGCTAGCTTTCATTTTAAGAACTTTTCTGTACGTAGAGTTAGTTGATTTTTGGAAATAAACCGCGTCGGTCATCGCCACGTGAAAGCATTAATTAAAAAGTGTACTCATTTGTGCGACACCGCGCATCTTATAAATTCGCTCAACAGCGAATCAGTGTAAAGCTTCCGAAATAGTGTTCCACCGCGCTCCCCATCAATTCGCTTAACAACGAACTTGCTTAAATGCCGCCCAACAAAACGGAAACCACGATCCGCAATTAATTAAACCCCATTAAAACCCACAAAAATTGCCAAGCCGGCAAACAACAAAAACTAAAAAAGAAGATCCAACGAAGGAAGACTACATTGACAGATGGTCACTTTTTTATAAGAAGACAATTAGTACAACACATGTAAGTAGAGTGCCTATTTAACATATTTTGAACATAAACAAGATAGAACGCTACTAAAATAGCCTGTACTCTCCACAAAAAGGAAAATTTAAAAAAAAAATTTTCTGTACATGAAATGTACAAGAGTATATTAGGTTTGCGCGAGCAGAAAAATGTAACAGGCAGAAGGAGGCGTGGCAGACCCCACAAAGTGTATATATTCTTGATCAGCATGACGAGACGAGTCGATCTAGCCCTGTCTGTCCGTCCGTATGAACACCTGGATCTGAGAGACTATAAGAGATAGAGACACCAAATTTTGCACAAAGATGCCTTATGTGTGTACGCTATACGAGTTTGTTTTATTTTTTTGATTTTCCCCCCCACTTCCCCCCTATGGGGATTTTCCCGATTTTCCATTCGTATAATCGCCTATATCTCGGAGACTATAAGACCTAGGAACACCAAATTTTAGTCCAAGATGCCTTGTGTGAATACGCAGAAAATGTATATTTTGGAATTTCCCTCCCTCCCCCCTCTCCCCCACAATTGCGATTTTCTGTAACTCCCGTAATTCTTGGAATTTCGAACTAAAAATGCAAATACCCCCAGTTAGTTATTATGTGTCCGTATGCCAAGTTTCACTATGATAGACCGATTTAACAAGAAGTTATAGCCGTAAATAAATTTGCTGCTGCAGCCCTGCTCAAGCGCTGCTCAAGCGCTGCCCGCGGCTGTTGTTGATGCTGGTGCTTTGCTTGACTGCACATATGTTTACACAGACACGAATAAATGCGCATAGGCATACATACACTCACACAGACGCAATTGCTATGTAAATGTGCAATTATACACCCTTTACGTGAGTTCGAATACCAAAAGAGGTAAAATATATCAATTTTTTATTTTATTTTCCTACATTTTTTTTTATTTTCTATAATTATTGTAAACATATGTACAGAGTATTTCAAAGTCGGGACACCCGACTTTAGCTTTTTTACTTGTTTTTAAAATTAAATTATTAAAAAAAATGAATGAATGAATTAATTAAAATTAATTAATTAAATTAAATTAGAATACATGTTTATGTTCAGTTTTAACAGCATACATTTACATCACGTACCTATGCGTGTTTATATGCGTGTATGTATGCAGCACAAAGTTGAACCAAAGCAGCAGCAACAAGCGCTGCCGACAGAGCTGCAGGCAGCGCATGAGCAGCGATTTTACTTATGGCTATAACTTTCTTCAGAATTGACCCATCATGATGAAAATTGGCACACGGACACATTAGTACTAGTACTACTAGTACATTAGTGGATGTACCTACCAATTGATTTCAAAATTCCGAGAATTACGGAAGTTATAAGAAAAAACACGAATTGCGGGGAAGTGGAGGGGTGCATCAGAAAAAAAACACAAATTTGTCCTTTCTCGGACTTAGGAGAACCTGGATACCAAGTTTGGTCGTCTTCTCATCCTGATCAAGAATATATATACTTTGTGGGGTCTGCCACGCCTCCTTCTGTGTGTTACATACATGCGCACAAAACTAGTATAGCCTTTCACCCTTTGGGTACAGGCTATAAAAACATAAAATAAATTTTATGCGGGTGTTTATAAGATAGGCCTCTGCAGGGGAAAAAAAGGCGAGAATTGGTGGTCCGAGCAAAACATAACTACGAAAATGTTTTTCACCGAGTCCGATCTAAAAATGCTAGTCGAGATGGCAGTAAACACTGCATTCGCAAATCAGGCTCAAATTTTTTAGAAGAAATAGAAAGAAATTGAAACTAAATTTTCTAGCGTAACCGTAACCGTACCCGAGGTAGAGATATTTAGGGACGCCGATATAATACCAGGCATCCAATGTAGTGAGACATTGGATATTGTTAAATCTGTAACCGACTGTGAGGGTAAACATGAAACATACGTTTCATGGCGCAAAGCCGCCCATACGGCTAATAAAATTTTCGAAAACTACGCAGGTAGTTCGAAACATTACCAGACGCTAGGTATAATCAGAAATAAGATAAAGGGCCCTGCCGATATGGTGCTGTCTTCCTACGATACACCATTAAACTTTAAAGCAATCATAAACAGACTTGACTTTACGTATGCAGATAAACGCCCTATTTACTTAATTGAGCACGAGTTGTCGACTCTGCGTCAGCGAAAATTGACAATAACACAATAATATGAGGAGATGAGCGGAAGCTTACGCTCCTCATAAATAAGACAATAATGTCGTACGATGGGACCTTGGCTGCTTCCCTTAACGAAAAATATAGAACAGATGCCTTGAGAGTATTTATTTCAGGCACCAAAAAATCCTTAAGCGACATCCTTTTTTCGGCACGTCCCAAAGACCTGCCATCAGCCCTGGCCTTAGCCCAGGAAGTTGAGTCAAATCATGAGCGTTTCCAATTTGCAAATAACTATGCAAAAAGCCTCGAGGAGAAAGCTCACAGAAGCGAACGACAGCTAAAAAGTCTAGTTATGGATTATAACAGCCCGCCACAGGGTAAAAGTCCATATTTTAATAAGCAAAAAGCACAGAGTAATAGCTATTTCTCAAAACAGGAGCCACCCCAGCCGATGGAAATTGACAGTTTCTCCCGGTTTAGACAATCAATTCAACAAAGGAACCAAAACATTCCCCCTTACTTATCATACCAAAATCAGGACACAAAAAGACCAAATAGTGGGACTGCTAGGTATACAGGTCCGAAGCTACAAAGGGTAAATCACCTTTCGCATGAAGAAGGTGAACCTGTTCAGGAAGAACAGGGGTACCAATTATACTATATATAGCAGAATCGGAAGAGGCCAACATCCGTTCGTAGAACGAACGATAGCAGGTAAAACCATTAATTACTTATTGACACGGGTGCCTCAAAGAACTATATAAAAAACGTAATTGCAGTAGATAAACCTTTTTTCGTTAAGTCACTTCATGGTCACTTCTGTTCAGGAAAAGTGTTTCATGCACCTTTTCAACGCCACAGCTACATTTTTTTTAGTCCCCAATCCGACAACATTTGATGGAATAATAGGACTTGACCTATTAAATAGAGTAAATGCCACGATGGATTTTAAAAATAAAATTTTGAAAACCGAATCCGGATTTGAAATTATTCAATTTCTGAAAGGCACAGACGTCAATTTTACAGAAATAGAGGGCATAGAAGTTCCTCAGTACATTCCGATTTTGTAAATAGCGAAATCAACAGCTTGTTGAAAGACAAAATAATTAGGCCATCTAGAGCACCCTATAATAATCCGGTGTGGGTAGTTGATAAAAAGGGGACAGACGAACAGGGAAACAGGAAAAAGCGTCTTGTTATAGATTTTAGAAAACTTAATTCAAAGACTACAGATGATAGATACCCTATACCCAATATTGTAGCAATCCTCTCAAATCTAGGGAAAGCCAGGTATTTTACAACACGACCTAAAATCGGGATTTCACCAAATACTACTTGCGGAAAAGGATAGGGAAAAAACTGCCTTCTCTGTAGGGAACGGGAAGTATGAATCCTGCAGACTTCCTTTTGGCTTGAAAAACGCCCCCAGTATTTTTCAGAGAGCGATTGATGATGTCCTTCGGGAACAAATTGGGAAGTCATGCTATGTTTATGTGGATGATGTTATCATTTTTTCGAAAAGCATGGAAGACCACGTAAAACATATTGCATGGGTATTGAATAAACTCTATTATGCAAATATGAGGGTTTTGCGAGAAAAGTCATACTTTTTTAAGGAAAAAGTAGAGTATCTTGGATTCGTGGTCTCTAGAGGCGGTATCACAACGAACCCCAGTAAAGTAGAGGCAATCAGCAGATTTGAGAAGCCAACCACATTGTTCCATGTTAGATCATTTTTGGGTCTAGCAAGCTATTATAGATGCTTTATAAAAGACTTTGCATCTATTGCTAAGCCATTGACAGAAATACTGAAGGGTGACAACGGCAAAGTCAGCGCAGGACAATAAAAAAAAAAATCCTGTAAGCCTTAACGAGAAACAACGTCTAACTTTTGAGAAATTGAAAAATATTCTCGTGTCTGAGGACGTTATGCTACTTTACCCCGACTTTCACGGATGCTTCATCCGTTGGCCACCATCCGATTTGGCCACCATACAGCGAACTAACGCTAACATATACTATTGAATCCACTGATAAACCAGTAAATTGTTTCCGAAACCAGATAATTATAGAAGAATGCGTGGTTTCATCAACGCGCACTTTAATTATGTTCGGCCAAAAGACAAGACAATACACGTTTCTGACAGGGAACATTTACTTGAAAAGGTGTATGACTCGGTCAAAAAAGACGTAGTCAACGCGATTGCGTGCGACTTACCAATCCTGGCTTTTATTCAAGATAAATTGGTGGAAGCATTTCCTACAACAACGTTTTGGCATTCCAAAAGAATGGTCATCGACGTTCTTAATAAAAATGAACAAAAGGAAATAATAGTCGCAGAACATAACAGAGCCCATAGAGAAGCGCAGGAAAATAGCAAACAAATACTTCGAGACTATTTTTTTCCGAAAATGACCCGTCTTATTAACGAAATAGTAGCAAACTGTAAAGTCTGTAATAGAGCCAAATACGACCGACACCCACAAAAACAGGTTATTGGTGAAACACCCATCCCTTCTCAAGTAGGTGAGATTCTTCATATTGACATTTTTTCCACGGATAAAAAATACTTCTTAACTTGTGTGGATACATTTTCAAAATTCGGAATTGTTCAACCTATAGCTTCTAGAACTATAATAGACATAGAGCCATCAATTTTACAGCTTATGAATTTTTATCCTCATACGAGAATCATATATTGCGACAATGAGCCCGAGCCCTCTTTAAATTCAGGAAGTATCAAATCACTTTTAGAAAACAAATTCGATGTTCAGATCATAAATTCCCCACCACTTCATAGTACTTCAAATGGACAGGTAGAGAGATTTCATAGTACTCTTGCAGAAATTGCTAGGTACCTGAAATTAGAAAAACACATGAACGACACAGTTGAGTTGATACTTCAGTCAACAATAGAATACAATAAGACAGTACACTCCACCATAAACAAGAGACAAAATTAATAAAGCCCAAGAAACGCAGCTTCAAAGACACAACGAGATAAGACGAAACAGAACTTTTCAAGTAGGTGACAAAGTACTTATGAAAATAAATATAAGGCTAGGAAACAAACTAACACCCCTGTACGAGGAAGTTACAATAGAAGCCGACTTGGAAACAACGGTTCTGATAAGTGGAAGGGAGGTCCATAAGGACAATATACGATGAGCTTTCATTTCATTTATTATTATTTTTCATTTATTCTATTTAGGTTTCTGCCTATGCTGCTTTTTGTTACAATAACAACTGCCAAGCTAACCGACTACTCGAATTCTGATTATATCCCACTACTAGACGGAAACGCAATCATCTGGAAGAATTTTAAGTATCTCAGACAGAAATAGCCGAGGAAACACAACTTCTCATGAAACATTTTCTCCAGTCCCATATGAAACAAATACTAGAATCTGACATAGGTCATATAAAAACATTTTTAGAAACTGTTAACATTCATCATAGACATACAAGAAGTATAAATATTCTGGGAACAGCTCTGAAGATAGTTGCTGGGACCCCCGATTTCGACGATTTCGAGAAAATAAAGTACAATCAACAAAGTTTAGTTGAATCGATAAACAGACAGGTAGTTATTAACACTCGAGTACAAGAAAAAATAAGTAAATTAACTGAAACTGTAAATCTGATTGTCAGGGATACGAAGAAAAAACAAATCGAAACTGGCCACCTCTACGAAACATTACTCGCAAGGGATAGAATTTTAATTTCGGAACTTGAGACATTAATGCTGTCTGTTACACTTGCTAAGATTCAAATTATTAACCCCGCTATTCCTGATTCTAAAGATTCAGAGAAAATGTTAAATTAGCACTATTAGCATTATTACAATAACAGATTTAATGGAAGTAGCATATGTCAATGTTGTATTAGATAATAATTTTCTGCACTTTATAATTAAATATCCTGATCCTAGCTTAGTCTGTAAAAAGATCACCCTGTTTCCTGTACAACACAATGGTACAATACTACATTTTGCTGAAGATAATAATGTCGCAGACTGTGGCAATAAAGTCCTGCCAATCGGAAATTGCACCGCTACTCTCACGTCAACATTTTGCAAGGAGCTATCCTCCGCGACATGTGCGCAACAACTCCACTCCGGTGGCACCGCACACTACAGCACTCGTCCCAGTCATCTTAAAACTCTAGAGGTTTTGGACGACGGTATCATCATAATAAATGAGGGAACTGCCGAAATAAAAATTGACAATACTTGTAGTACAAAACAAGAGAGAACGCTACAGTCGAGCAAGCCCGACAGTGCAATACCCTGTACCCAGGTAAACTTCCGTCACTGAATTATATGCGCCCAAAAATAGGAAGAAGAAGAGCGAACTTGTTGCTGCAGTTTGGGGGGGTTGTACTGTAGAGAATTTGTTTCGCTAATAACTTTTCTTAGAATTGACCGAATTGAATAAAACAACAATTTAAACAACAGTAGATAATTACATATAAATTATGTGTGCAAAGTTTGGTTCAGGTAGCATTTGAAATGTGGACGTTATTGACGCTATTCTGTAGCGATGGAAGAGGGGGGAAGGGGGGGAAAATTCCAAAAAATAAAATAAACTCGTCCTTTCTCGGACCTAGGAGAAACTGGATGCCAACTTTGGCTATTCTAGCTTTTATAGTTTCTGAATATCACTGGTCACCAAGAAATTTTGATCCTGCCATATCTGCAAGGGTTAAACATTGAAAATCTGCGGTACATTGGGGACATAGAGGATAAGCTGACAACAAGACCGGCGATGTTCAGCGCATCCATTCTTTTCATCATAGCTATTGGAGTCCTTCTTTTGAAGCTGTACCAGAAACGGAGAAGGGCTAGCCGCCAATCTTTCCTGCAGATTGTTATCGAGAGTCTGAGGAAAACCGAGGACGGCCTTCAACTTAGCGAGGGAGGAGTTAACACATCCGGCCGGTCATAAGTCAATGACCGCTCGATCACGCAGAATAAGAACGATTTTGGGCATGATCATCAATCTAAGCGTACGGCTCGTGCACGCGCACAGTAGCATAGTCGCGCGTCAGCGACTACAGGGCACTCACCCTCCACTTGCACTTGAAGAAAGTGTAATACCAGCAAATATGGGTCACAGGGCTAGCTTTCATTTTAAGAACTTTTCTGTACGTAGAGTTAGTTGATTTTTGGAAATAAACCGCGTCGGTCATCGCCACGTGAAAGCATTAAACACATGCCCATCTCTAGCATCTCAGCTGATCGCATATTTACAGCGACTTACCGTTTTAGTGTTAGCTAACAACGCTACAAATGTATTCTGAACAAATCGAAGAGTCATTTACCGTTAAGCCTATTTTGTGAGTGTATTCATGCGATTTACAAAAGCAGAAACACACCTTTTACATTCAGAACAATCATATTTGGAATTGAAGCCAAAAATTAGTGTTGAATTAAAAAATTTAATACATACTTGTTTATGTATGTATTACGTCCAGATTTATAAATCAAAATCAAATGTCCCGCGTCGGACTTTTCTGGGATAACTCGACCGTGCGTACAACATGCTGAGGAAGCACACAGTTAAGTCAGGACTGGCAGTCCGCCCGGTGAGTAACGAAGATATGTACACATGTATGTATGTACGTATAACCATACATAGTACTTATTGTACTATATTTGCTATTTGGAAAATGAACTCTTTAAAAAACTTTAGAGAGCGTCGAAAGAAGAATATCATATCTATACTATATATATAAAACAGTTTGTCCTGACTGACTGACTGACTGATTGGTGATCAACGCACAGCCCAAACGGTAAAGGCTAGGAAGCTGAAATTTGGACTCAAGTATCCTTTCATAGTCTAGGTGCCCACTAAGAAGGGATTTTAGAAAACTCGAGCTCCAAAGGGGGGAAAACAGGCTCCAACGTTTGTATGAAAAATCTACAGTTTTCATCTGATTAACTTCAAACTTACTTTGTATACTCTCAGAACAATTCCAAGAAAAACTGTATACTTGGTTTTTTGGTATTTTTTTGGGCCCTAAATTATGGGAGTTTTCCTGTAAAAAAATGTTGGGGCACAAAAGGAAACCGCGTCAACAGCCCACAGCCCACACGGTAAAAGCTAGGATGAAATCTGGGCTCAAGTATCCTATCATGGTGTAGATGCGCACTAAGAAGGGATTTTGGAAAATTCGAGCTCCAAAGGGGGAAAACGAGCTCCAAAGTTTGTTTAAAAATTCTGCACTTCTGCACCGATCAACTTTAAATTTGATTTTTATAATCTATAAAACAATACAAACAAAATTGCATACTAAGATTTTCGAAATTTCTGTTGGAGCTTGAATTATTGGGGTTTTAATATTTATTCACTATTTCAAATGAAAAGTTTGTGTTATAAATTTAGTCCGATCGATTTTAAATTTGGGTAATGTAATCTACGTAACTAAATCTACAACTTTGCATTCAAGGATTTTCAAAATATGTATGCATTTTACAAAAGCAGGTAGAACAAACAATACAAAATATCAAACAGTTGGGCACAACTAAGTATACATACACACACACACACACATGCAAGCAGCTGTTCGTGTAGTTGAGTGCAAACGATTGAAATAGCCAAAGCAAAATGTGAGACACTAATGTGTGAATGTCTATACATATGCGCACATCTATGTATGTACATTTGTATCTACATATGTATGTATGCACATTCGTCTTGCACTGACAGAGCAAGAAATGTTAATTAATTGAAAATTATATAACATTTTAAACATCAAATAGTTGGGGACATCACATACACACACTCGCACACACACAACAAGCAACAGTTCGTGTCTATGTGTGCGGTTCTCTACGTACGATTGAAAAAGTAAAGAGAAACATACATATGTATGTATGTATGTATGCCTGTGTATAAATATAGCATGCATGTACATTCGTATTAATGTATATACAAGTAGTACATTGGGCAATCGAACACAGTTGTTTGATTGTAAAAAAAATAATGCTCTAAAAACAACAACAACTGCAAGTCATTGGCTCGCTCTTCTTCTTTCGTTTTGACCAAAAGTTTACAGTTACCGTCGCTAGGCAACGACTGCGTAAGCGATAGTAAAGCAGAAACCGAATAACGGAGCTACGCATATTCTGCTCCGCATTGCGGGCAGATGTATGTATGTATATGATTTGTTCTTATTGATCTCAATAAATAATTAGATTTTATTATTTAAATATTCTGCTTATTGCATTCAAACTTCGATATTTTGATGGTATCGGTGGCTTCAACTATCGAAAGTTTTACTCTAGCATAATTGTCAGTGCTTTTTGATCGTGGCTCATCGCTGCACGGCATTGACACGAGTGCCGTGTTTCATATTCCGAGTTTGTGCGTGACCGTATTGACTCAATATGGCACGAAAAGACTCAAATGTGAATTTAAAATTAGGATATACTCTTATAATTATTCCCCTTTTTTGCACATAGTCTATCTTAAAACGTTGCGTTATCTCTATATATAAAACAGTTTGTATTCTTAAGTATTCTTTCATAGTATCAAGTATCATAGTGTGGGAGCACACTAAGAAAGGCTTTTGGAAAATTCTAGCTCCAAAGGGGGGAAAACGAGCTTTAAAAATATTAGTTATAGTGGTCATGTTCGTTTAACGAAATAGTTTGGCAAGAACAAAAATGTAACGGACTACTAAACAATGTTTTGTCAGGAACAGAAAATGTTCATTTAAATACCTTAAATGCCTTTCTACTGGTAACTTATAAGGTGAAAACATATGGGTAGATTATGCACACACGAAATAAGTACAATTGGAAACATTATATTGAGCCGGGTTAAGACGGGCAATACCTGCTAGTAGTAAATAAACTTATAATTATAAGCACATTTTAGTTAGTCAAGCAAAGACGGGCAAACCTGCTAGTATATCATACTTGTAAGACATACGAGTACATCATAAGAGTACGAGTAATAAGGCATTATCCCATTAATTCTAATTAAATTAAAATTTGTTTACAGATCCAAGCAACTTTATGAGATAATGTACAATCGTATTAATGGAGACTTATTTATGTGGGAACCGAGATCACCTTTATTTAAGACGCATGAGGTTCGATCGCATACTGAATACAATTCATCTGATGACTGTGAGCCAAAAAAAGTGTGTCATAGTCCTAATGGAAGTCTTTTAAACAAAAGTATTTACTTTTCATTAGACAGCAACAAATCTTTAATGGAAAAATTAGTTAAAAAATCTAAAAATAACTGTGCGCTGAAATTAGTTATTGATGAAATGAAACTAATTATGTGTACACAAGTTCGGGATATCGAAACTCATGTACATCCTAGTCAATCAGGAAAATTTCAGTTCGAACTAAAAGAACTACAGCTTTTTATTGTGATGGGATTTAATGGTGACAAAAATCTTAATTATATATGCATTCAATTGAATGAAATGAATATCCTTCATTGTGGTAAGAAAGCTTAAATTTGTAAAATAATATAATTTGGCATTTGTCATATTTTTAGGCCTTGTACCAACATCTTCATCTACCGCTTGGTCTGACGAAGTTGATGAAAATATTTACCAAATAATCCATAATATTCCAAAATTGCATCAGATTTCGAATAAACGGAAAGAAACTATAGCGGTTGCAGCTGAAATAAAAAAATATCCAAAACAGAATTTGAAGGTAATAAATATAATAGTTATAAGAAAAATGTGCCTTGTGGCCTTATATACGTGTATGTATAGTTTTATGCTTATAAACTTTACATATTGTACATTGTAGTGTCGTGATTAGAAAGAAGCTACTTATTCAAATCAAATATTAATTTTGAGACTTTTTTTACCCTAGGAAATATATTTTCTCCTAAATTTTGTATATTTTGAAATTGAAATTGAAAAGATGAAATAATTTGAAGAAGATAATTAAACAGAATGCATCTTTTTGGGGGACATCGAGGACACAAACGAAGTAATGGACCAGAAAAACGCCATCAGAAAAACATATACAAGTATTTGGAATAAACAAACCAAGAAATGTTCTAGTAAACAAAACTTAAGAAAAAACTGATAACAAAAAATTGAGAGGAATGGGAGGTATCATAAATGACCAATAGTTCAAAAATAGCTAACTCCAACTGAAAGAGCTCCGATGTATGTAATCAGCTTACAAACTTAAAGTGGGCCTATTAATATATGTTTTGCAAAGTGAGTTGCAGTTACGTAGAAGGGGCAAATGCTCTTTCGAAGTATCAACGTCTAAAAGCGGAAGGCTATGATTCTACAATGTTGATAACACTCTTCATTTATTTATTGAATCTCCGCTTATTTTATTAAGAGACTAAAAATAATTTAATTTTTACCGTTTAGCGCTTCTTGCTTCGCAGAGCAAGGTACAATTTGTATATATGAATAATTATGCGTCTCCTGCGGACGACTGCGCTGCCTGCGCCTGCTGCTTGACCAAACATCCTCCCCCCGTTGGAAGGCACGGGCTTCCAACCTCATCCTCTTTTGGCAGTGCACACAATTTGGCGCACTCTTGCTAATGGCCACTTTAGAGGAGGCAAGTTTTCGTCCTTGACGAGAACCACGTCGTTGACAGCGACTCCAGGGCATGGAGTACGCCATTTTGAACGTTCTTGCAGTAAAGTGAGGTACTCTTCGCGCCAACGATTCCAGAACAGCTGTTGCAGATAGGTGACTCGCTGCCAACGGCCCAAACGATCGTAATTGAGCTTGGTAACATCAGGCTCAATATATGATGTAAGCGGTGCCGTACCCAGGAAGTGAGCGGGAGTCAGCACGTCAAGGTCTGAAGGATGCTCTGAAAGTGAAAGTAATGGTCGAGAATTATTTATAGCGCCGGTCTGGCAAACCAAGGTGCGCATCTCGTCGAAGTCGAGTATTGCAGAGGCGACAGCACGGTAAAAATGATGCTTTGCCGTCTTCACCGCCGCTTCCCAAAGTCCGCCAAAGTGTGGTGAACGAGGAGGTATAAATCGCCAGCCAATCGAATCTGCACCGCCTGTACATGCTCAGCACTCAGGAACAGACGCTTTAAATCTGGCAATTCATTTTTGGCGCCAACGAAGTTAGTCGCATTATCGGACCATATCCGAGCGGGTCGACCACGCGTGGAGATAAAGCGTTTTAAAGCACCAAGAAAAGCATCTGTGGACAGGTCCTTGACGAGCTCTAGATGCACAGCCTTTGTCGCGAAGCATATGTAGACGCTGATGTAGCATTTTATAGCTGCCCTGTTGCGAACTTCACTCCGGTAGAAAAATGGGCCGCAGTAGTCAACGCCAGTGACCATAAACGTATACGACGAATCCACTCGATCGCCAGGTAAGTCGGCCATCAGATGCTCAACCAAGCGTGGCTTGGCTCTGAAGCAAACTGTGCACTTGCTGGCAGCAGCCGCAACCGTCTTTCGGCCGCCTATGGGCCAGTATTGTAGACGAATCGAGGCCAACAACGCACGTGGCCCAGCATGTAAGCTGCGAATGTGGTGATGATAAATAAGCGCTCTTGTCACAGGATGCTGCCTGGGTAAAATTGTTGGATGCTTGGCTGCGAAATCCAACGGAGAATTTTTCAGCCGTCCGCCTACGCGCAGCAATCCAACCTCATCAATAAATGGCGCGAGCGAGGCCAGGGAACTGGAGGGTCTCTCTCGCTGTCCCGCCCGTAGCGCCTTGTAGTCTTCGAAAAGCGTTGATAATTGAATGGAACGTAGCAGAATGTGAGTTCCATAATGTAGGCAAGCCAGTGTTAGGCCAGAGCACCGGATACGATGAATAAATTTGTAGACGAAACCAAAAACCCTTTGTAACTTGTAGAAAGAGTTTACGAACTTGCAGCCTGCCGAAACATCTGTGTAGCATGCCGCTCCAATCAGCACCTTTTGACGAAGTTCAGGCAGCGACTGTACAGACAAGCAGGATTCATTTGCTTTTGCTTTCTGTAAGAAATTTGGGTCCATGAGCCCACAACGAAGATTCCAAAAGTTCACCGGGCAGAGCCCCTCTAGATAAAATGTCTGCCGGATTTAAATTCGTTGGCACGTATTTCCACTCCATTGCAGATGTCAGCTCCTGAGTTGTGGCTACACGATTGGAGACGAATATCTTGAAGCTCGAAGACTCGCTGCGAAGCCAAGATAATACGACGGATGAGTCAGACCAGCAATAGCAGGGACCACAGAATATCTTAATCTTGGCCACTTCATGCATAAGCTGCGATTTAGCGCAAAGAAGTTGCACCGTCGTTTTTCCCTGAGCTGTAGAGACTATGAAGACGCAGGCTCCATAAGCGCTCATGCTGGCATCGCTGAAGCCATGGACTTCAATAGTTGTGTTAGGAATGAGCACCAGCCGTGGAAAAGTGAGCTTTGACACACGTTAAAAATTTGAGCAGAAACCAATCCAAGTGGTTGCTAACGCCGCCGGAAGACTCTCATCCCACTCCAGCTTCGCCTTCCAGAGATCCTGCATAAATATTTGAGAATTGGTTATTACCGGACAAGCAAGACCAAGCGGGTCGTAGCAATGTGTTAAAGAGCTTGCTTTTAATGGTGGGACCTGCCATCAAAACTTCGTGCAATGAGTAGCCAGAAGTTGTTGCCGCAGATCCATCAAACACAACTCTGAGCTTCGTAGTTGTACTATCCTCCTTTAAGACGCAATGATGCGGTAGATAGTACTTGTATTTATGCGCTTCGCACTCCAACTCCTCCTTGGTAGGCAGCATATCCATGTCGACGCAGCTCTCCAGCTCCCAGAATCTGTGTATGAGCCTTTCTATGCGAATATTCGACTCTGTTTCCTCATCTGCTACAGACTGAAATGAAACGAGAGCCGATTTACGGATTTGTGAACCACCTCCTGTTATGATCCATCCCAGGCGAGTCTTCTGAATCACCGGCAATCCGGGACCCAGTTTGATCTGCCCAACGCAGAGCAGTTCGAAGAACAGGCTGGCGCCGATCAGTATGTCATTTTGTTGCGGCCTATTGAAGCTAGGATCAGCCAAACGGATATTAGATAGAATTTTCCAATGCGTCGTACCGAAATTAATGTTGGGCTTGTTGTCCGTGATATTCGGAGCCACCAACGCCGAAATGTTGGTTGAATAATCTGACGACCGAGACTCCAGACTAATGTCAACTGCGAATCCATTCGAAATGAAATTTGCCTCGCCAAGGCCAGAGACGCAAGTTGCTGTTTTGTTTTACTTTGCGCAATTGAAGCTGATGAGCAAGTCGAGAAGTAACTATATGCACCTGCGATCTAGAATCGAGCAAGGCACGACTGAGATTCTGGGCTGAAATGGGCGGTTGCGGAGATGTGGCAGTCATGACGCTTGGAAATGACGACGATGTTGGCAATTGCGTTACTGCTTGCTGAGAGGAATCAGAAGCTTGGGCATCAGATGCAAACACGTGCGCTACGGATCCTTCAAAATGCAGAAGACTGTGATGCCTTGCACTGCAGACTCTACAGGATCGAGTCTTGCAGGTTCTATATTGATGGCCCTTTTGGATACAATTGAGACAGAGGGAAAGCTTTCTGGCCTCCTTATGGCGCAGAACTGACGACAGATTTGCGAATTAGGAGCAGGTGTGTATTGAATGGCCCGTGGCATCACAAAATACACAGACTTTCGTACTAGGGTTAGTAGCAACAAAAGACCTTCTATTGTCGTTAGTATTTTTGCTACTCTTTCCCACCTGTGATCCAGAATTGTACACTGCGGTAGCCTGTTCCATATTTTCCAACTTCTGACATCGCTTTTCCAGAAATGATGTGAACTGTTTTAAGCTTCGGAACCGTGTCAAATGGGACAGTTTCTTCCCATTTGGTCTGAGTCGCATTGTCCAATCTCTGCACCAGCGTATGGATGATGACACAATCGGCGATCTGCTCCGAATTTCATAGAGCAATGGATTCATCATCCATTGTTATCAAACCTTTATTGAAGTATGATCTTTTAGAAGAGCCGACTGTGGCACCATGAATGGATGTGAGTACTACGGAAGATTTCGATTCCACCAATGATTACGAAAATATGAAAGCATATTTGTTTGAAGAAGAAGAATATTAATAAACTTCCTTTTTTGGAAAAATATTTTACCTACAAGTTAAGAGATGCCCCTGCTTCGCAAGGGTATTTTTACAAAAATTTTAAAAATTAACACACATACACCCTTCTTTTTGCTATGAATTACTAAGAAGGTTTAAAATTTATTTTGGATATTATTATTTTAATTATTTTTTTATTCGTTTTTAGAATTTTTTGTTATTCTTTATTAGGTTACAGGTTAGCTGTAAAATATATTTGATGTTTTATTTTGTGGTAGCAAAATAAATTGATTTTCAGGAGCTCCGACCCGTGATAGGTCAACATACCGTAAAACAATGCTTTCGTATGTCGATCCTTACTAATTCGAAGGTTTGGCCTTAGGATTACCGGAAATTGAAGCCATAAAAATGATCAAATGGGATCATCGATATCCTCGATATCCCCATTATATGAGCTAGTTGACCAGTTGCTGGGCCGTTGATAGTAGTTGCTGCACTTAAATTGTCCTGCAATTCCTTAATAAGCAGCCTCGTCCCATTGCACATGTTTGGAAGGTTTTAATTTCTTAAAACTATGATTGCAATTTCTAATTTTACCGTCAGTTTATGTGGCGGCAGTTCAGAAGGGTTTAGTGAATTTAAATGTCTTCAATATTAATCACGGTGTCGTGATT
The DNA here is from genome assembly GCF_003285725.1 of Scaptodrosophila lebanonensis. Classification (NCBI taxonomy): domain Eukaryota; kingdom Metazoa; phylum Arthropoda; class Insecta; order Diptera; family Drosophilidae; genus Scaptodrosophila; species Scaptodrosophila lebanonensis. Next base: position 287,157 of record NW_022060745.1, on the reverse strand, counting down.
GCTGGGGGCTCTTGAATAATATTGCCTTAAAATTTTTTTTTTTTAAGCTTTCTTTATTTATCGGATCTTCTCTCTAGGAGACTTACGATAAGTAGTAAAATCTTAATCTAATACAGTTATTTAATTAGTTACAATTAAATATTTTTTTTTTTTTTTTTTTTACCTCCCTAACTATTATTCCTGGGTTGGGAGGTCTCGTGTATGGCTAGCCTGACAAGTTAAATTCTGTGCAAGTCTGTTCGGATGGTTCCGAAGCTTAAGCTGGTACTTTGCTTTCACCTTGGCGATTTCATCTTTAACAGATCGCGGATATTATCACTTCTTATGTACCTGGATGCCCCAGTGATGGTTCTCAGTATCCTCAATTGAGCTCTCTCGATTAACTCTAAATTACTAATGGAAGCGTTTCCCCATAATTCAGAGCCATATGTCCAAATTGGTTTGAGAACAGCATTGTACAAGAGTACTTTGTACTCCAGTTTTAGTCGTGAACGGACGTTTATCAGCCAATGTAGATTAATAGCTTTTAGTTTTAGTTGATCTTCTTTTTGATGTGCTCACGCCAAGTAAGCCGTCTATCCAAATGGACACCAAGGTATGATACTTCGGTTTCTTGTGGAATATTGATGTTGTTTAGCGACAATGGAGGGCAGGTGAGATGATAAAAGTTCTGTAGCTCTTTTTGGGCACTTGGAGCGACTTAGGATGGCAGTATCATCAGCAAATGTCGAAATTGTTGTACGACTGTTTGTATGACTCCAGTATTTTGTAGATGTTCTGTGGAAGTAATATTTTTTAATTTTGTGAATTAAGCCATCCAGCCAAACGCGGTCGAAGGCTTGGGCGACATCCAGAAAAACAGCGGAGCAATACTCTCGTTTTTCAAATGCATTTCGTATCTCAGAGGTTATTCGGTTGACTTGTTCAACGGTTCCATGTTTTTCGCGATAACCAAATTGGTGCAATGAGATTGCACTGTTAGTGTGTAGGTGCTGTTTGATGCGATTCAGGATCAGTTTTTCGAATATCTTTGATAGACTGATAGGTCTATATGATGATGGCTGAGACTTGTCCTTTCCAGCTTTATGGATCATTTTGATGACCGATTTTCTCCATTGTTGAGGAAAATAGCCCCATTTCATCATGCTGTTGAAAATAATGGTGAGAAGATATACTGCACAGCTCGGCAATTCGATGATCATTTTGGGGGAAATTAAATCGTGGCCCGGCGCTTTTTTTTGCTTCGAAACTTGGTCCTTAATGACACTTGTAACTTCTCCAACTTGAAATACGATAGGCATGGTAGCTTCAAGATAATTGGTTGGTGGGAGCACAAAGCTATTTGTTGCTGGATGTGGTTTGAAGACTTGTTCCTAATGGGCGGCAAATAGATTTGCCTTCTCTTCGTTGCTGTCGGGTTGCTTCTTTGGATCTGTGGGCCAATATGTAGGCCACTGCCGTTCTTTATTTATCGGATCTTCTCTCTAGGAGACTTACGATAAGTAGTAAAATCTTAATCTAATACAGTTATTTAATTAGTTACAATTAAATATTTTTTTTTTTTTTTTTTTTACCTCCCTAACTATTATTCCTGGGTTGGGAGGTCTCGTGTATGGCTAGCCTGACAAGTTAAATTCTGTGCAAGTCTGTTCGGATGGTTCCGAAGCTTAAGCTGGTACTTTGCTTTCACCTTGGCGATTTCATCTTTAACAGATCGCGGATATTATCACTTCTTATGTACCTGGATGCCCCAGTGATGGTTCTCAGTATCCTCAATTGAGCTCTCTCGATTAACTCTAAATTACTAATGGAAGCGTTTCCCCATAATTCAGAGCCATATGTCCAAATTGGTTTGAGAACAGCATTGTACAAGAGTACTTTGTACTCCAGTTTTAGTCGTGAACGGACGTTTATCAGCCAATGTAGATTAATAGCTTTTAGTTTTAGTTGATCTTCTTTTTGATGTGCTCACGCCAAGTAAGCCGTCTATCCAAATGGACACCAAGGTATGATACTTCGGTTTCTTGTGGAATATTGATGTTGTTTAGCGACAATGGAGGGCAGGTGAGATGATAAAAGTTCTGTAGCTCTTTTTGGGCACTTGGAGCGACTTAGGATGGCAGTATCATCAGCAAATGTCGAAATTGTTGTACGACTGTTTGTATGACTCCAGTATTTTGTAAATGTTCTGTGGAAGTAATATTTTTTAATTTTGTGAATTAAGCCATCCAGCCAAACGCGGTCGAAGGCTTGGGCGACATCCAGAAAAACAGCGGAGCAATACTCTCGTTTTTCAAATGCATTTCGTATCTCAGAGGTTATTCGGTTGACTTGTTCAACGGTTCCATGTTTTTCGCGATAACCAAATTGGTGCAATGAGATTGCACTGTTAGTGTGTAGGTGCTGTTTGATGCGATTCAGGATCAGTTTTTCGAATATCTTTGATAGACTGATAGGTCTATATGATGATGGTTGAGACTTGTCCTTTCCAGCTTTATGGATCATTTTGATGACCGATTTTCTCCATTGTTGAGGAAAATAGCCCCATTTCATCATGCTGTTGAAAATAATGGTGAGAAGATATACTGCACAGCTCGGCAATTCGATGATCATTTTGGGGGAAATTAAATCGTGGCCCGGCGCTTTTTTTTGCTTCGAAACTTGGTCCTTAATGACACTTGTAACTTCTCCAACTTGAAATACGATAGGCATGGTAGCTTCAAGATAATTGGTTGGTGGGAGCACAAAGCTATTTGTTGCTGGATGTGGTTTGAAGACTTGTTCCTAATGGGCGGCAAATAGATTTGCCTTCTCTTCGTTGCTGTCGGGTTGCTTCTTTGGATCTGTGGGCCAATATGTAGGCCACTGCCGTTGTTGTTGTTGTAGTTGTCGTTGTTACAGTCGAAGACACAGTTGTAAGCGAAGGCAATGTACTGGTCGTTGTTGTTATCAGAAGCTCGTTGGTAAGGCTGCAGGGGTCTGGGGACGGGCACTGGGCACTCCATGGCTCACTTTGCAATGTGCTAACTGAGCATATTATAGCGGGCGAGAGAGAGCGTGCTCTCTCCGTGTCAACTTGCAGTGATGCAGTTGTTTCAGGTGCCGTTTCCTCTGGTGAGAGTATGGTGAAGTATGCATTGTTGGTACGAACAGCCGAAAGTCGACGGTCGTCTTGTTGCCTTAATATTTAAAGTGACAATGTTTCGAGGATGATTATGAACTAACAGCATGCTATTCAGGAGGTTTTGAGTGTAATTTTTTTACACCGTTTGTTACATTATTGGCGTTTTAGTAAGGATTCCATTATTTTTTGCAAATTTAATATAGCCCATGTTAGCCGTCGATAGTGTAGCTCTCCCAACAGTGAAAGAATCCATTAAATCGGTCCAGTAGATTCGGAGCCTTTTCAATTCAAACTAACTAACAAACAAACAAACAAACATACAAACAAGGTAGGTAGGTAGGTAGGTGCGGCAGCCACAGCTTATGAAGTCCCTGACTCACTTAGGCCGTGATTATTTGGCCCGTTGTGGTACCGCGTGGACAAAGTCCGCTTCCCATATCCCGTGGTTGGCTGCATTCCTGCGCAAATTGTTACATCCATCCGGATGCCCGGATGAATTTAGAAATTTCTATCGGCTTTCTTTTTGCTAGCGTCGACAGGCCATCTCCTAGAAAGCGTTGTCTGGTCCTACACGAGGCTGGGCAGTCGCAGAAGAGGTGGGAAACTGTTTCCTTCTCTTTTTTGTCTCTGCAACTTCTACAGAATTCATTGTGTTGAAGTCCTAGTCTGGCGGCATGGGAGCCCACCAGCCAGTGCCCCGTGATGGCTCTGATTACAGCTGAGCATTGGCTTCTGCTCAGCCTACAGAGTTCTAAAGTCCGTTTCCTATCGCGGATGGGCCACGTTTGACGTGAGATTTTGTAGTAGTTTGTGTCATTGGTCCACATTTGATTTGCAATGAAATCGAAGTGGTTCCGAATGGACAGTTTACAGCTGGCCATCGGTATACCGATGCTTTTCTTGACTGGAAGGAGGGGAACAGTGGTACCTTCTCTTGCCAGTTCATCGGCTATGCAGTTCCCCTCTATATCCCGATATCCTGAGATATACTGAGAACTGTGCCTCCATCTCGTGAAGAGATTTGCGACAGGTCTGCACTGACATCGAGTTCGATGTGATGTTGTCTAGGGATTTTATTGCCGCTTGGCTATCCGAATATATGCAGATTTCTCTGATGTCTGTGACTGCGCTTGGCAGTATGAAGAGAGCTTCTTGAATAGCTGTGATTTCGGCCTGGATTACACTGCAGTGATTCGGGAGCCTGAAGGCTTTTCTGATGCCGAGTTCTTCGCAGAAGATACCTCCGCCTACGCGGTTGTCCAGCTTAGAACCGTCTGTATATATTTTTATTGAATTTTCGGGGCCTGGAGGGCCAAAATTCCATTCATCCCTGGAAGGAATGATTGTATGAAAGGGAGTATGGAGGTACTCCTTTGGGGTACAATAGTCAGTGCGGGTGGTGCGGAGTGCACCAGAGATCGTTAGTTCAGCTTGCCGTTGAACTTTATTTAGTCTCTGAAGAGACGAATTTCTTGTCAGCGATGGTCACCATATAGAGACTCCATATAGGAGTATGGGTCTGATAATTGCAGTATACAGCCAATGGACCACGTAGGGGGCCATGCCTCATTTCAGTCCAATGGATTTCCTACAGGTGTAGATTGCGATTATGGCTTTTCTCACTCTATCTTCGATATTCAGGTTCCAGTCCAGCTTCCTATCTACTATCAAGCCTAGATATTTGGCTGAATTGCTGAAGGTTAAAGGTACCCCATTCAGGAATGGGGGTGTAGAGGAGGAATTTATATTTCCTTGTGAATAGTACCAGCTTTGTTTTGCTGGGGTTTACAGTAGACAGTATGCTCAGTGCATCGGTCATGCGCTCGCACAAAGTTTGAGGGAATTTTCCCGAGAAGGAGATGGTCACATCATCTGCATAACCCACCCCGCGGCATCCCCCTATCCCATCCAAGGATCGTAGGAGTGTGTTGACTGCCACGTTTCATAGGAAGGGTGAGAGGACACCGTTCCGTTTCGTTCAGGCGTTCCCCTGCTTACATATCTGGATGATGTGGACAGCCCCAGTGTGGATTTGATGGACCGCCTGGTGAGAAGCTGTCTTACCAGTTCCACAGTGGAGTCGTCCACACCCAGGTCTGTAAGTGAGCTAGTAGTGGCGTTTGGGGACACATTGTTGAAAGCGCCTTCTATGTCTAGGAATGCGGTTAGTGTGTTTGGTACTGAGGGCCTTTTCAATACTTGAAGTAACGGCGTGGAGAACCGTTTCTGTTTATCTGCCTTTACAGTAGGCATGTTGAGAGCTTGAAAGCTCTAAGAGCGAAATCATGCTTCTTAAATGGAGGCCTAGAAGTCTCTCGAACGTCTTTACTAGGAAAGATGAGAGACTTATGGGTCTAAAATCTTTGGGGGTGGTGTGCGAGGCTTTACCCGCTTTGGGTATGAAGATCACTCTTGATATCAGCCAAGCTTCTGGGATTCTCCTCGTAAGGAGGATTTTCTGAAAAATATCTGCCAGCCATCTGATGGCAGTATTCCCTGCGTGGAGTAGCTGTGCCGGAATGATGTTGTCCGGCCCTGCTGATTTATAGGGCTTGAAGCTTTTTATTGCCCAGATATTGTTCTCGGATAATAGATCAGGCAGCTTGAGAGCCGGACTGTTGGTCAGTCTAGTGCTTGTGGAGCTTGGAAAGTGGGTTCCTAGAAGTAGCTCGAGAGACTCCTCACTTGAGGTCGCCCAGGTCTTGTCTGGCTTCTGAAGGTATCCCAACGTGGGGGGAGTTTTAGAGAGAACTTTTCTTAACCTTGCGGCTTCAGAGGTGTTCTCGATGTCGGAGCAAAAGTTTTGCCAACGTGATCGTTTCGCCTGTCTGAGTATTTTCTTGTACTCTGACAGGCTCTTCTTGTATGCACACCAGTTTTCTCCCCCTTGGGATCTGGCTGCGTTGAACAGTTTCCTGGCTTTTTTCCTTGACTCACTGACTTGTGGAGTCCACCAGGTAGGCTTAAGTTTGCCCCTTGGTTTCTCAATGGGGCACGATTTTTGCAGCGCAGTGCTGCCGTGAACTTATTAATTAGGGTCGAAGTGAACTCGACTGAATCTGGACCCTGGGGAAGGGTAGTCTGGTAGTAGCCTACTGATACGCTTCGAATATGAGGACCTATTTGTGCGTCTGGGATTCCCAGTCGCGATGGGTCTACCACTATTTAGAGATACCTCGAAATGAATGTATCTATGGTCCGAGAAAGAGGGTTCTGAGAGAACTCTCCACTTGGAAATGCGGTTATACAGTGCGTCTGAAGCTAGAGTGAGATCAAGAACCTGGCTTCGATTTCTTATCACAAACGTTGTATCTGAGCCAACATTACAGAGCAGTGTGTCAGTAGACAGGATGTAGTGGAAAATTGACTCACCCCGTGCGTTGGTCTCAGTGCTGCCACACTGAGTGTGATGAGCGTTGGCGTCGCATCCTAAGAGCAGATCTATGTTTCTTTGCCTGCTGTCCTCTATAAACCGTCTCGTCAACAGAGGGGGGGATTGGCTTCCTCATAAGCCATGTAGGCGGAGCATATTCTTATAGGCTTTGGCTTAGCCTCTATGCATACCGCTGTGTGCATACCGCCTCGTCTTCGTCGAGGATGGAGTCCTCATCATCCTGGCCAAAGGTGGCGAGCCCTCTCACGATCTCCGACGTTTCAGAGGAATATTCCTCTAGGATATACTCTTCGTCCGTCGCAACCCCCATTCCAGGATTTTCTGGAACGACTGGCTCCGCGTCAACTAGTTCCGCGCTCTCCGTGGTTGGCTTACCACACGCTGTATCTCCTCTGTAAACTCGTATGGCTGCCGACTTGTAGCCATACCTCGCTAGACCGCCGCTTTGGGCTAGCTCGTCCACAGATTCTTTATTTATGACTAGGACGATCTGGCGCGTGGTCCCTTTCAGCTCCTCTACTTTGACCACACTCCAGTCGTCCGTCTTCATATGAGAGTTGCAGATCTGGAGAATTTTCAAAATCTCCTCTGGCTTTTCCGGCTTAGCCGATACCCTTACTCTGGCACGTGGTCTGCTGGGTATATCACACCAGTCAACTGCTACTAATTTTGCACCTGGGTACACTTCACCAAGCGCTGATATTGATTTTTTATATGCTTCGACCGACCACTTGTCGTGACAAGCGATGGCCTTGACTCTGACTTGATGCCAGCCTGCATCATCGCAGATCGGTGGTGGTCCTCCATTTGAAACCAGGTCCATCAGAAAACGACCCTGCAGCTCGTTTTCGACTCCTGCCCATCTGTGCCTCGCTTCGCTGGTTGTGGCAGCGTGTCTTCTGCCGACCTCTGCCTTTTCGGGGCATTTTTGTGTCTTCTTACCGGATCTGGCTTGAAATCCGGTAAAATTGTCTCTGCCCATTCTACCATCGCCGAAGTGCCTGGCTCTGCAGAGTTACCAGTAACCTCCCCTTCGACTGCTGGCTTAGCAGCTTGGCTTAGCTGCTTCGCTTTCGAGGTGGAGGGTGTCTGATGCTCTCCAGATTCTGAGACAACCGATTGGCTTGTCGGATTGTCTCCACCTGCCCTGGCAACAATGGGATGGGAGCTGTTGGGAGTTCCATCCTGGTGACAATGAAGTCTATGGCCGTTTGGTTTGAGGGATTAGAAATCTCGTCCGGCTTATGGCGAGATCCGGTCTCAGTGTTTTTGTTAGGTTTTATTTTTTTTGAAAGGTTGCATATTTGGTCCCCCGAGTAGACGGGAAGGAGTGAGTCACCCGTGGCATATCACGGGTACCACGGGAAGCCTGACTTAAAACTGGAGGTCGGCAGGTATCCAGAATTCGAATAGTAGAGAAAGTACGAGTTTAAGTTTTTTTTTCGATGCACCACCACTACTCCCCCGCAATTCGTGTTTTTTTTGGAACTTTGTACTCATTTGTACTCATTATACTCTGTACATAAAATGTACAAGAGTATATTAGGTTTGCGTGAGCTGAAAATGTAACAGGCAGAAGGAGGCGTGGCAGACCCCACAAAGTATATATATTCTTGATCAGCATGACGAGACGAGTCGATCTAGCCCTGTCTGTCTGTCTGTCTGTCTGCCCGTCTGTCCGTATGAACACGTGGATCTCAGAGACTATAAGAGAATGAGACACCAAATTTTGTTTTCCCGATTTTCCATTCGTATAATCGTCTATATCTCGCAGACTATAAGAGCTAGGGATACCAAATTTTAGTCCAAGATGCCTTATGTGAATACGCAGAAAATGTGTATTTTGGAATTTCCCTCCCTCTCTCCTCTCCACCGCAAATCGTAATTCCCGTAATTCTTGGAATTTCGAACTCAAATTTTGCAAATACCTCCAGTTAGTTATTATGTGTCCTATAAATTAATATTTTACAATGATAGACCGATTTAACAAGAAGTTGTAGCCATAAATATATTTGCTGCTCAAGCGCTGCCCGCAGCAGTTGTTGATGTAGCTGTTTGGTTGACTGCAAACATGTTTACACAGGCATGCGCATAGGCATTTATACAATCACATAGACGCAATTGCTTGTATATGTGCAATTATACACCCTTTACGTGAGTTCGAGAGAGGTAAAATAGATCCAAATTTTTTTTTTTTAATTTTCTTATTTTGTTTTATCTTCGATAATTATTGTAAACATATGTACAGAGTATTTCAAAGTCGGGACACCCGACTTTAGCTTTTTTACTTTTTTAAAATTGGTCTTGGAGCTTGAATTATTGGGGTTTTTATATTTCTTCACTTTTTTTCAAATGAAAAGCTTGTGTTAAAAATGTTGTCCGATCGATTTCAAATTTGATATCCGTAATCAACATAACTATATCTACAAGTTGGCATTCAACGATTTTCGAAATATAGAAATATGTATTTTACTTGGCTTATGCAGCAACAATAAATAACAAAGAGCGCAAAATATCAAACAGTTGGGGACATCACATAAACACACTTACACAGTAACACATTCACAGACACAAACATAGATGGGCAAAATCGGTGCTTTTTATTGTTCGTGGCACATCGCTGCACTGCGTGGACACGAGTGCCGTGTTTCATATTCCAATTTCGTGCGTTTTCGTGTTGACTCAATAAAGCACGAAGAGGCACAAACGTGAAAATGCGATGCAAACAAAACCAACACTACCAAAATATAATTTAAAGTAAGGAAAACTCTTATATTTATTCCAGTTTTTTGCACAAAGAGTATCTTAAACAAGTAAAAAAGCTAAAGTCGGGTGTCCCGTCTTTGAAATACTCTGTACATATGTTTACAATAATTAAAGAAAATTTAAAAAAATTAAGAATATCAAAAAAAAATTTTTTGATCGATTTTACCTTTCTCGGTATTTGAACTCACGTAAATGGTGTAAAATTACACATTTACATAGCAATTGCGTCTGTGTGAGTGCATGTATGCCTATGCACATCTATTCGTGTCTGTGTAAGCATGTTCGCAGTCAACCAAAGCACCAGCATCAACAACAGCCGCGGGCAGCGCTTGGGTAGCGCTTGAGCAGCGCTGCAGCAGCAAATATATTTATGGCTATAACTTCTTGTTAAATCGGTCCATTATAGTGAAACTTGGCATACGGACACATAATAACCGATTGGGGGTATTTGCAAAATTTTAGTTCGAAATTCCAAGAATTACGGGAGTTCCAATTTGCATGGGAGAGGGGGGAGGGAGGGAAATTCCAAAATATACATTTTCTTCGTATTCACATAAGGCATCTGGGACTAACATTTGGGGTCCCTAGCTCTTATAGTCTCTGAGATATAGGCGATTATACGAACGGCGTTACGGAAAAACCCCCATAGGGGGGAAGTGGGAAGGAAAATCTCCTTCTGCCTGTTACATTTTTCAGCTCGCGCAAACCTAATATACTCTTGTACATTTTATGTACAGAGTATAAACATTGTGTGCATACATACATGTATGTACATAACATGTATTTTATTGTTGAAAAAAGCAAGGGATTTGGAGCGTAAAGCCAAAAAATAACAATGTTAATGTTAGCCACATTTGCATAAAATAAATTAATATTTTACGTAAAAGTAATATTATGTACATATATCGGTCCTTGGAAATTGGACTATCATATACACATGTATACAAGCTTAAATTAAATATCGACATTCTCCTAATTATTCAATTTACAAAGAAAAATGTGTGTTTCCATTTACCGTGCATACGAATTCGTGATGCCCATCGATACATGCCCATCTCTAGCACCTCTGCTGATCGCATATTTACAAGCGATTTACAAATTCTCGGAGACATTAAACGTAAAGCTTATTCCGTGAATGTATTCTTCCGATTTACAAAAGCAGAAACACGCCTTTTACACTCACAACATTCATATTCAAAAAACACATATGGATAAGTGTTGAACTTTACAATTGAATACATTCACTTATATGTGTACATATCAGCATAGTTAGACATCCCGATTTTTAAATCAAAATTAAATATCCCGCGTGGTACAGGTTCAAAAAACTGTCAAAGTGTAGGTGAGCACCAAGAAGTTATTTTAGAGAATAAGAAAACCGATTAACTTTAAACTTGGTTTATGTATTTACTCTGAGAAAGAATACCGAAAAAACTGCGTTGTATTTTTGTAACCTTTCATTAAAGAGTAGAAGAAATAATTATGATATACATGTGTATGTACAAGTATGTATATACATATGTGTGAATGCTAATTTAAATGTTGTGCAGTTGCATAAGTTGACCAAATAACGTTGCCAAATTGTACAGCTTTTAATTCTACAAATTACTTCCCTTGATTTATTCCTTTCATACTATATACATAAATATACATACAAGTATGTACAAGGTGCGTTCTAAAGTAAAGAGGACTTGTGGCAGCCCTGGGACACACATAGCTGATGAGCGAACCGGTGCAGCCGCAATCGTTGTAACCGTGGCATCAGGGAAGAACAAGAAGAGACTTTCTCGGAAGATACAAAACTTACACACATTGTGAAAGTCTCTCCAGATTAATAAAGAATATATTAAGTTACAACTTGAGTTTAAATGGCTTAACAAAGCCCACCACCCCGACTTTAAGAATCAACTGTTCATGCCAAACAATCGCTACTTTTTGCGCTCCACAACTAACGAGCAACTTGCAAGTAACGCCGAACAATTTTACGACGCAGAAAACATGCCGACAACTGAGAGCACCCTGAATGAAGAGATTCAGGAGTTGAAGGTGCAACTGCAACTATTTCAATTATCAATTATTTGGCGAGTCAGAGGACTCCAAAATCAAGCGGCTTCTACAAGGCCGTGATATGTCTGGGAAAAAGCCGTCAGAAATCTTAGCACACATGCGTCGCCTGGCACCTGTCAATGGTTGTGAAGCCATTATCCGTAACCTTTTCCTGGCTCGAGCTTCCAGCGTCAATTCGCCCGTTCGTTTCTGTTTGGGAGGAAGCTGACCTCAACAATTTGGCAAAGATAGCAGATATAATGTCATTACAAAATAACGCCGCTGAGCAGCCAGCTAATCTGGAAGCGGTAAGTAGCAACAAATCCAGCCTTACAGACGTTGCTGCCTCTTTGCAAACCCTTTCACAGAAATTCGACAAGCTAAAGGACGAACTACGCAAATCAAAGCAGCCCAACACGCCACGCTCAACAAAGCCTAGAAGTGGAGAGGAAGATGGTAACAAGGAGCTGTGCTACTATCATGCCAAGTTTGGTGACCGCGCTCGCAAGTGTCAACCAAATTGCCGTCACTATCAACAGTTAAACTAAAGTTGCTACCGCTAACTCAGCTGGTACGCGGTAGCATTTCAACGACCAGCAACAAATTATCACATCCCGAGATCGGTCGCGACCGTCGACTACACATCGAGGATCGAAACACACATTTTTCTTTTCTCATTGATTCGGGATCTGTGGTGTCAGTTGTACCAAGTGAAATGGCCCCACATAAACGAAAGAAAAGCAGACTGCAACTGTATGCTGCCCATCAAACTATAATACAAACTTACGGCTAACATGACTTAGAACTAGACTTGGGGCTGGGCTGTTTATTCAAATGGTCCTTTATTGTCGCTGATGTCCAGAACGCAATAATTGGCGCTGACTTCCTAGCACAGTTCCATCTGCTAGTCGGCATTAACCAACAACGTCTCATCATCTCAACAAACAACGCTGCCAGCAACCCATCGGGCAACTCGCAGGCTATCCTGAGCTGTGACGTAAATCAACATGAGACACGTTCTCAAAGAAACGACGTGGATGCAGTAAATATGGCTGCACTAGAGAGTACATGTGATGGACATGGAGTCCGCCACTATATTTTAACATCTGGAGCACCTGTGGCAGATTGGACAAGGCGGCTGATGGGCGAAAAACTTTCGGCGGCAAAATCACAAATTCATCAACTAATCGATGGCAAAATTTGTCGTTATTCCAAAAGTCCCTGGGCGAGCCCGCTTCATTTGGTGGCAAAACCTGATGGCGGCTGGCGCGCATCTGGGAACTATCGCAAGTTGAACGCAGTAACAGTTCCTGATCGTTATCCGATACCACATATTCATGATTTTGCTGACCGCCTGCACGGCAAAAAAAATTTTCACAACACTCGACCTAGAACGAGCATACTATCAGATTCCAATGGCACCAGAACACGTTGAAAAAACAGCAGTGTACACACCGTTTGGATTGATTGAATTTTTGAAAATGCCGTTTGGGCTCAAAAATGCTACACAAACGCTCCAACGATTCATGGATCAACTCTTTCGTGGAATCGACTATGTATTTTGCTACATTGATGACATTCTTATTATATCAAGCTCAGCTAAGGAGCATACGCAGCATGTCAATAGAGTTATCAGCATCTTGAAAACTAATGGCCTTACTTAACAAGTGTCAATTTGGATTGTCTGAAGTTTGTTCATTGAGCTACGTCGTCAGCAGCAAAGGCATTAAGCCCTCCGAAAATCGAATAAAAGCAATCACACAATACACTCGGCCACAAACCATCTGCGAACTAGGCCGTTTCCTAGGAATAGTGAACTATTACCGGCGCTGTATACCTCATGCGTCGGAGATACAGGCCCCGCTCAATGATTTCACGCGCAATATGAAAAAGAACGACAAACGACCGGTCGTTTGCTGCCACTCTTGCACATCCTAGTCCACATGCAAATATGAGCTTGACTTCCGATGCCTCGGACACAGCCATTGGCGCAGTATTGGAACAACACAATGGAGGTATATGGGAGCCTCCTGGTTTCTTTTCCAAAAAACTGAGCGCAACAGAAAGCAGATACAGCACATACGATAGGGAGCTGTTAGCAGTTTATATTACAAGCACATGCTGGAGGCACGAATCTTTATCATCAAGACAGATCATAAGCCGCTTATACACGCCTTCGCTCAGAAACCGGAGAAGGCATCAGAGCGCCAATTACGGCAATTGGGTTTCATCTCTCAGTTCTCCACAAACATTTTGCATGTGAGCGGAACTGCAAATGTAGTGGCAGACACTTTATCTAGGATCAATGCCATCACGATGCCAACTATGATGGATGCAAAAAGCATCGAAGCGGCCTAGTTAACAGACAACGAGTTGCAAGACATCTTAAACGGCCACACGACACTTAAATTAAAGCGTGTTCAAATCGACAATCAAGTTTATTTGTACTGTGATGTTGCTACTGGAACAAAGCGTCCCTATATTCCACAAGTGCTGCGACTCAATGTATTTGCAAGCGTTCATGGCCTGTCACACCCGAGAGGGTCTCACTGAGACAGATTTGTAGGAGTTACGTATGGCCATCAATGCGAAAGGATATTTTGGAGTGGTCAAGAAATTGCCTACCATGTCAGCGAGCTAAAATTCACAGGCACAATTCTGTGTTGCCAAACAAAATTTATGTTCCTGATGGTAAATTTGACCATATACATCTTGATATTGTGGTCATGCCCCTGGTTGACGGCTATAGATACTGCCTCACTATTATTGACAGATTTTCTCGCTGGCCAGAGGCTTTACCTATCAAAGACATGACAGCAGAGTCTATCTGCGAGGCTCTATGGTCACGCTGGATATCGCGCTTCGGTTGCCCATTGACGATCACGACCGATCAAGGGTCACAATTCGAGTCTGCACTCTTCAGGTCACTTGGAAAAATGACTGGTAGCGGACATATCCATACACCAACACCAACACCATACCACCCACAGTCAAACGGGATGATTGAACGTTGGCACAGATCAATGAAAGCCGCTTTAATGTGCCACCCGGAGGTACCATGGACCAAACTACTTCCAACTGTTATGCTTGAGCTCCGCACCTGCTTTAAGGAGAACCTTCAGTCATCTGCCTCGGAAATGTTGTATGGATGTACACTTCGGCTTCCAAATTAATATTTTTATGACCCAGACGTCCCATCGGGCCCACGTGAGTTCGTCAGCCAATTCCGTAGCAGCATGCAGGCAGTGAGGCCAACTCCAGCATCACATCACATACAAAACTATTACTGCTGAAGGATATTCATAGTTGCTCACATGTTTTTGTACGCCACGATGCTGTCAAGCCACCGTTAGAGCCACCTTATTCGGGACCACACCAGATTATATCCAAGCCATCGGATCGGGTGTTTGTTGTTCGTATTAACGATAAAGAAACGGCCTTGTCGACTGACAGGCTCAAACCCGGAAGATACAAAACTTACACACATTGTAAAAGTTTCTCCAGATTAATAAAGAATATATTAAGTTACAACTTGAGTTTAAATGGCTTAACAAAGCCAAAGACTATTTGAATCTAACGCCCCCTGGTGGCGCTATCTATATGTCGACTGGTGCGTTAGAATCTGCTATCTTTATCGATTGTCCAGTGAGTTCATGATATTTCATCGATTGGAAGTGAAGTTATTGCGTTTTAAGTGTTATCGGTGCGCAAATGAGCTTCGATCAAAGAGTCAACATTAAATTTTGTTTTAAAATTGGTAAAACTTTTTCATCAATATTAAGCCGAAATCATCATTGAAATTGGTGGAAATGGAATTGAACATCTCCAAAACATCGATTTATCGCTTTTTGACCGAACATTTGGGCTTACGAAAGGTGTGTGCACGGTTTGTTCCGCACAAATTGACTGACGACCAAAAATTGCTCAGAATCCAACCGATTGTAACCGATTATTTGACCAAAAATCACATTTTAACCATTAACCACTCACCGTATTCACATGATATGGTACCGTGCTACGTCTACCTTTTCGGAAAAGTGCATTTGCCCATAAAAGGAAAGCGTAATGCAGACGTAGAGGCCATTCAAAAGCCTTGCACCGGCATACTGGCGGCCATACCGGCCAACGAGCTAAAGCACGCGTTCGACTATTTTGAATAAAATAAATTGATTTTGCCGAAAAAACCATTTGTTCTGTTTTTTTTTAAAGTCCTGTTTACTTTGGAACACATCTTTTTTACTATACAAAAGTTTTTGAAAGACCCCGAACACCACGGAAAAAAGCCACGCTCCGGTCGCCCGCCATTGGTACAAAATCGCAATAAGAGGAGAATAAAATCGTTAGAACTCAAAGAAAACCTGAGCGCAGGCGAAATTTGTCAGGAACTGGATCTCTTAGTGTCAAAACGTCGCGTGCAACAAATTTTACGAGCCGATCAATTCATTTCATATGAAAAAAACCGTCAAATGTGAACTACTTCCTCGGCACAAAGTTGCCCGCATGCACTTTGCAGAGATGCATAAGTTTTGGGACCTGGAGTGGAAAAAAATTATTTTCAGTGATGAAAAAAAATTTAATTTAGATGGACCAGATGGATATCAATATTATTATCGTGACCTCAGGACCCCCAAACAAATGAAAGTGTCGCGCAATTTTCAAGGAGGATCGCTAATGGTGTGGGTTGCATTTTGCTTTGCTGGAAAGAGTCCTATATGCTTTGTCTCACATAAAAAATACCACTTTTGATGTGGCCTGCAAAAAGTCCATATCTTAATCCCATAGAGAACCTTTGGGGAATCCTTTCCAGTAAGGTTTACATACATGGCAGACAATTTAGATCCTTGAAAGAATTAAAAGAAGCAATCGTAACAGAGTGGGCCAAATTGGACGGATCATTTCTTCAAAACTTGGTTAGTTCAATGCCAAATCGCATGTTAAGAGTAATTAATAGTAATGGAGGACATATCTAAACAATTAACGCTAAAAACACAAGTATATCGAGATATAAATATAGTTTTTTTGTATTTGAATAGTTCAATTATTTCGTTCTGAAAAATTTTTATTTCATTTTTAAAACAGTTTTTTATTATTTCTTAAATATTACTAAACTGAATTTAAACTGTCATTTTATAAAGTTTAAGAAAAATTACAATCATGTTAAAATATCGAAGATTTTTGTTTTAATTAAGAAAAATATGTTGATAAGGTGACTTATTTCGCAGACCTTTTGTACATACATATACATATACATATATGTATGTATGTACATATCAGAGAACTGCGACAAGTATGTTCGACCACCCTTGCTGAAAATTCAATCAAATCAGATCTTTGCTTGGCTGCAAACGAGCTCGAACGAGTCGAGTACTCTCAGCATTTTTCTTATGATCGAACTGGCATGAGCAATCTTTCTATTTTTACGAACAACCACCGGACTTGATTGGTTTGCTTTCGAGCACACCACTTTGCTTATTGCGGTCGGTTCGAACGAGTACCGGCCTTGACTGGTTTGCTTTCAAACAGTTCAGGCTCGGGCACTTCGAGTATTCTGTTCGTTGCGAACGGGTACCAGCCTTGATTGGGTTGCTTTCAAACACTTCAGGCTCGGTCACTTCGTTTAACATGACTGGGTCCTGATTGAAGCAAACCAGACTTTACAGAATGAGCGTTTGATCGAACGAGTATAGTGCCGTTATTTGTCGAGTATTGTTTGGGTATTGCGCTATCTGTACTCGGGTAATACTCGAGTATTGCGCGGGTTTTACCTAAGCCTGACCGTAGGTACCTGCGTCTGACCGTACAAAAAATGTATGTATGTATGTGCGTGTATGTTATGTTTGTAATTATGCGGAAACATGTGTAGGTACGTATTTTAAATAAAGAGGCACAGAATTAAAGCAAAACATATTTATGCATTTATTTTTCTATTATGATAAATATGTACCATGATGATAAAATAAGGAAATCAAATTTCTTAAAGTAAACAAATGATAATTAAACTTAATATTATTTTTATTTCATAAAAAAGGAACTCAAATTTCTTAAAGTAAACAAATTAATATAAATTTAAATAGTATAACTTTTTTTAATTTAAATAAAAAAGAAGGTATTTCTTTTCGCTAATAGTTTTGTTGGCTTCTTTAATTTATATGCATATACATACTTGTATATGAAGTTACTATTGAACTAATAGCCGAAAAAACATTAGAAAATGCAAGTGCACGTGCACCCGCCGATATCATTGGTCATTTTGGTCATGCGGGCATGATTGTAAATACGCATTCGATCATTTCTTGCATGCAGGCAAAAAGTTTTGGTCACCGCCGCTCATTCTGAGTCTTTGCAGTTGTGAGTCGAACTGACTGGTTGGTGAGCGTTCGTTCACAACCGGTCATTGCTTGCACGCAGGCAATATTTCAGCTTGTACTGCACATACATTTTTTAAAATTATATGTTGTGAACCTTTATTTTTTTACATTTAATATAGCATAAACAAGTAACGGGATTTTTCAAACGGTAGTTGAGGAAATTTTCTTTCGTTTTACATTGCCTAAAAACGCTGCATTTTTTTGGCTCATCAGAATAGGTTCAATTACTTCAGTTTTACTTTGTGATTGACAGCGTGAAGTTAATGGTGTCAACATTTTTTCTAATTGTAATTAGAAGTATTTACCGTTGTTTTTTGGTGGAATGGGTCGCGAGAAACAATTGAATGACTTTGAAAAAGGTCAAATAAAAGGATATCTCAATTCCGGCCTAAATCAGCGCGAAATTGCACTGATAATTGGAATAAGTCAAAATGTTGTTGGTAATTTTGTGCGCAATGAAGAATTTTACGGGAAAAATATGAAAGGAGGGTCTCCGCATGCGACAATTCCAGCCGACAGAAGATGAATCCTTAGAACCGCCTCTAATTCCCAACTTTCTGCGGCTAAAATCAGGGAAGAATGCGGTGTAACCGCAAGTTTGGCAACGGTAAAACGGACTATTCGGAGTGCCAAGCATTTGAAGAGACTAAAAATAAAAAGAAAACCACCTCTCAATGACACACGTGAGGCGACACGCTTACGATTTGCCAGAAAGCACATGTCCTGGGACAATCAATGGTAGAAGGTAGTTTTAACGATGGAAAAAAATTCAGCCTGGAAGTAACGGATGGCTATAACTTCTACTATCACGACTTATGAAAGGAAGAATGTGTTTTGAGTCGAAATCACAGTTGGGGTGGTGTGGGGTGCGATTTCGTACTATGAGACGTGTGAGCTTCAGTTTGTGTCAACAAAAATGAATGCAAATGTGTACAAAACTGTGATCCAAAAAGCATTTCCACATTTTTCTAATATTTTTGGACCGATTCCATGGTTGTTTCAATAAGACAACGGTCCCATTCAAACCGCAAAAGTGGTAAAACAGTGAATCAAGGACCAAAATGTTGAGTTGCTCGAGTGGTCGCCATATTCACCTGACCTAAACACTATCGAAAACGCTTGGGGATTGTTGTCCCGAAAAGTATACGAAGGCGGGCGACAATTTAACGACACTGAGAGCCTAATTGACGCCATACAAAAATCCTGCGCTACTATATCGATTACAGTCCTAGAAAATTATTATAAGTCCTTAAGAGATCGAATCTTTGAAGATATTACAACCAAAGATGGTTGTACTAAATACTAATTTACTCGTAATTAGTTTATTTTTATGTTTTAAGTTATTAAAGCCATGAAAAACGCGTTTATTATTTACTTTTTTAGTTTTTAAGTTACTGAACCTATTCAATTGAGCCAAAAAAAATAGGCATTTAATGTTATGTTTTATTAACAATAAACTATTCTTCCTACAAAATTTTATTTGATCAAAATCGACGATTTGATTGAAAAGATATAACCATTTGAACTTTTGAGAATCGTTGAACCTATTCAGTTGAGCGGTAGTGTACATAAATATACATATGTATGTACATATATAATACATAGCATTTAGTGTACTTTATGTCCTAGCTCTCGAAAGTAATTTGCTTTGAAACTTTAGAGAGTGTCGGAAGAGAAATATCATGTAGTAAATAAACGTATAATTGTTAGCACACATACTGAGCCAGCAAACACGGACAAGACCTGCTACATATATTTAACGAATGTTAATAAGACCTAAATGCATTGATTGTGCATTGTGTTTACGTTTGTTTCTTACATTGTTCCGCCTTACTTGAGTATACATTTCTCGAGAAACTTTACAGTTCTGAAAATGTGTTGCAAAAGTAATAATTGAAAAAATATTAACAGCAAAGTAAACGCATTTTAAATTAAAAAAAAAAAGTGTATATTTAAAATAACGGCATAACGGCAGAAATCGATAGTCATGTAGACTCTCCTTATCCTTAGGCAACAGTAGTTGTACGCTGTACATGAAATGTACAAGAGTATCTTAGGTTTGCGCGAGCTGAACAATGTAACAAGCAGAAGGAGGCGTGGCAGACCCCACAAAGTATATATATTCTTGATCAGAATGACAAGACGAGTCGATCTAGCCCTGTCTGTTTGCCTGTCTGTCTGCCCGTCTGTCTGTCTGTCCGAATTTCCCTCCCTTCTCCCCCTCCACTGCAATCCATAACTCCCGTATTTCGTGGAATTTCGAATTCAAACTTGGCAAATACCTGTAGTTAGTGATTATAAGTCCAAGTGCCATGTTCCATAATGATAAGCCGATTTAACAGGAAGTTATAACCATAAGACCAAGCAGTGCCCGCAGCTGTTGTTGTTGTTACTGCTTTGCTCAGGCACACGAGACATACACGCATAACTATTCTACACATATGTACAGAGTATTTCAAAGTCGGGACACCCGACTTTAGATTTTTTACTTGTTTTGTTTCTTAGGTTTTAAGATTTTTGCAAAAAAACTGAGTTTAAAACGTTTTTATTTTTAAAAAGTTCCGCTTAAAAATTAAGATTTTTTTCAGTGTAACTAAAAATTTCTTTTATAATATTTATTTTAGAGAATGAAAGTTTCATTTGGGATTAACGGAGTAATTTTAAGGCATACTGCAACCCTTCCCGGCCATTCTTGGCTAACGCAACTAATTGACTTTTTGGATATTGCCGTGAGTACGATTTATTTAAAAAAACACATATACATATTTCTTAATTTAATATAATAACGCTGTCGAAGTAAAGGAAAATATTATCTCTATTCGAGTTTCAAATGGGGGAAAACGAGCTCCAAAATATGTTTGAAAAATCCGCATTTTTGCACCAATCAACTTCAAATTCGGTTTTTATAATCATAAAAGAATTCAAAAGTGAAAAAACTAAAGTGGGGTGTGAACTGAGTTGGATTTGTATTTTATTAATCATATGCATAAATTATTATTTAAACACACCGTGCATTATTTAACCAAAATTTATTGGTCCACCTTTGGAGAAAGCTGCGTACGCCCTTGACGGACTACACATACACTGTTCTTCGTACGGTTATATGGTACATATGTTATAGGTATAGGTATATGGTTGTATATATGCAGTAGACCATCGAAGACTGTTGTTTAATTGTAATAAATAGCGTTCTATGGTTGTAAATCATAAATAATATTTTTGAATCGAAAAGCAACAACGGCAACTGCAAGTTATTGGCACCGCCTTATTCTTTCGTTCATATTGTTTGATCATCTGCGCCTTTTAATTGCAAAGGCAAAATGCCAAAAGTTTACAGTTACCGGCGCTAGGCAACGACTGAGTAAGCGATAGTAAAGCAGGAACCGAATAACGGAGCTACGCATGTATACGATATACGAGCCCTAACTACTATTAATTGGTACGGCTACGTTTTTTTCGATAGTGCAACTTTTAATGACTTATATTTCTTTTTAGGTGATTATTGCCCAAACATATTTATAATTTTTAAAAAAGTAATTGAACTACCATTAATTTCTTATCAAAACATGCACACGTTTCACAAACAATAATGCAAAAAATCAATTTAAATAAGTCAACACGAAATATTTTTGCTTTCTTTTAATGATTTCCCACAAGTTTTCTATTGGGCTTAGACCTGGAATTGATGATGTCCTATCTAGGCCATCAATACCATTCTCTTGAACCCAGTAATCGGTTGTTTTTGCGGGGTGTGTAGATGCAACATCGCGTTGAAAAGTATTCCCCACAGTCACAAAGCTGTGAAATGAGGTTACTTTGTAAGATAAACTTGTATTTTTCTGCATATACAGCTCCGTATATGAAGTAAAGTTTCCCACACCCTTGGCTAATATGCACCCTCACCATTGTGATTGCTAGAAACTTGGTTGAACGCCTAAGACAACCTTTGTGACATGCGTCCGTACGCTTTTATATTACTCGTTTTTCAGCATCACCGACAAACACATCAAATTTGGATTCCTCGCTAAAAATAATAGAGTTCCTCTGCCTTAGTACCCAGTTCTGTCTTTCTCTTGCCCATAGCAGTCGTGTTTTTTTGATTGGCAAAGCTGTGAGCAAACGTTTTTCTTTGGCCTAAAGACATCAAAATTATTTGTTATGTTCAACAGGAGCTGCAATCATACCTTAAATAAGCCATATTAAGTTCGTTTCATTTTCTGTCGCGTCCATTCATGTTTTACTGTTTTCCCAATATTTTCAGACCATTTTGCCGCTATATCTCTCACAGTACTTCGCTGATTTTGACTTATAGTCGACAAACTTCTTTTTGTCACGTGTAGTTATTTTCGAGACTCGACCTCCTCCTACTGTGAATATTGTCAATCATTCTATACCTTTGCACATTATTTTGTATTGGAGACTTTTAAAGCATACGATTTTTTCTTACTTTGCCATAGCTGTTGGACAAATTGAATTTATCTATATTTGAAGTTCAACCTTACTCACAAACTGGCTTACCTCGTGCCATCGTGCGCAAAAATTAGAAAACTTATTAAAAATTACAACTCAAAGGCATATTTTTTTTATATAATGTCAGTTTTACAATTTATGTTCACATTTCCCTTTTTTAAGGCCCTATTTAAAAAAATAATGTTGCCGTCAAAAATGTTTCGTGTATTATGAAGTTGTCTTATTTAAATTGTTTTTTTTTTTTTGTATTATTGTTATGTGAAACGTGTGCATGTTTTAATATGAAATTAAAGGTTATTCAATGCCCTTTTCAAAAAGTATAAATATGTTTGTGCAATCATAACCCACTGTAATAATATGTGGAGCCCCATCAAATACTAGAATTGACGGGGCCCCATTATAAACACTTGGAGTTATTTTATTAAAGCTTTATTACAGCTCAGAGCTCAAACATAAACTTAAAACTGACTTCTTACATTTTGACTTAAAGTGAACTTAGCTAAGGCCTCGTAGCTGCGCTGCCAGAGACGCTGGCAGCGGAGCGGCCGCATTATGTATTTTACTTATGTACTTGTACTCAGCGCTGTTGGCAGCGAGAGCGCGAGAGAGTATGTTATGTGCACTTGAGGTGGCTGACACTAATTGCACTGACGCTGCGCTTATGTCGCCCAATGCATGCGCGATCATATTACGTCGCGTATGGATTGTGCTTAGCTCTTGAGTTTGTATAAACATTGCAACAAAGTGTTACAGTGTGTATTCCTTATGTGTGCACACTACACCACAAATAAAAAAAGGTCATTGAAAGCTGCACTATTGAAAACAAGAGAGAACGCTACAGTCGAGCAAGCCCGACAGTGTAATACCCTGTACCAAGGTAAACTTCCGTCACTGAGTTATATGCGCACATAGCAGAAGCAAAGAGAGGAAGAAGAAGAGCGAACTTGATGCTGCAGCTTGTGGGCGTAGTACCGAAGTAAAGTTGTTTCGCTAATAACTTTTCTTAGAACGATCCGATTTAGATGAAATTTAAAGCAAAAGTAGATAATTATATAGAAATTATGTGTGCGTTATCTCTATATATATCGGGTGTCTCGACTTTGAATTACTCTGTACATATGTTTAGAATAATTATAGAAATTAAAACAAAAATTTTGATCGATTTTACCTCTCTCGGTATTCGAACTCACGTAAAGGGTGTATAATTGCTCATATACAAAGAATGTGAGTGTATGTATGTTTATGTGTCTGTGTAAGCATGTTTGCAGTCAACCAAAGCACCAACATCAACAACAGCTGCGGGCAGCACTTGGGCAGCAAGTATATTGAAGGCTATAACTTCTTGTTAAATCGGTGTATCATAGTGAAACTTGGCATACGGACACATAATAACTAAGGTGAGGTATATGCAATTACGGGAGTTAGAGAAAATCACGTTTTGCGTGCGAGAGGGGGAGGGAGGGAAATTTCAAAATAAAATACAATATTTTCTGCGTATTCACAAAAGGCTTCTTGGACTAAAATTTGGTAACCCTAGGTCTTATAGTCTCCGAGATATAGGCGTTTATACGAATGGAAAATCGGGAAAACCCCCATTACGGGTAGTGGGGGGGGGGGGGGGAATCAAAAAAGTAAAACAAACTCGTATAGCGTACAAACTCTATCTCTGATAGTCTCTGAGATCCAGGTGTTCATATGGACGGACGGACAGACAGACATACATACATCGACTCGTCTTGTCATGCTGATCAAGAATATATATACTTTGTAGTGGGGTCTGCCAGGCCTCCTTCTGCCTGTTACATTTTTCAGCTCCCGCATACTTATTATACTCTTTTACATTTCATGTACAGAGTATAAAAATTGAGTTATTTAACCTTTCTCCTACGCCACCAATGCAGAGAGGGCAGACACTCTTGCAAAGCAAGGAAAAAATCGTACCCATGCAGCACAATCTTGAACCAAAGCAGCACCGATAACAACAGCTGCGGTCAGAGCTGCAGGCAGAGCATGTGGAGCGATTTTCTTTGTGGCTATAACTTTCTTCAGAAGTGAACAATCATTATGAAACTTAACATACGGACCCATAATCACTAACAGGATGTATTAACCAAATTTCAATATTCCAAAAATTACGGGGGCTATGGAGAAAAAACGAATTGCGCGGGAGTGGGAGGTGCATCGAAAAAAAAACTTAAACTCGTACTTTCTCGGTCTTAGGATATTTGGTTATTCTTGCTCTTATACTTTCTGAAATCCTTGCATTCATACAGACAGACGGATGGACAGACGCAGGAACGAACAGACGAAGGGACGGACAGACCAAGGGACGGACAAGAATATTTACTTTGTGGGGTCTGACAAGCCTCCTTCTGCCTGTTACATACATTCGCACAAAACTAGTATACCCTTTACCCGTTGGGTACAGGGTATGAACAAAAGATTATTAAAGTAATCTGATTACGCAGCGCAGAATGGACGACTGTAAAGGCGTGTCGCCAATGTGCTAGGAGACGAAGATGTGTCCCCATGGAGGCTGTGCGCGGACATTTGTGGATCCTGAAGGAGTGCCTTGACGACGTCACGGCTCGTCACATAGGAGTTCGCAAAACGTGCTCACGAGTCGCAGACCATTATCACTGGCCAGGCCTGTATCGAGATGTCGCCAAATATGTCCACAAATGCCTTTCATGTTAGCGCTCCAAGTCCAACAACGACAAGCAACTGGCAAAATGTACTCCCGGCCAGATGCAGAATCGTTGGACTTCATATGACGACTTGGCGGGGCCTTTACCACGGTCCATGAGGGGCACCGCCTATCTGCTGCTGCTGCTGGATAAGTTCAGCAAGTGGACAGAACTGGTCCCAATTCGCACTGCCACAGTGTCGGCAATGATACTGACTGCAAGTTACGAGTAGTGTAAAGGAGTTATTTTTCCAGCTGAGGTAATGGCTCATCTGTCCAGGATCCCTTACAAGAAATTTGTAAGTTGCGGGACCTTGCGACCACACACTGTAGGGGATAAGTGCAAATTCGACGCATCTACCAGTCTGTTGCCGTTTTACAACTGCGGTTAATGGCCCAGCAACTGTAAAACGTCGCCAGTCTGATCCGCCGATCTCACGACATCCATATGGTTTTGGTGTTGTATTTGCCTGTTAATGCAGCAAATATAACTACCAAGACTCAGATCAGAGGGCTATAGTTTATATACCACAGCTAATGTCCGCTGTATATAAACTGTACTCACGCAGAGGGAGAAATAATTCAAGAAATAAATCAATGCGCGCTGCCTTTTATTTATAATATAAACACTGTTGGCCCTACGCTGCACCACGATTGTTGCTTGATTACACAGATTTACTCAGATTAATTCTCTACGTTAACTTAGGTTATTCAAAAAGGTGCAATATAAAGTAGTGAATTCAATATAATAATAATAATTTGTGGCGCAGAATTTAACTGCGTCACAGTAGCATGGGTGCGCGAACTCGAGTTGAATTTGCGCAGCCGCTAACATATGCAGCGGCCGTCGGTAATGAAAACGCCAGCGTCAGCTGGCTGCGGCACAAAAGAAGAAGAAAGGGAACGAACAACACGCGCAAAAACCAAAATTCACACGTAAATAAAACAAATACGGAAAATGAATTGCAGACCCGCGCACCGAATCGGCGACCCCAAACCGTTGTGGTCCGCAGAACGACATCCTGGATGGCGAGGTGTAGTTTTAAGGAAAAGGAAAGATGTATATAGACGTAAGAGAATAATATTAAAAGGGGAGAATTTTGCCGTGCCACGAAGGCGTAAGGTCATGTTAGTGTTAGCAAGGTTCTCAGCAATTACAAGAGCTATGATAACAAAATTTGGTATCGAGGTTCCCATAAGCCCTAGGCATATCGATTTTGTTTTTATTTTTTGATAGACCTCCCCCCTTCCCCCACACTCTCCGAACCTTGGACTTAAATTTGGCAAAGACTTCCAGTTAGTGAATTTGTTATTATGATTACGTGATTATGTCTGTATGCCAAGTTTTATTATGGTAGGGCGATTTAGAAGAAAGTTATAGCCACAAATATAATATTTGGCCAAGCGCTGCTGTTATTGTTGCTGCTTGGGTCAATATTGCTATGCATGATCACATAAGTACGAATAGACATGCATACACTCACATAGACGCAATTCCTATGTAAATGTCTAATTGTACACGCTTTACGTGAGTTCGAATACCAAGGCATCTTCTTCTTCTTTTGTGGCCATTACAACCGGATGTCGGTTTTAGCCGCGTCGAGTAATCCTCACCAGCGTGTTCTGTCTTGTGCCTGCTGTCGCCAATTGGTCACACCAAGACTATTAAGGTCCTGCATAGCTTGGTCTTTCCATCGCAGACATGGTCGCTCTCTTCTGCGTCGTCCACCAGCAGAGTCCGAATCGAATACTTTTTTGGCTGGAGCACTGTCATCCATGCGGACGACATGACCTAGCCAGCGCAGTCGTTGGATCTGAATGCGCTTCACTACATCAATGTCGCCGTATAGCTCATACAGCTCATAGTTCATTCGTATTCGATACTCGCCGTCAACGTTTAGGGGTACGTAGATTCGTCTCAGGATTTTTCTCTCGAAACCTCCCAGTGTCGCCTTATCAGGTGTTGTTAATGTCCATGCTTCAGCGCCGTACAGAAGCACAGGCAAGATAAGGGACTTGTAGAGGGTTTGCTTAGTGAGTCGAGAGTGTGATCTACTCATGAACTGTTTACTTAGCCCATAGTAGCACCGGTTGGCAAGGGTTATCCGACTGCGAATCTCCAAGCTGACGTCATTAGTGTTGTTTATGCTGGTCCCTAGGTAGACAAAATCCTCTACTACTTGAAAGTCATATCTGTCTATAAAGACACTGTTTCCAATACGCCGTGTCTGTCTGCTTGTAGATAGGAAGTATTTTGTCTTGTCCATGTTTACCGCCAAACCCATGTTTTTCGATTCCCTCTCAATTTCTGTGAAAGCTCCTCTCACTGCGCGTGCGTTTGTGCCAATGATGTCAATATCGTCGGCATACGCTAGCAGCATGAAACATTTATAAAAAAAAGTGCCTGCCCTATTGACATCGGTCCTTCGCAAAATAGTTTCCAGCAGAAGATTGAAGAAGTCGCACGATAGGGTATCACCCTGTCTGAAACCTCGTTTGGTATCGAATGGTTCAGAGAGGTCCTTTCCTACCAAGACGGAACTGCAAGAGTTTCTCAACGTCATCATACAAAGCCGTACTAGCTTTGCCGGGATACCAAACTTAGACATGGCTGCGAAAAACTTCGTTCTATCGGGCGAGTCGAAAGCGGCTTTAAAGTCGACGAAAAGGTGATGGGTGTCGATTTGTTTCTCTCGGGTTTTCTCCAGGATTTGTCGCAATGTGTATATCTGGTCTATTGTTGATTTACCAGGCCTGAAGCCACACTGATAAGGTCCAATCAGTTCGTTTATGTACGGCTTCAGTTTATTGCACATTACGTTAGCCTTGTATGCGATGGGTAGAAGACTGATTCCGCGGTAGTTGGCGCAATTTGTAGGATCGCCTTTTTATATATGGGACATAGTACACTAAGACTCCAATCGGTGGGCATACTTTCCTCCGACCATATTTTGCATAAGAGCTGATGCATGCACCCGATTAGCTGTTCGCCGCCAGTTTTGAACAGCTCGGCTGGGAGTCCATCCGCTCCTGCAGCCTTGCCATTTTTCAGCCTGGATATGGCTGAATAAACTTCATCATAGACGGGTGGCGGTATGTCAACGCCATCGTTTGCGATTTTTTTTGGTCGTCTTCACCTGCTAATAGCTTAGAGAAATGGTCCCTCCAATGTCTTAGTGATTCCTTCACATCCTTTACCAGATTTCCGCTTTCATCTTTGCAGAATGTTGGCCCGGGCTTGCAACCTGCGATAAAACGCTATACCTTCTCTTCTGCTTCCATACATTTCTATCTCCTCTTCCTCACGCCATTCTTGTTCCCTTTTTTTGCGTCTAAAAAGGCGTCTCTCATTCTTTCTCTTCTCCCTGTATCGCTCTATAACAGCTCGCGTCGCTGATGACTGTAGGGTTCGTTGGTACGCGGCGTTTTTCTCTACCGTTGCTCGGCGGCACTCATCATCATACCAGCAATTTCGCTTGGGGCGGTAGTAGCCTACCACCTCTCTGCTAGCGGTAGCGAGAGAGTGCGAGATATTACTCCACTGTGAGCATATTGTTTCGGGTTCGGAGGAGGTGCTTCGGCGAAGCAGATCCGAGAGTCTAGAGGTGAAGGCGTTAGCTACCGTTTGTGATTGCAGCTTACTGACGTCTAGTTTTCTTCGTGTGCCTACCTGTGCGTTATAATGCACACTAAGACAGGTGCGTACCTTGGCTGCTACAAGGTGGTGATCCGAATCAATATTGGCTCCACGGATCGTGCGAACATCTAGCACACTAGATACATGTCTTCCGTCGATCATCACATGATCGATTTGGTTTCGGGTCTGTCGATCAGGGGATAGCCAGGTCGACTTGTGGATGTCGAGATGTTGGAATCTGGTGCTACTAATAACCATTGTTTGGTTATGCAGTCGCCACAGCCAGATGTCAAAAATTCATCATAAATACATTTGTTTGATTCGATCATAAAATCGCTCAATTTGTAATCTTGCTCTACGCAGCAAGTTGAGCCATTTAACGTAATTTTTACTCATTGTTTGCTTTGTCGCTCAAATTTCTATTTTCTTCACGCATTGTTCTTAATTTGCTATAATTTTGCCTAAGCCGCTGCACTGCTGCAACGGCCGAAACACTTGCTTGCTTAGTAACAACCAGTTAAGTCGCATCGTTCGTTTTCGCTTGTGTCGGTACGGTGAACCCTAGTTCTCCGTCTACTCGATCAATTTCCATATTAACATTGCACTTCGGCAATTGTTTAATAAATTGAATTGCATTTAGGCAATTAATATATACATTTATAAGCTTGTTTCGTCGCTTAATACCGAACTTTGTATTATTCAATCGCAACCAAACCTTGGTTAATAAATCGCATTTTTAAATTGAACAATTTCGCACAGCTGTTAATTAATTCTTGCTCATTATCAGTTATAGAAAAGCCTATAACTGCTCAACCATATTCCGGGCCGCCGCGAAGTCAATCAGCCTCATTCCGTTATCGGACGTGTTGACGTGTAGGCTGTGTTTTCCGACAGTTCCACCAAAGATACCTTCCCTTCCAACCTTGGCGTTGAAGTCACCAAGTACGATTTTGACATCACGTTGAGGGCAGCGCTCATATAGCATGTTCAGGCGCTCGTAGAATATATCTTTGATGGACTCGTCTTTCTCTTCCGTCGGGGCATGGGCGCAAATAATGCTAATATAGAAATATTTTGCCTTGATGCGGATTGCTGCCAGGCGTTCATCGAACGGTATGAATCTGGAGACAATATGTCGCAGTCTTTGATTCACAGAAAATCCACATCCGAATTCGCGCTTTTCTATATGGCCGCTGTAGCAGATGTCGAAGGTAAATACTTTCGAGCATCCCTGCCCAGTCCATCGCATTTCCTGGAGTGCGGTAATGTCAGCTCTATGTTTCTGTAGAACATTTACCAGCTGGATAGTGGCACCTTCCCTATGGAGGGTTCGGACATTCCAAGTGCATATCCGTATATCGTGGTCCTTAAAACGTTTGCGTAGGTCGTCATCAGAGGGAGTCCGTATCCGAGGCTTTCTCAACGTTTTCATTGGTTTGGCGTTTTTTACAGTGGCGGGTACCAAGCCCAGCGCACCAACCTCAAACCGAGGTAGCGTTCGTCGCTCATTTTAGCCATTGCACCAGCGGATGCTAGTCCAATGTTACCAGAGGTCCCCACGTGGAGGGAATGAGTCGGCTTGAGGCGCAGTCAAATAAGGATCGCGCTGGGTCCACCAGGTAGAACCAATCAGCAACTTTGCCTTACGACATACTCCTCCAGACCAAGGCATAACTTCTTTTATTTTTGGGGTGCACAAAATAGAGTATACCCGTGCCAGAACAACAATACAGGGGCTCGCTCTTCTTCTTTTTATTTTGCTGGGAGCGTATAACTAGCGGCGGAAGTTTGTTTGAGTACAGGGTATTTATTTACTTTCAGATATGCTTTAGAGTTTTTTCTTGAATTATTCAATAAGTTATGTTCATACTTTATTTATAATGTCTTCATCATTTCAAATTTTTAGCGCTAACAGAAATTAAGTGAAGTAATGCTTAACATCATACAATTTCAGGATTTTCCTATTGATGCATATCAGCCGTTTGCTCTTGTAACAGAAATTCAAGTTCATTTATGGAACTCAGCTATTGACTATAGGTAAGTTAAGTTCGATGTTTTTGGAACAATAATTAGATTTGTATTGAATTTCGTTCGTTCCAATATTATTTACCTTATATATTAGTGCATGTATACTAGCAGGTCTTGCCTGCCTTTTCTGTGCTAAGTATTTTTGGTTACAATTATAAGTTTATTGACTATATGATATTTCTCTCTAAAGTTTTAAAAGAAACTACCAAATGGCAAACTACTTTGGTACGTCCGATGTGGTAAAACAAATACTTTGTATTTACGAACACATATACATACATAGCTGCGCGTCATCAGGTTAGCACACCTACATCAGCCAAATATAATTGCTTCTGATTTTGTTTTTGTAAACTTTAAGCAATTTTTTGGTTTATATTTTTCTCACCTTTTCATGCACTATCACTGACAAAGATAACAACAATATACCATTATGTGGTTTTTACTATTATCTTTTCTTTTCAATCGGCTACATTTTTGCGTCATCATGCAATTGGTTTTTCATTTATCTTTGGAACTTGACCAGGTATTGAAACAAATTTTTGTTTGTGATCAAGTGATCTATTTTCTATTTTCTTAAACGAAGCTTAAGAAGAGTTAACGCTTTCAAAAACTTAAATAGCAAGATAAGTCGACAGAAGTGGAAAAGTTATGTACTTATATATAATTTCTTACTTAAAAAGTCGGGATATGGTATAAAAAAAAAGTTGTGTGTCAGGGCGACACGCGATAGAAGTGAAACTTCGTGGTTCGAAATCGATTTAATCTATCTTTAACATTTTTGTTAAACATCGATTTGTTTATTAAGAGTCGATTGATCGTATGAAGTCATATGCATACCTGAATTAGCACATTATTACTTTAAAATGTCACTGAAACTGTCTGATCTCCTCGAAAACGACAATAAAAATTAATTTTGTTCAGCTTTACGATTAATAGATTTTATTTTTGTGAAAATAGCTGAAAGAAAGTCTGACAGGTTCAGTCAACATAGATTATTTTTCAGCACTAGGGCGCAGGCGAATAAATGTTCGCAGACAAAATGAATGAAAAGAACACAAAAAGTAGCAAAACGTTTAAAGCCAACAGCTGGCGTTTTATCTTTGTATTCGTTCGCCTGCTTCATATTTATATATTTCAGATTATACTGTTATGTTCATGCACGCATCTTCACATACCACAGCTGATTATATTCTGTACATGAAATGTACAAGAGTATATTAGCTTTGCGCGAGCTGAAAAATGTAACAGGTAGAAGGAGGCGTGGTCAAAATATAATTTTGTTTTCACAAAAGGAGAAAGTTTTAGCTCTTAACTAGCTCTATTATTGGTGCTAAGGTGGATTTTGGGAATCGGTTAGTTTTCCAGATAATTTAAAAAAAGCCAAGGCATTCGCACACGACATATATAGAAGTCGCTTTCTCAGCTAACAGTTCAAACACCGATTTCAGCGAAACCTGAAGGAATATTTTAATGCGACTAATTTTTTTTAGATGTTATGCATTGATGTATCTTAATAATGCTTTTTATTTGATTCAAAAATATTATGTAGCTTAATTATTATTTAATTTTAATCACTGTCGCACGCGACATTTTCTTCCATCAGACTATACTTCAAAACTAAGATTTTTTTTTTTTTTTACTTTATATGCAATTAGAAATACATAAGATGTATAAATGATTGTTATAAACATATTTTTGTTTTCCAAAATAAAAATTATAACAAAGTTTCTTCAATAAAGAAAAACAAAAATGTGTATTCATCTACATATATCACTGAGATAAACGTCAAAGTGAGAAGTCGTGTTTTTATTGTGCGCTCCGTAAAAATATTTTATATTTCATTTCTTAATATAAACGCGTCTAGTGCGTCTTCAAAAAATCCAGATACCTAGTTCAAGTTTTCACTCGCTCATAACTGCAATAGTTCGTTGTTGTTGTCGCCATAGCGGCCCCAACAGGCACTATGGTCCCACCAGCCCCACATAAACCAAAGTGGCAGCTAACGCCACCGAAGTTTCTACCAAGAGAACACTTCAATCCTAGTGGAGTCCCATCAGCGAAGCAGGCAAATGTATCAAATGTGTCTCCTAAAGCACAGCTAGATAGCTCGAGCGATGGTGAAGCAAGCTCGTCCGGCATGGAGCCAAGGGAGATAAAACGCAAAGCCCCTCTTCGCAAAGCCCCTCCTCGCAAAGCCTCGCAGCGCAATAATCCCAAAGCCACTAATAGCAAATTCAATAATGCTAACAGATTCGCTGCGCTCTCCGATGGAAGCGATGGAGAAGGAGAAGAAGACGACGAAGCCGATAAGTTTCAGGACGCCCCTACTGCCCCAGAGAGGATAATCAAGCCACCACCGATTTTCATTCCTGATGTCGGCGACATCAAGGAATTCATAACGGACGTTGATCTGGCCATTGGAAAAGTGAACTTTGACTATATGGCTGTCAGAGACGGTCGCGTCAGGGTCAATCTTGTTGATAAGGAGAGCTTCTCAAAGCTTAAAAGCTACCTCAATACGAACGACATCAGTTACCAGACTTTCCAGGCTAAGGATGAGCGTGCCTATAGGATAGTTGTCAAAGGACTGCATCACTCCACTGACATAGATGACATTAAGGAAGCCTTAGCAGAACATGGACACACGGTTCGAGGCCGTGAGATCAAAAACGCTGTCAGCCGTAGCAACAAGATGCCGTTGTCTATGGTCTTCGTGAACTTCGAACCCGCCAGCAACAACAAGGACGCCTTTGGTATAAAACGGCTATGTAGGTGTGTTGTCACGATTGAACCACCACTGAAATCCAAGGATATCATGCAGTGCTATCGATGCCAAGACTTCGGGCACTCCCAAAAATACTGCCGGTTTCCACCTTAATGCGTTAAGTGTGGCGAAGACCACAGCTCTATCGAGTGCACCAAATCCAAAGAGATTCCCGCCTGTTGCGCCCACTGTAAGGGCAATCATGCAGCCTCCTATAAAGGCTGTAAGGTGTATCAGAAGGCCAAGCAGCTCCATTCACCTAAACCAAGGCCCTTGTTACCGACCTCAAGCCGCGTGACATCCACAGTTGTTCCTAGCATTAGTTTCGCCAGTACGCTACGTGGATCCCAACAACCCCCGCATCAGTCTGATACCACTCCCTCTGCCCCGAATGCAATAAACTCCAGAATGGACCGTCTGGAAGCCATGATGGAGAAAATGCTTGATCAATTTGCTGACATGATGCAATTGCTCACGTCACTCTTGGCGAAGCAATGCAAATAAATCTCCATATAATTATATGGAACGCGAACGGTCTGTGCAAGAGCAGGCCCGAGGTCGAACATTACCTCAAGACAAACCACGTTGACATACTCCTCGTCTTGGAAACTCACTTCTCCCCCAGGTCCTTCTTCACCATTAGCGGCTATGATGTCATAGCCGTGAACCATCCCAGCGGCAATGCCCGAGGCGGAGCGGCTGTAATCATCAGGAGCGGGATTAAATATATCGAACTCCCGGCATACCAGGAGCCATGGGCACAGTGTGCCAAGAAAAGAGTACTCAGTCCAACTGGAGACACAACAATTGCGGCCGTGTACTGTCCACCACGAAAACAAAACAACGACCACTCCATGGTCTGTTGGACAACCTTGGGTCACGGTTTATTGCTGGAGGTGACTTTAACGCCAAACACATATGGTGTGGTTCCCGCACTATCAACCCCAAAGGCAGAGCCCTCTACAAGGTGCAATTCAAAAGTTCCAGGACTTTTATTAAAAAACGAAAACTATTTTTTTTTTTGAAAAATTTATTGGTCGCCTTCAAAATAGTCTCCTTCCGACTGAATACAACGTTTTGCACGTTCAAGAAGGTGATCGAACGACTTTTTTAGGTCATTTGTCGGTATAGCGTTGAGGATGGCGGTCGCCGCCTGTTGGATGGCATCAACGTCAGCATAGCGGTATCCTTTCATGGCCAAATGTAGTTTTCCGAACAAATAAAAATCACACGGTGCCATATCAGGCGAATAGGGTGAATGGTTGATGGTATGAATGCGATTTTTGGTCAAAAAATCCATCGTGAGTGTCGAACGGTGAGATGGTGCATTATCATGCAATAATCGCCAGCTTCCTTCTTCACAATATTCCGGCCGAATTCGACGAATACGTGCTACCAAACGCTTCAAAACACCAACATAAAACACCGCGTTAACCGTTTGGCCAGTTGGAACGAATTCTTTATGAATAATGCCCTTGGAATCATAAAAACAAATCAACATTGACTTGATTTGTGACTTCTGTTGACGAGTTTTTTTCGGCCTCGGCTCCTCTAAAGACTGCCACTTCGCACTTTGACGCTTGGTTTCGGGCTCGTATTCAAAGCACCATGTTTCGTCACCAGTCACAATCTAATATAAAAAGTTTGGGTCCTTTTTGGCCTCTTTAATGATGTCTCTTGAATGTTGAATTCTGAGGTCTTTTTCGTGTTGTTTCAAAGTGTGCGGAACAAATCGAGCAAAAACCTTTCTGAGACCCAAATTTTCTGTCAAAATACGATAAATCGACGCTGCGGATATTGATAATTCCGATTCCATATATTTAAGCGATGATTCGGCTCATTTTTAATGAATTCACGCACAATTTCCGTGTTTTTTTCGTTCACAACATCTTTTGGCCGGCCCGAACGTTCGTCGTCTTCCAAGTCCTCCCGTCCTTCTTGAAAACGTTTAAACCACTCGTGAATACGGCTACGGGATAGACAATCATCGCCATAAACTTGTTTCATCATTTGATGAGTTTCGGTAAAAGTTTTACCAAGTTTAAAACAAAACTTAATGTTGGCTCTTTGTTCGATGTTCATTTTCCGACCAACACTACAAATGTAATGTCACATTTAGCGCGATATATCAGCTGTTATACAAATCAGCTGTTATATAAATTCCATACGACAACACTGAAGAATACACAATTGACGGATAAAAATTTCCAACACAGGGCACCACTAGGAGCCGCGCTATTTAAAAAGTCCTGGAACTTTTGAATTGCACCTTGTATAAGTGTATAACTGATTCCAGACTCGACTGCCATTCCACCGGTGACCCTACTTACTGGCCCACTGACAGCGACAAGATTCCCAACGTGCTGGATATTGCGGTGTCTAAAGGGATCGCAAGGCATAAGGTCTTCACCAGCAACGTGTTAGAGCTGTGTTCTGACCACTGCGCTGTCAAGCTCCTGGTAAACATACCAGCCAGCACCAATTCGGCAAGAAGCAGATTGTTTAGGCATAACACCAATATCGATCGCTATCAGCACTGGCTGCAGAGCAATTTGGACCCAATGGTTGAGATTGCAACTGGAGACGACTTGGATGAAGTTGTATAACATCTCAACGTTCAAATCCACTACGCTGTGTCGCATGCCACACCCCTAAGCAGACCCTTCTATAGCGTCGCCCATAGAGATGTCCACCTGTGGTCTCCCGAAGTTGCAGCCTTGGTTGCTGAGAAAAGGCGTCTACGCCGACTGTGGCATAATTCTCGCAACCCCAGAGACAAAACTGTGTTCAACAGAGCGGCCAAAGCACTCAAAGAGCTGTTATATAATCTTCGAAAGCAATCCCTGGATCAGTTTCTTGAAGACGTGGAGAGCGTCAAAAGACCTATAAGAAGGATGGAGCCCGTTACGAACGCCAACGGAGCCTGGTGTCGTTCTGACAGCGAAAGGGCAACAGCCTTTGCCGATTATCTGTTTGACGCATTCTCACCTTTCTCAAGATGCTCTCAATAGGAAGCAGACGAGACGGCTGAATTCCTGGACGTTCCCTGCCAAATGGCGCTCCCTATCCCCGCTGTCGAGCCAGATGAATTAATCTGCGAAATCGGAAAGCTCAAGGCGTCAAAATCCCCAGGATACGATGGTATCGATGTACCAGCCATTAAAGCACTGCCACCGAATGGAATTCAGCTCCTTCTCAAAATCACTAACAAATGTTTTCAACTAGGACACTTCCCCACCCAGTGGAAATGCGCTGAAATAATCGTAATTCAAAAACCTGGGAAACCTGCAGCTAATCTTACTTCATATCGCCGAGCATCCTCTAAAACAATGTTTTTCGATTTGGTTATTTGCCACACTTTTCTTTTAATTACGGCACCAACTCCATCAACTGCTCCCTTCCCGTGAGAACTTGCAAAAAAATTCCATTCGATATATAAGCATTCAATTTCTTTAATTATGTCAGGCAAGCTTGTCAAAATATATTTATTTTTGAATTAACTGCAGCTTCCATCCGAAAATATTAAAATTTTGCAAAAATGCCCATACAAGCTTTTAATTTCAATTAATAGCTTTAAAACAAAAAAAAACGTTTTTAAAGTGATATTTTGTATGTATATACAAGTATATAAATAAGGTTGTTTTAGAAATTTTTTTTTAGTTTATACATTTTGCACTTACGGTGTCGCACGCGACAAACTTTAAATAGGTTCTGCGACAAAAGCGCTGACTATTTTGCGGCAAATTTTTAAAAATATTATTTGCAATAAAAAACTGTGTTTACAGCTAATATTTGACGCTCCTTGTACAATACATCCAAATATACCTCAAAGCAAATTTAAAAATTTACCGTAATTGGCAATCTCATCGTTCCTTTTACATTTTTATATCCTGTACCCGTAGGGTAAAAAGGGTATATTAGGTTTGTGCAAAGTATGTAACATGCAGAAAGAAGCATCTCCGACCCCATAAAGTATATATATTCTGAATCAGCATGACGAGAGAAATCGATCTAGACATGTCCATCCGTCCGTCTGTCCGTCCATCTGTCCATGAACGCAAGGATCTCAGAAACTATAAAAGCTAGAATAACTAAAGTTGGCATCCAGATTCTCCTAGGTCCGAGAAAGGACGAGTTTATTTTTTTGGTTTTTTAATTTTGCTGCTGCTATGGGCGCATATAACTCAGTGACGGAAGTTTACCTGGGTACAGGGTATTACACTGTCGGGCTTGCTTGACTGTAGCGTTCTCTCTTGTTATTTTTCTATTTTTCATATAATTTGATACGAAATTGGAAATTGTCGGTCGTATTTCCCTTAATTGGTTGGTTCTCTTAATTGGTTTAGGATTGAGTGGCTAACTACTCTATCAAAAGCCTTAGAAAAGTTTAAGGATATGATAGAGCTGTGGGCGCCCGCTGCAAGGGATTACGTTAGCTGATGATCTATATATAATAGGTTGTCAGTAACGCTTTTCCCTGGCCTAAAACCTAATTGGTTGGGGTGAATAAGTTTTTTGGTGTTAACGTACTACCATAATCTTCGTGCTATAATCTTGTCCAGTACCTTGCTTAAACAAGGATTAAGGGAGATTGGTCTATAAGAGTTGATGGCAGTTTTGTCTGAATTAGGTTTTAAAATTGGAACAGTTAGACTGGTTTTGTAGGTTTGGGGGATGTAATTGTTGAAAATATTATTAAAGTGCTCAAGAATTCTATGGGGTATGATATTCTGTCTATCCCCGGTGTTTTCCCTGAGAGATTGGATAGTGCAGAAGATAGTTCAATCATTGTTATTTCATTTTCTATAGATTGAGCTATTTTTGATGTGGTGTTGTTACTGAGTGTTTATTTGTGGAGAATTGGGCTGGGAAGTTAGAGTCATGTGACTCATTTTGCCAGTAGAGGGCGAAGGTATTTGATATGATTTGATTATCTGTTATGTACTGGTTATTTATTGGGTCTTGAGTCCGCAGAAGCGTCTGATGTTGTGCCAGGTTTCGGAGACTGGAGTGTTTGGGTTGAGTTCTGTTGTACATTTTGTAATAAATGTTCGTTTGGATTTTTTAATTTCTAGTTTATAGGTTGCGTTGGCTTTTCTGAATGCAATTATGTTGTAAATGCTTATGTTTTAAAATTTTTTCAAGCGTTGACTTTGTTTTGTTTTATTTTGGCTATTTGGTTGTTTCACCAGTGGACATTCTGGGTCAGTTTTCTTACTGGGGTTGGGGTATGCTTAGGTGAGCAGATTGCAGTATTATTTGATTGTTGTTTGCTGTTTGTTTATGTTTGAAGATATGTCTATTTTTGTGTTGAATGTTGCGGTAAGTAAGTGGAATTTGTGCCAGTCAGCTTTGTCTAATTTAAAAATTGGTTTGTAGGGTACTATGCTATTGGGGTTTTGGAATAGATTTATTAATATTGGGAAGTGGTCGCTACCATTCAGGTTATCTGTGATGAACCAGTTCGCTTCTGTTATAATATCTGGGGTACAAAGGGTGAGATCTATATGTGTGAAGATGTTGTGTGTTGTAACGTGATTGGGCGACTTATCGTTTATTAGTATTAGGTTGGAATTTTGGATAAATTTGGATACTGTGCTTCCTTTTTATTATTTCTTTGGTCCTTAGTTGGTGCCAACTGTTGAAGCCTCCAGCAGTTGTGGTGTTATTTTGGAAGTTTGACATTTTGTAAGATAATTTTGATTTTTCTTTTTGATTTGATTTCGACGCAGATTGCGTCGAAGTCGTTTGTCGTGGGATTGGGATATTTGTGGAGGTATGTGTGTTTCTTGCAATGCTATTACATTTGGATGGAATATATTTATTAGTATTTGTAGTTCTAGTTGTTAATGTAACCTCTAATATTACATTATATACATTTAAGTGTCATAGATATTTGTTTATATTTATTTTTTTGATGAGTAGTTTTGTTTGCTTTTGTTTTTGTTTCTGTTTTTTCTTTGGCTTTAAAGGAGGTGGAAAGGTTGTTAGTTTTATCTTTTTTATATAAACTTAGCTTAAGATCAGAAGTAATTTGTGATGTGTAGGGTGAAGAATTATAGTCTGTTGAAATGTCCATTATGTCACCTTGAAGGCTGTCGTATTATACAAATTTCCTGTTTGGTTGTTTTGATGTGCTGGTAGCTGTGGTGGGTGCGTGTTCTGTTGGTACTGTGTTTGGTTGTTGAATTGGGGTTCTATAGGCCTGTTTTGTGCAGTTGGTGGATTGTGGAACTTTGGACAAAAATTGTTCTTTGGTTATTGTGTTTCTGTGTTTCGTGTTTGGCTGCTGTTTAATGATTGACTTTGTAGATTTGTTGAACTGGTATTGGGCTGTTTTGTGCAGTTGGTGGGTTGTGTAGTTTTGGATGAAATTATTGTGTGGCAATTGGTAACTGTGTTTCGTATTTGACAGTTGTTAATTGGTTGAAGGCAATTTTTGCATCGTAGTAGAGGAGGGACGTAGGGCCTTACGTGAACTTTTTCGTACCCGATTGAGAGCTTTTCTGGCTGTTGGTGTGTGGCGAACGTAATGATAATAAGCCCCGTTTCTATTAGTTTGTCTTCCTGCTTTCTTAGTATTTTGCGGACTTCTCTGATTTTTTTTGGCTTTAGCTCTGAGAGTATTTCGCTCTCTTCTATGAATCTGAGTTCGTTTGAGTAAATGACACCTTTTGTTGAGATTAGTGTTCTGTGTTTAGTTGCTGTAACGCTGACTTCTGCTATGGCTTTAATTTTAAGTAGTTTGCTGGTTTGGATGATATTTTTACTTTTAATGAGAAGTGTGCCAGCACCAGTTTTTTTGCACAAGTTGACTTCGCCTCCGCAGATGTAGCCGATACATTTTTTTTTATTATAAATGGATTAGTGTGTGTTCTAGTGTTTCGTTGCTTGTTGCGGTTCTTCATTGTTCTTTCATTGTTCTTGTTTTTGGGCTTAAGCCCAGCACTTGCACTTTGCACTCGTTGTTTTTGGTTTTTTTTTGCTTATTTCGTTTTACGAGGTTAGTTAGAGTCAGTTTATGGCTCTGGTCAATGACCTCTGTTTAGGCACTGTTGTCATAGTCACACGCCTATACTCGAAGAGGGTTGAAGTGAAACTGATCTCTGTAAATTATCATAATTATTTCTTCCACACTTCAATAAAAATTGACGAAAGCATACTACGCTGCTTATTCTTTCATAGAGTAAATAAACCAAGTTTAAAGTTCATCGGACATCTAATTTTCCAAAACCACTTCTTAGTGCTCACACTTTAACATTTCAGCTTCTTAACGCTTACCAAATGGGCTGTGCGTTGATCGCACAAACATACATTTTCGAGTTCCAATTTTAAAACATTTATGCCTAAATGAAACAAGTAAAAAAGCTAAAGTCGGGTGTCCCGACTTTGAAATACTTTGTACATATGTTTAGAATATTTATAGAAATAAAAAAATTAAGAAAATTAAAAAAAAATTGTTGATTGATTTTACCTCTCTCGTTTTTTGAACTCATGTAAAGGGTGTATAATTGCACATTTACAAAGCAATTGTGTCTATGTGAGTGTATGAATGTCTATGCGCGTCTATTTGAGTCTGTGTGAGTATGTTTGCAGTCAACCAAACAGCAACATCAACAGCAGCTGGGGGCAACGCTTGGGCAGCAAATATATTTAATGCTATAACTTCCTGTTAAATCAGTCTATCATAATGAAACTTGGCATATGGACACATAATCACTAACTGGGGTATTTGCAAAATTTGAGTTCGAAATTCCAAGAATTACGGCAGTTACGATTTGCGTGGGAGAGGGGGAGGGAAAATTCCAAAATACACATTTTCTGTATACTCACTATCTGGGACTAAAATTGTGTGACCCTAGGTCTTATAGTCTGCGAGATACGCCTCCTTTTGTCTGTTACATTTTTCAGCTCGCGCAAACCTAATATACTCTTGTACATTTCATGTACAGAGTATAAAAAAAAGTATATTTTAAATAAATATGAAAATATTTGGATATTCTTATTTTAATGATTTGTTGTTCTTTTTTATATTTTTGTTGGTATTCTTAATTAAGTTAGAGCCTCTCAGTTGGCCATGAGTAAAACATTCCTTTCGTAGGTTGATCCCTACTAAGTCGAATGTTTGGCCTTAGGACTTAGTTAACGCGAAAGTTGCTTTTAATAGAAATTGAAGCCGTTTAAATGGGACAGATCATCGGTATCCTCGGTATATGAGTCAGTTGATCAGCTGCGGTGCCGTTGATAAATTGTCCTGCAAACCTTAAAAAGCGGCCTCGTCCCAGTGCACATGCTCAGAAAGCTTTTACTTCTTAAAAGCATGATTGAAATTTCGATTTTTAACTTCAATACATATGCGGGTAGTTTAGAGAATTTAATAGAGAGGGAGTTGGGGGTTATCAGAATAAATAAAAAAACAAACTTGACCTGTTTAGAAGACTAGGTTCTTCTAGGTTCTATACCAAGTTGGATAATTCAAGCTCTTGCACCTTCAGAGATCTGTGCGGTCATACAGACGGGCATAGAGACGGACGGAATTTTAATTTGTCCAAAAATTGGTCGCTCTGATATCTTTATCCGAAGATACAATATGGAAAAAAAAACTCCACAATTGATCTCTCTTCTGCCTTTTCAATGAAATTATGCAGACATCGAGCTATCACAACTGCCCATAAAATAAATTAGAAGAAACTTTCGATTCCGTTTAAATTATTGAGATAAAAACTATCCTATCTTTTAAGTTAGGGCAAGAGTCATCCGTACAAATGCAGCATCGTTCCATAAAGACTGTCTTAAAAGGAGAGTCAATTTTCCACAAAGTATAATGGTGTGGGGTTGTATGTCAACGCTGACAAAAATGTTAAAATACTAAGATGAAAGTTTGCTGCCATCAATATCAAAACTGACAAACTGTGGTGAATACACATTTGAGCAGGATGGAGCATCACCTCACACTGCTGAACGGACAAAAAAATGGCTGCAGTATGAGGAAATTGAGGTCCTAGTGTAGTATACACACATACTGAGTACACACTGTACGCAGTGTATTTATGAAAACCAAGCATAATTCATACGCGACGTAACATGATCGCACTTATGCGCCCTAAGCGACATAAGTGCAGCGTCGGCGTCTTTATCATAATCACTTCATGTGTGCATGTTATTCTCTCTCGCGCCCTCGCTGCCAACAGCGCTGAGTATACAGGCTAATATATAATGCGGCCGCTCCGCTGCCGGCGTCACCGACAACGCAGCTACGCGGCCCTAGCTAAGCTGACTTTAAGTAAAAATGTAACAGATCAGTATGAATAAAGATTATAAACAAGAGACGTCTGATTTTTGCAAAGACGTCTTTACATGGCGACCGTGACAGGACCATCGTCCTAATACAGAAGAAAAGAACAAGTTAAAAAAAATCCGCAGCAGAATATGGAATATAATCGAGATGTATACGAAATATATTAATGAACTTAAAAATCAAAGTGAACCCTGCCGACGATGAAGAAAAAAGCAGTCGCTCTTCTACGGAGGAAAACCTACGGAAAAATGTTGTGTACCCAGGCAAACAAGTAAAAACGTATGAGAAAAATGATTGAGGAAATCAAATCTATAAATGAAAAAATGTAATGTTGTGGAGCTCGAGCCAAAAACCCAACTTCAGAAGAAGAAAAACACGCAAAAGTCAGTCAACTTTCAAAACTCCAATCTAAGCAGAGAAATAGTTTAGAGTTATAAGCAAAAAGAGAGAGTGGCATTATACCGCACTAACCTACTACTACAACGTGAAAAAAAAGAGAATGAATAAAGTGTAAAAAAGAAAACCAACAACACATTGCAAATAAAAAGTAAAACTACAAGTGAAACAACACAAACACGGAAATAGCCTGTGCGATGACCATCGCCGGCAACGCTTAACGCGCCCAGTTAAGCCTCCATGAGCGACGACTGCGTAGATTCTGCTCCTATTGAGCAAAGGGAAGCACCTTCCATCCAGGAGTACCTGGAGGTGTTTCTAAACGTTGGACCACGTCCACTCACAATAGCTGAGTACCGTCAGGAAAAAAAATCTACGGCCAAACCAAAGACGAAACGTGGAGGACAAGTAAGGAAGATACTCCAGCAAGCTTTTTTTTTATTTTTTTTATGAATTGTAACATTGAATTGTGAGCCTACCACATAATGTAAATAACTAACTTTTTCCACGTCTCTGGCGCTGAGTATTTATACTCAGCTGCGTTTAGAATTTTTGTGAAATTTGATAAACCTTTTAATGAACTCAAATTTTGTTTTCGATTTCCTAAGAGGAAATATATTTTCTTTATAAAATCCCATATAAAACTAACCAATATTATGAAAATAATTAATTAATGAAAATAAAATTAATTTGTCTTTCATGAACGTTTTTTGAAAAAAAAAAAGGAAATTTTTTTTTGAATAGACAGAAATAGAATTAGAAAACATAATGGAATTTATGTTGCAAATACAATAACAGCATCCAAACATGTATACATTCGTCTTCTAAACACAACTAATTTCGACCAATTGGTCAAAGTAAACAAAATCCAATATGAAAATTTAACAGATTACGACATTCATAACATCAATCCAGAAATTAGAAGCGAACAAGTACTTTCAAAATTAAAGAAAAATTTTCCAGATCAATTCAAAAGTCAACTAACAGAATTATGCACCAAGTATAGTGATGTGTTCGGACTGGAAACTGAACCAATAGCGACAAATAATTTTTATAAACAAACATTGAGACTTAAAGATGATGAACCCATTTATATTAAAAACAAGTAAAAAAGCTAAAGTCGGGTGTCCCGACTTTGAAATACTCTGTACATATGTTTACAATGTGTGAGTGTATGTATGTATATGCGCGTCTATTTGTGTCTGTGTAAGCATTTTCGCAGTCAACTAAACA
Source organism: Scaptodrosophila lebanonensis (assembly GCF_003285725.1). NCBI lineage: Eukaryota > Metazoa > Arthropoda > Insecta > Diptera > Drosophilidae > Scaptodrosophila > Scaptodrosophila lebanonensis. The sequence goes on along the minus strand of NW_022060745.1, from coordinate 242,947 downwards.
GCAACATCAACAACAGCCGTGGGCAGCGCTTGGGCAGCGCTTGAGCAGCGCTGCAGCAGCAAATATATTTATGGCTATAACTTCTTGTTAAATCGGTCTATCATAGTGAAACTTGACACACGGACACATAATAACCAACTGGGAGTATTTCCAAAATTTTAGTTCGAAATTCCAAGAATTACGGGAGTTAGAGAAAATCGCATTTGCATGGGAGAGGGGGGAGGGAGGGAAATTCCAAAATATACATTTTCTGCGTATTCATACAAGGCATCTGGGACTAAAATTTGGTGTTCTTAGGTCTTATAGTCTTCGAGATATAGGCGATTATACGAATGGAAAATCGGGAAAACCCCCATAGGGGGGAAGTGGGGGGGGGGGGGGGGAAATCAAAAAAATAAAACAAACTCGTATAGAATACACACATAAGGCATCTTTGTGGAAAATTTGGTGTCTCTAGCTCTTATAGTCTCTGAGATCTAGGTGATCATACGGACGGACGGACGGACAGACGGACAGACAGACAGACAGGGCTAAATCGACTCGTCTTGTCATGCTGATGTGGGGTCTACCACGCCTCCTTCTGCCTGTTACATTTTTCAGCTCGCGCAAACCTAATATACTCTTGTACATTTCATGTACAGAGTATAACTACAGAAACCCGCATAGCCACGTTGAGGAAATTCAAAAACAAGTAGGGAAATTAATAAATGACAAAATCGTAGAACCGTCTGTATCCGAGTATAACAGCCCACTCTTGTTAGTTCCGAAAAAATCATTACCAAATTCGGAAGAAAAGAAATGGCGATTAGTAATTGACTATCGCCAAATAAACAAAAAACTACTTTCTGACAAATTCCCGCTCCCCAGAATTTATGATATCTCAGACCAACTGGGTAGAGCTAAATACTTTTCATGCCTTGACCTAATGTCAGGTTTCCACCAAATTGAACTTGAAGAAAGTTCAAGAAATATAACATCTTTTTCAACGAGCAATGGCTCATATCGCTTCACGCGATTACCATTTGGTCTTAAAATAGCAGCAAATTCGTTTCAGAGAATGATGACTATAGCATTCTCGGGTTTAGAACCCTCTCAGGCATTCCTTTATATGGATGACTTAATGGTGATAGGATGTTCCGAAAAACACATGATGAAGAACTTAACTGATGTTTTTAATGTGTGTAGGAAATATAACCTAAAGTTGCATCCAGAAAAATGTTCATTTTTTATGCATGAAGTGACATTCTTAGGTCACAAATGCACTGACAAAGGAGTATTGCCAGATGACAAGAAATTTGACGTCATCAAAAACTACCCTGTCCCTATTGATGCGGACAGCGCGAGACGATTTGTAGCATTCTGCAATTATTATCGTCGATTTATAAAAAACTTCGCCGATTATTCACGGCACATAACTAGATTATGTAAAAAGAATGTACCTTTTGAATGGTCAAGTGAATGCCAAAACGCATTCCAATACCTTAAAGAAAAGCTTATGCAACCCACATTATTACAATATCCTGATTTTCGCAAAGAATTTTGCATAATAACAGATGCTAGTAAACAAGCTTGCGGAGCGGTTCTAACTCAGAACCATAACGGAATTCAACTCCCAATAGCTTATGCATCTCGTTCATTTACAAAAGGGGAAAGCAATAAGAGTACAACAGAACAGGAGTTAGCGGCAATTCATTGGGCAATTATCCACTTTAGACCATATATTTATGGCAAACACTTTACTATTAAAACGGATCACAGACCATTGACATATCTTTTCTCTATGACTAATCCCAGTTCGAAATTAACTCGCATGCGGCTAGAGCTTGAAGAATACGACTTCACAGTAGAATACCTAAAGGGGAAAGATAATTTTGTAGCTAACGCACTTTCGCGTATTAATATAAAAGAACTCAAAGATATGCAACATAAAGTCCTGAAAGTCACTACCAGGCGACAAAGTAGACAGAATAAAAACTGTACAGTAGAAAATTATGAACTTCTGCCAAGGCAAAGTCATAACAAGTAAAAAAGTTAAAGTCGGGTGTCCCGACTTTGAAATACTCTGTACATATGTTTACAATAATTATAGAAAATAAAAAAATTAGGAAAATAAAAAAAAAAATTTGATCGATTTTACCTCTCTCGGTATTCGAACTCACGTAAAGGGTTTATAATTGCACATTTACATAGCAATTGCGTCTGTGTGAGTGTATGTATGCCTATGCGCATCTATTCGTGTCTGTGTAAGCATTTTCGCAGTCAACCAAACAGCAACATCAACAACAGCCGCGGGCAGCGCTTGAGCAGCGCTGCAGCAGCAAATATATTTATGGCTATAGCTTCTCGTTAAATCGGTCTATCATAGTGAAACTTGGCATACGGACACATAATAACTAACTGGGGGTATTAGTTCGAAATTCCAAGAATTACGGGAGTTACGATTTGCGGGGTATTGCGTATTCACATAAGGCATCTGGGACTAAAATTTGGTGTTCCTAGGTCTTATAATCTCCGAGATATAGGCGATTATACGAATGGAAAATCGGGAAAACCCCCATAGGGGGGAAGTGGGGGGGAAAATCAAAAAAATAAAACAAACTCGTATAGAATACACACATAACGCATCTTTGTGCAAAATTTGGTGTCTCTATCTCTTATAGTCTCTGAGATCCTGGTGTTCATACGGACGGACAGACGGACAGACTGACAGACGGACAGACGGACAGAAAGACAGACAGGACTAGATCGACTCGTCTCGTCATGCTGATCAAGAATATATATACTTTGTGGGGTCTGCCACGCCTCCTTCTGCCTGTTACATTTTTCAGCTCCCGCAAACCTAATATACTTCTGTACATTTCATGTACAGAGTATAAAAATGTATCTAAGCCCAACGTACATGAAGTCATTACAAATGATGAAGTACGAAAAGTAGTGACCTTGCGAACGACACAATCCAAATGTTTACTTAAGCATGGAAATAAAGTTATCGCAAGAATTGAAGTTAGCGATTTATATACTAATGGAATCCTCGACTTAGGTCAGTTCTTCCAAAGGCTTGAAACAGAAGCCGGTATATTAAAAATCTGTCAACTTAAAGTGGCACCGAGCGAAAAGATCTTTGAATCAGTTTCAATAGATTCTTTTAAAAATATGGGCAATAAAATATTAAAATCTTTAAGAGTAGCGCTACTCCAGCCGGTGACCCAAATAAAAACTGAAAAAGAGATACAACAAATACTGTCTACATACCATGACGACCCAATTCAAGGAGGTCATAGTGGCATAACAAGAACGCTAGCGAAAATAAAAAGACACTACTACGGGAAAAACATGACACGTCATATAAAAGAGTACGTACGTAGATGTCAACAATGCCAAACATCTAAAACAAGGACACACACAAAAACTCCTTTGACTCTCACAGAAACACCTGTGAATGCTTTCGATATAGTGATAGTGGATACAGTTGGTCCGCTACCTAAATCGGAAAAGGGCAATGAATATATAGTCACATTAATATGTGACCTTACAAAATATTTAGTAGCCATTCCAATAAAAAGCAAAAGCGCAAATAATGTCGCAAAAGCTATATTCGAAAATTTCATACTCAAGTTTGGTCCAATGAAGACGTTCATTTCGGACATGGGAACAGAGTATAAAAACCAGATTTTAACTAATTTATGCAAGCATATGAAGATCAAGAATCTCATCTCTACTGCATATCATCATCAAACATTAGGGACAATAGAACGAAGTCATCGAACATTTAATGAATACATTCGTTCATATATCTCTGCAGACAAAACTGATTGGGATGTCTGGATTCAATATTTCACTTATTGCTTCAACACGACACCATCAGCAACGCATGAGTATTGTCCATACGAACTAGTATTTGGCAGACTACCAAAACAGTTCATAGATTTAAACACAACTAATTACGTAGATCCTATTTAAAATTTAGATGACTATTCTAAGGAAATAAAGTTTAGATTAGAAATAGCATACAAAAGAGCTAGAATTATGTTAGAAAAACCAAAGCTTATAGGAAATTAGTATATGACAAAAATACTAAGAATTTTGATTTAAAGGTAGGAGATAAAGTACTTATAAAAAACGAAACAGGGCACAAATTAGACCCAGTATATTTAGGATATTGGCCATCAAATAGCCAGATCTAAGCCAGATCTAAGCCCAATCCGAAATATATTGGAAATAATGAAAAGAAATCTAAAAAATAAGCACCCTTCCAGATTTAAAAATGAAGCTGCAAGAGATGTGGGACTCAATTTTAAGATAACTGTTTGGTCAAGCAGCAGGCGCAGGCAGCGCAGTCGTCCGCAGCAGACGCATAATTTTTCATATATACAAATTGTACCTTGCTCTGCGAAGCAAGAAGCGCTAAACTTTTATTAACTCTTATAATGTTTGCTTTGATCGCGCTCAATAATTGCTCTCTTTGTAAATTTCCTTTTGTTATCCTTTTCTTAGTCGCTGCAGCTGCCAGTGCAATCGAAGTTAGTTGACCTAGATTCGCCGTGCAAATCTAACGCTTCTCGCTATGTTGTTGTACGAGACAACGTACTTCTACCTTTGCGCATATTGTTTAAAGGCTCAACTATTTGAGTTGTGGTGGCTACCGAAAAAGCTCGGTGCCTCAACATTTTGGTGAACACCCGACGTGATTTACATTAAAAAACCGGTGACCCTGAAAAGCCATAATTTGTGGCTCAAAACGATATATATTTGGTGTACTAACTAAGCACTAAGTGTGTGCAAAGTTAGTGTGCATACATACATACATACCGCTGCAGCATCAGTGCATGTATGTGTGTACATAATTGGCTGTACAAAGCGCATAGTTTTTGTACATATAAACCGCAAGAAAGCGCCGTTGCTCAGTTTCTAAACTGAAACTTCAACAAACCACTGCAGGAACAATGCACCATCAGGTACCGCAACAGAGGCCAGAAATGACTGCTCAGCAGGCCAATGCGAATCCATCCCAATTGCCTAGTGGAATTGAATCAATTCTTGCAACTCTCACCAATACAATGGTAGCAATACAACAAACGATGCAGGAAATTATGCGCAATCAATATCTCCTCCTGGAATTACTTATCAAACAGAAATCTAATTAAATGATCTCTCTAAAAATATGTTTCTGGAATGCAAATGGCATTTCACAGCACAAATGCGAGCTTTTGCAGTTCCTCGATCATCATGACATTGACGCCATGCTCATATCAGAGACTCACCTAACGAACAAAAATTATTTCCATCTCAATTTCTTCAACTTCTATGCGACAAACCACCCCGATGGTAAGACTCATGGAGGTACTGGCATTCTAATAAAGCAAACACTATCCGCTGCCATCATTTGCTACAACCTATTTACAGGCCACAACAATTCAAATCGAAACTCAAACCGGCTAGTTAAGCATATCCGCAGTATACTGCCCACCGCGCTTCTCTGTTTCTGAAGCAGAATTTGTAAAATTCTTCGATCTGTTAGGTGACCGGTTTATAGCAGCTGGTGACTACAATGCCAAACACACCCATTGGGGATCCCGACTCATCACCCCGAAAGGAAGACAACTATATAACGCCATAATAACACCAAGAAACAAGCTTGATTTTATTTCTCCAGGCTGGCCTACATATTGGCCCACAGATCCAAAGAAGCAACCCGACTTGATAGATTTTGCTGTTACAAGAAGAGTGCCACAGGCTCAGATTTGTGTGGAGGACTTAACAGATCTAACATCGGATCACTCGCCAATCCTTCTTTATCTTTATGACCACCCACAGTACTCGGAGCGCCCACATTAGAAAAACAGATTGGCTTAAATAGAGGAAGTACGTAAATTCCTACATTGATGGCTGCCCAAACATTAACTGTAAAGATGAGATAGATATCTCAGTTGAAGCATTAGTGTCTGTAATGTCACTGGCAGAAAAACGTACCACTCCAAATATCACAGCTTATAAACTTTACAAAAGCAGTCGTATTCCCAGGTACTCCCAGGCTTCAGCGGGAGTGGCAAGCGCACAGATCACCTGACTCAAAGGAGCGGTTAAAAATAGCCAACCATCTACTACGCAATGCCCTAGAAGATGAGAAACACAGAGCTCAAATGGACTATATGGAGCAAAACTCCCCAAACAGCAAACAATTCCCATTGTGGAAAGCTCAATCAGGCGTATGTCCACCATTACATACACAAAGAGGAAAGTTGGCCTGCAGCAACGAAGAGAAGGCAAATCTATTTGCCGCCCATTAGGAACAAGTCTTTAAAGCTCATCCAGCAAGAAATAGCTTTGTGCTCCCACTAACCAACTATCTTGAAGCTACCACGCCTATCGTATTCCAAGCAGGAGAAGTTACAAGTGCCATTAAGGGCCAAGTTTCAAAGCAAAAAAAAACGCCGGAACACGATTTAACTTCCCCCAAAATGATCATCGAATTGCCGAGCTGTGCAGTATATCTTCTCACCATTATTTTCAACAGCATGATGAAATGGGGCTATTTTCCTCAACAATGGAGAAAATCGGCCATCACAATGATCCATAAAGCTGGAAAGGACAAGTCTCAGCCATCATCATATAGACCTATCAGTCTCCTGCCGTGTCTATCAAAGATATTCGAAAAACTGATCCTGAATCGCATCAAACAGCACCTACACACCAACAGTGCAATCCCATTGCACCAATTTGGTTTTCGCGAAAAACATGGAACCGTTGAACAAGTCAACCGAATAACCTCTGAGATACGAAATGCATTTGAAAAACGAGAGTATTGCTCCGCTGTTTTTCTGGATGTCGCCCAAGCCTTCGACCGCGTTTGGCTGGATGGCTTAATTCACAAAATTAAAAAATATTACTTCCACAGAACATCTACAAAATACTGGAGTCATACAAACAGTCGTACAACAATTTCGACATTTGCTGATGATACTGCCATCCTAAGTCGCTCCAAGTGCCCAAAAAGAGCTACAGAACTTTTATCATCTCACCTGCCCTCCATTGTCGCTAAACAACATCAATATTCCACAAGAAACCGAAGTATCATACCTTGGTGTCCATTTGGATAGACGGCTTACTTGGCGTGAGCACATCAAAAAGAAGAGAGATCAACTAAAACTAAAAGCTATTAATCTACATTGGCTGATAAACGTCCGTTCACGACTAAAACTGGAGTACAAAGTACTCTTGTACAATGCTGTTCTCAAACCAATTTGGACATATGGCTCTGAATTATGGGGAAACGCTTCCATTAGTAATTTAGAGTTAATCGAGAGAGCTCAATTGAGGATACTGAGAACCATCACTGGGGCACCCAGTTACATAACAGACTTGCACAGAATTTAACTTGTCAGGCTAGCCATACACGACTCCGGCGAAGAGACCTCCCCACCCAGGAATAATAGTTAGGGCCGTAAAAAAAAATATTTAATTGTAACTAATTAAATAACTGTATTAGATTAAGATTTTACTACTTATCGTAAGTCTCCTAGAGAGAAGATCCGATAAATAAAGAAAGCTTAAAAAAAAAAAATTTAAGGCAATATTATTCAAGAGCCCCCAGCAAAATAAAAAATTACAAATCGATCGACACCGTGATTAATATTGAAGACATTTAAATTCACTAAACCCTTCTGAACTGCCGCCACATGAACTGACGGTAAAATTAGAAATTGCAATCATAGTTTTAAGAAATTAAAACCTTCCAAACATGTGCAATGGGACGAGGCTGCTTATTAAGGAATTGGAGGACAATTTAAGTGTAGCAACTACTATCAACGGCCCAGCAACTGGTCAACTAGCTCATATAATGGGGATACCGAGGATATCGATGATCCCATTTGATCATTTTTATGGCTTCAATTTCCGGTAATCCTAAGGCCAAACCTTCGAATTAGTAAGGATCGACATACGAAAGCATTGTTTTACGGTATGTTGACCTATCACGGGTCGGAGCTCCTGAAAATCAATTTATTTTGCTACCACAAAATAAAACATCAAATATATTTTACAGCTAACCTGTAACCTAATAAAGAATAACAAAAAATTCTAAAAACGAACAAAAAAATAATTAAAATAATAATATCCAAAATAAATTTTAAACCTTCTTAGTAATTCATAGCAAAAAGAAGGGTGTATGTGTGTTAATTTTTAAAATTTTTGTAAAAATACCCTTGCGAAGCAGGGGCATCTCTTAACTTGTAGGTAAATATTTTTCCAAAAAAGGAAGTTTATTAATGTTCTTCTTCTTCAAACAAATATGCTTTCATATTTTCGTAATCATTGGTGGAATCGAAATCTTCCGTAGTACTCACATCCATTCATGGTGCCACAGTCGGCTCTTCTAAAAGAGCATACTTAAATAAAGGTTTGATAACAATGGATGATGAATCCATTGCTCTATGAAACATATCTGTTTTAGTATTCATGCGGAAGATTTTGGAAAAATCGAGCTACAAAGGGGGGGAAAACAGGCTCCAATGTTTGTATGAAAAATCTACAATTTTAATCTGATCAACTTCAAACTTAGTTTGTATACTCTTAGAATACTTTTCATACTCCAAGAAAAACTGCATACTTGGTCATTTGAGATTTTTCTTGATTCCAAAAATATGGGAGTTTTCCTGTAAAAAAATGTTGGGGCACAAAAGCAAACCGCGTCAACAGCCCACAGCCCACACGGTAAAAGCTAGGATGCTGAAATTTGGGCTCAAGTATCCTATCATGGTGTAGATGCGCACTAAGAGGGGATTTTGGAAAATTCGACCTCCAAAGGGGGGAAAACGAAAAAAAGTTTGTTTGAGAAATCCGAATTTTTTAGCCGATCGACATAAAACTTAGTTTCTGAAATCAATAAAAGAATACAAACAAAACTTCATACTTAGATTTTCCAAATTTGTGTTGGAGCTTGAATTATTGGGGTTTTAATATTTATTCACGATTTCAAATGAAAAGTTTGTGTTATAAATTTAGTCCGATCGATTTAAAATTTGGGTAATGTAATCTACGTAACTAAATCTACAACTTTGCATTCAAGTATTTTCAAAATATGCATTTTACAAAAGCAGGCAGAAAAAACAATACAAAATATCAAACAGATGGGGACAAATAAGTATACATACACACACACACACACACATGCAAGCAGCTGTTCGTGCAGTTGCGTGCAAACGATTGAAATAGCCAAAGCAAAATGTGAGACACTAATGTGTGAATGTCCATACATATGTGCACATCTATGTATGTACATATGTATCTACATATGTATGTACTAGCAGGTATTGCCCGTCTTAACCCGGCTCAATATAATGTTTCCAATTGTATTTATTTTGTGTGTGCATAACCTACCCATATATTTTCACCTTATAAGTTACCAGTAGGGAGGCATTTAAGGTATTTAAATGAACATTTTCTGTTCTTGACAAAAAATTGTTCAGTAGTCCGTAGTCAGTAGAACTGACAATTCTCATCTCAATTTGCTAGAGTAAAACTTTCGATAGTTAAAGCCACCGATACCATAAAAATATCGAAGTTTGAATGCAATAAGCAGAATATTTAAATAATAAAGTCTAATTATTTATTGACATCAATAAGAACAAATCATATACATACATACATCTGCCCGCAATGCGAAGCAGAATATGCGTAGCTCCGTTATTCGGTTTCTGCTTTACTATCGCTTACGCAGTCGTTGCCTAGCGACGGTAACTGTTAACTTTTGGCGTTTTGCCTTTGCAATTAACATTAAATGGTCACAACGAAAGAAGATGTGCGAGCCAATGACTTGCAGTTGTTGTTGTTGTTTTGTATGTACATGCTACATACATATACAGGCATACATGCATATGCATGTACATATGTATGTATGCATGGGCACACATAGACACGAACTGTTGCTTGTTGTATGTATGTGTGAGTGTGTGTATGTTATGTCCCCAACTATTTGATATTTGATATATGGAAAGTAAAAAACATATTGCTATATTTTAATCGTTGAATGCCAATTTGTTGATATAGTTATGTTGATTACATTACCCAAATTTGAAATCGATCGGACAAAATTTATAACACAAACTATTCATTTGAAAAAGTGAATAAATATTAAAACCCCAATAATAAAATTAAATGCGATATATCGAAAATATCGATACTTGTGTTGATATATCGTAATACATGTCGAATATAAATACATCGAAAAACATCGTTTGAGAGTTATTGATTATAATACTGTATTCGATTGTTCACTGTACACATACATAAATACAAATGTATTTGTATGTGTACTGTAACTGTAAGCTTTTGGCATTATGCGTATGCAATGAACAGACGTAAATGATCAAAACGAAAGAAGATTTGCGAGCCAATAACTTGAAGTTGTTGTTTTAAAAATTTTGATTTGAAACCATAGAACACCATTTATTACAATTAAACAACAGTGTTCGATGGCCCACTGCATACTTGTACATACAAACCTATATATGTATGTATATACTTGTAGGAATGTATGAGCGTACATACATACTTATTAATGTACATACATATGTACATACTATACATACAGACGTATGTACATATGTATGTACGTATGTAATACATATGGTGCTGGTGTAATTCATAATGCGAAGTTCTTTCTAGGGGGAGCAATGTCCCCCCTGCCCAACCTGCGTACGCCCTTGTAGTCCGTTGTCCTAAAAACCCCTTATGCCAAATGTACTAAACAAAGAAAAAATAACATCAAAATGTTTATGTTATAATGTTAATAATTTTTAATTAATTAACATTTCTTGCCCTGTCAGTGCAAGACGAATGTACTTTTGTATGTATGTATGTACATACATGTGTACAAATGAACATTCACACATTAGTGTCTCACATTTTGCTTTGGCTACTTCAACCGTTTGCACGCAACTACACAAACAGCTGCTTGTATGTATGTTTGTGTGTGTGTGTGTGTATGTATACTTAGTTGTCCCCAACTGTTTGATATTTTGTATTGTTTGTTCTGCCTGCATTTGTAAAATGCATATTTTAAAAATCGTTAAATGCAAAGTTGTAATTTTAGTTACGTAGATTATATTACCCAAATTTGAAATCGATCGGACAAAATTTATAACACAAACTTTTCATTTGAAAAAATGAATAAATATTAAAACCCCTATAATTCAAGCTCCTACAAATTTCGAAAAACCGAGTATGCAGTTTTGTTTGTATTCTTTTATAGATTATAAAAACCAAATTTAAAGTTGATCTATTCAGAAATGCAGAATTTTCAAACAAACTTTGGAGCTACTTTTCCCCCCTTTGGAGTTCGAATTTTCCAAAATCCCTTCTTAGTGCGCATCTACACCATGATAGCTTTTACCGTTTGGGCTGTGGGGTGTTGATTGTGTTTCAATTTTTCCACGGAAAACCCCCCCTTTTTCAAGCCCCAGGAAAAATGGTGAAAAACCAAGTATACAGTTTTTCTTGTATTCTTTTTGAGAGTATACAAACTAAGTTTGAAGTTAATTGGATGGAAATTGTAGATTTTTCATACAAACGTTGGAGCCTGCTGCGTAGCTGGCAGCTGTGCGTCGTTATACCTCCCCCTTTCCCCAAAGGGTAGAACCCGATCGATGGTGTTTCCAAATTTTGTTAGCATCGCGCCATAATCGAAAGGCAGATGTGTAGCAGCTGGGTGGCAGCGCTGCCACCCCTCGCGTTTGACCACCTGTCGACGCCACCTGTAACTTCACAATCAGCTGCTCGCGCTGTCATTCTGTCGCATCGTTGTCTTCGCTCTCCATTTCCGCCACGTGTTTGAATTTCAAATTCTGGGGTGCGGAATCTGTTGGTGATTGCTGGGCAACGAGCTGCATCTCGCAAAAGTACTGACTATACTTTCCAGCCTGCATGGCCTGCCGCTGATGGACTACCTACGCCACGGCTAATTATGTGCCAGCGGCATGCACGTGCTGTTACAACACGGTGTACATCTTATACTGCGTCGACTGCAACCAGTGCACCGTGCCTCCCATCGGTGCCGTTTGTGCTATATGTGGCTGAAACGTAATAAAATTCGATTATGTCTGCAGGATTACGTGGACGTTATTCTTTAGCTAGGAGCGCCTGCTTTGGTTGCCCCGACGCTTGCCCGCTGGCCTGGCTGTGTTGGCGTCGCCGCCATGGCTGCCGCTGCCTCCGCTGTTGTCGTCACCTGTTGCCGCGGCTGCCGGCGTCGCCACTACTGCCTTCATCAACGTAGCCGCAGCCGCTGCTGCATTGGTGCCGCTGCTGTTGACGTCGCTACCGCTGCCGTTGCTGCGGCCGCTACTATCGTGTCGCTGCCGCTTACGCTGTTGCGGCTGTTGTCGTGGCTGTTGTGATGGCTGTTGTTTTGGCTGTTGAGAGATTGTCAGTGGCATGGTCCCCATACCAGCGCAACTGCCGCTGCACTCGTCGGCGACGCTGACGTCTGCATTCAGCGCCTTCAGATCTCGCACATGTGCTGTTCTACCTCTGCCGCCCGCTACTGGTCGTAAGCGCACTATGACTGGGGATATAAATGCACGCACTGTGAATGGCCCATCGAAGCGAGGCGCCAGTTTGGCCGCAAACTGCTCTGCGGCGTTGGACAGGTGGTGCTGTCGCACGAGAACCTCGTCGCCTAGTTGGGGTCGCCACTCGCGCCTCCGCAGATTATACTGACGCGCCTGATCCTCACTGGCCACCACTTGGTTTCTTTTCGCTATTCGGGCAATGAACTGTACCAGTGTCGCGTGTGTTTGTGGGCTACCTGGTACTGCCTCAGGGGCGTCTGGATCCCTGCCGTACAGTGTGTGTGGATGCCGTGGTTCTCTCCCAAATAGGATGAAAGCCGGTGAGTAGCCCGTTGCGTCTGAAATTGCTGTATTAATGGCCAATTGTGCTTCCGGCAGTTGTTCGTCCCACGTGTTGTGCTGCCCGTCCGCCAGCTGGGCAATCAATGTTTTGACCGTTCTATTGGTCCGCTCAGTGGGATTCTCCTGAGGTGTGTATGGTGCCGTCAGTTGTTGCTGGATGCCTGCCTCGGCGAGGAACTGCTTCAGCGCGCGGCTCGTAAACTGGGCTCCGTTGTCTGTAATGAGCTTCCTTGGTGTGCCAAACCGTGCCAGAATCCGCTCTCGCAAGGCCAGCTTCACTGCCGCTGCTGTTGCCTTGCGGATGGGGACCAGTTCTGCCCACTTGCTGAACTTATCCACAAGGACCAGTAGGTACGAGTTTCCCCGTTTGGACCGCGGCAGCGGCCCTACGAAATCGGCGCATACGACGTCCCACGCTGCCTCCGCTGGTTTGAAATGCATCTTGCCTGCTGTCAGCTGTTGCTGGGCTTTATAGCGTTGGCACAACAGGCACTGGTGCACATACTTCGCGACGTCGCGATACAGACCAGGCCAGTGGTATCGGTCTGCGACGCGCGCACATGTTCGGCGTACTCCCATATGGCCCGCCGTTGCGTCATCGTGGCATTCTCTCAACACCTCCTGTCGTAAAGGCGCGGCCACGCATAGCCTCCATGGTGACACCTCATCTTCTCCCAGCACGTTGGCGATGCGGCGGTACAGCCTGTCGTTCTGTATGGCGTAATCTGGGTACTTGCTGGGACTCTCCAACACCGCTGCCGTCAGCCGCTGTAACCATTTACAAGTTGGCGCTGCCTCTAGCTCCACGTGTGCACGGCCGGCCACCTCGCGCGGCTGTCGTGACAGCGCGTCGGCCACCACGTTCAGGTCTCCTTTTCGGTACTGGACATCGAATGTATACTGCGACCAGTGGGACTCTCGATTGAGTTGAGCCATCGCAACGCCAAGTGGTCGGTCACGACGGTAAAGTGATAGCCCTCCAGAGTGCAGACCAAATGGCATCACTCGCCATTGGAAAAGGCCCCGTCCGGGCACTGTGAAGGCAGTGTATTTGCGGCTGTCGGGCTCCATGGGGATCTGCCAATAACCGTTTCGCAAGTCGATGCTGCTGATGTACTTTGCCTGTCGTAACTGTTCGAGAATATGTTGGATCCTCGGAATGGGGTATGCGTCTGGCTCCGAGCGCTCGTTCAGCTGGCGGTAGTCGATGCACATTCGCCACGCCCCATTCTTCTTGCGTACCAGGACTATGGGCGCGCTGTACGCGCTATCGGACCGCTCAATGCAGCCCTTCGCCAGGAACTCGTCAACCTCGTTGTCAATCACCGCTTGCATCGCCGGATTCCTCGGATAGTAGCGCTGTTTAATGCTCCTGTCGTCTTTCACGCGGATCGTGTGTGTCGCCACCGACGATACGCCCACAATGTTCTCAAAGCGTGGTAATTCCTCCTGAAGGAACGTGGCAGCCTGAGCAGCCTGTTCATCTGTCAGCGTAGCCGCCGATGGAGCAATTGGCTCTGTGGTCACCAATGCCGCACATCGTACTCTGCGGCGCGCCTGACGCCTTCTCCGCCGTCGTCGCTCACGCACGTCTCGCATCTCCAGCTTGTGGCTGCCGGCGGTGAACGTACCATAGGCCTTGCTGATGAAATCTAGCCCTAGTGAGAGCTCGTCCTCGCAGCCCGGCAGTGTCAACAGTGGTACCAAGATGCATTTGTCGTCCACTGTTATCGCCGTCATCGTCTTCTCGCAAACAGTTTGTCGCGAGCCGTTGGCCATCGACATCGACACCTCTACACTCCGTACATTCTCCCCACCTGGCTTTCTCAAGCGTCGTGCCAGCGCCGGGCTCACGAAGCTGCGGGTGGCTCCCGTATCCACCACCGCGTCGAGGGCAAGACCACCGCAATCCACCCTCAACACCATCACTCGCGAGCGTTCTACCACTAGTTTTCCTGCGTGGGCTCGCCTATTGGCTGTATGTGGCGAGCCCCCCTGGCGTTTCCCGCTCTGCGGCGACAGCATTCGTTCGCTCGTATGCCCAGCCTACCGCAATCCCAGCAGTATAGTTGTTGTTGGTTTGGGCAGCATTCGTTGTCGTGCCCCGCCATACCACAGCGTTTGCAAGACCGCCCCTGGTGTGCCGACGAGCTCTGCATCTCGGGCCCGGTTGCTGTTGTTCGCGCGGGTGCAGTCTGTAAAGGGACAAAGTCTCGTCTGTTTAACTCACCACCAGATATGGGCTGCGTATCCGTTGGCTCCGGACGTCGGATCGGAAACCCCCGTGGGCCCATGAACGCTGGCTGGGATGGCCCTGCCCCAATGGTACAGGCCGGAACCAGGCCCAACTCCTCCAGCTCTGCTGCTTGCCGTTTGAATTCTGCCACAGTATGGACATCCTGATGCCGCATCCTGATGTTGATCGCTGGTCGGCTGTTGCGGTAGATGAGCCTCAGCTGCTCCTCTCCGGGCATGTCTGCATCGAGCATCAATTCCAGCATCGCTTGGACGTAGGTCGCAGTGGACTCCGACTCGCCCTGAAAGCGTCGTTGCGCATTCTGTCGCCACCGCTCAACGTGAGGAGCGGCCGGGTACGCTTCTAGTAGTTCCGCGCGGAACTCTGCCCACGACTGGGTCGAGTTTCGCCTTGTGCGGTCCCACGTCAGTGCCGCGCCCTCCAGGATGTTTGGTAACATCGGCACCAAATTATCTACCGGCTCCCCACTCACTTCCGCTTTTTCTTCTGCGCAAGAATGCTCGTGGGTCCCCGCTGCCGTCGAAATGCACTCCCCACTGTGCCACCTCCGTGCTCAGGGCTCTCCGCTCCGCTCGTGACATTGTCGAGTGGGCCGAACCAGCCGCGGATGCTGTTGACACGGCCCGCCCGGCCGTCGAGACCATCGACGGTGTGGCGATGGTCGCTACCACCGTCGTGGCCACGATCTGGTTCGTGGTCACGCATGGCGCCGCTGGCGCTTCTGTCGTATAGGTGGTGGTGGCGGTCACGGTCACTGGTGCAGCCCCAGCTGGTGCTGTTGCCGCTAATGGTCCCGTTGATGGTGTCTTGGGATGCTCGGTCGGTGTTCTTGGCGATGCCGCAGCTTCCGTAGGCGGCAGGTGCATGCCGGGCGAACCTTCCTCTCGCTTGGGGACCTCCAGTTGTGCCTTCGGCGGTACAGGACTCACCGGACGTGACTCATAGCGGGCCGCTAGCAGTTCTAGGCGTGACTGGTGTTCCGGCCCCGCCGCTTTCACAAACGTGGCGAAGCGTGTTCTCAGCGTTTCCACGGTGCCCGCGTCGTCGATCCCAAACTCCTGCAGCAGTTCGATCAGCTCCTCCTTCCTCAACGCTCGCACCCAGCTCGTTCACACCATCACGAGTCAACAATTCTCGCCTTACGTTTTCCAACTCGCCGCGTGGTCTCGGTCGTGTTTAACCTCACTTTATTTTGGAGTCCCTGCTCGGGCGCCACTTGTAACGTTGCTCTGGCCCGGGAGTCGTCAGCCAGAGTCGCTGCAAAATTCTTTGTTTGGTTCCCCAGGAATAAAGTGAGCCCGCAGTTACCATTCAAATATGATGCTCGCCGTGTGTACAATTTGTGTTTTATTTCCCAAATGTAACAAATGGGAGGGTGCGCTTCAATGCGCGTTCGTTTCCCTCTCCAACCGAACTAACTCCAAAACTCTCTTCAACTTACAACTACTTACACCTACTTAAAACTACTCATCGGCATCGTGACGACGCGTTGAGTAGCTGGCAGTAGCTGGCAATATAACATTTTTAAAAGTAATTTTTTCTTTGTTTAGTGCATTTGGCATTAGGGTTTTCATTAGTAACTTTATGCAGCAACAACAAATATCAAATAGTTGGGGACATCACATACACACACTCGCACACACACAACAAGCAACAGCTCGTGTCTATGTGTGCGGTTCTCTACGTACGATTGAAAAAGTAAAGAGAAACATACATATGTATGTATGTATGTATGCCTGTGTATAAATATAGCATGTATGTACATTCGTATTAATGTATACATTGGGCAATCGAACACAGTTGTTTGATTGTAAAAAAAATAATGCTCTAAAAACAACAACAACTGCAAGTCATTGGCTCGCTCTTCTTCTTTCGTTTTGACCATTTAATGTTAATTGCAAAGGCAAAACGCCAAAAGTTTACAGTAACCGTCGCTAGGCAACGCTGCTTAAGCGATAGTAAAGCAGAAATGAAAGCGGACCTACGCATATTCTTCTTCACGTTGCGGGCAGATGTATATATGTATGTTTGTATATGATTTGTTCTAAATGATCTCAATAAATTATAAGATGTTATTATTTAAATTTTCTGTTAATTGCATTCAAACTTCGATGGAATTATTGATTGTATCGACGTATTCAACTATCGATAGTTTTGATGCTCTAGCACATAGAGCATCCGACACATGCCCATCTCTACCATCTCAGCTGCTCGCATATTTACAGCGTCTTACCGTTTTAGTGTTAGCTAACAATGCTACAAATATACTCTGAACAAATCTAAGAATCATTTACCGTTAAGCCTATTTTGTGAGTGTATTCATGCGATTTACAAAAGCAGAAACACACCTTTTACATTCACAACAATCATATTTGGAATTGAAGACAAAAATTAGTGTTGAATTATAAAATTTAATACATACTTATGTATGTATGTATGTATGTATGTATATAGGCGGATAACGCCTGCATGTAAAATTTAAATGTATGTACATATCAGCGATGTGCATTAAGAAGAATTTTGGAAAATTCGAGCTCCAAAGGGGGGAAAAGTAGCTCCAAAGTTTGTTTGTAAAATCCGCATTTTTCAACCGATCGACTTAAAACTTAGTTTCTAACATCAATTAAAGAATACAAACAAAACTGCATACTTATTAAAAAAAATGAATGAATAAATTAATTAATTTAATTAAATTAGAATACATGTTTATGTTCAGTTTTAACAGCATACATTTACATCACGTACCTATGCGTATTTTTATGCGTGTATATATGCAGCACAAAGTTGAACCAAAGCAGCAACATCAACAACAGCTGCGGGCAGCGCTGCCGGCAGAGCTGCAGGCAGCGCATGAGCAGCGATTTTACTTATGGCTATACCTTCCTTCAGAATTGAATTATCATGATGAAACTTGGCACACGGACACATAAGCACTAACTGGATGTAACTACCAAAATTGATTTCAAAATTCCAAGAATTACGGAAGTTAAAAGAAAAAAAAACGAATTGCGTGGAGTGGGGGGGTGTATCAAAATAAAAAAACAAACTTGACCTGCCTAGGGCTTAGGGGAACCTCGATACCAAGTTTGGTTATTCTAGCTCTTGTACCTTCTGAGATCCTTGCGCTCATACAGACGGACAGACGGACGGACGGACATGGCTATATCGACTCGGATTGTCACCCTGATCAAGAATATATATACTTTGTGGGGCCTGCCACGCCTCCTTCTGTGTGTTACATACATGCGCACAAAACTAGTATAGCCTTTCACCCTTTGAGTACAGGCTATAAAAAATTAAGAAAATTAAAAAAATTTTTTTTATCGATTTTACCTTTCTCGGTATTCGAAAAATCACGTAAATGGTGTATAATTGCACATTTACATAGCAATTGCGTCTGTGTGAGTGTATGTATACCTATGCGCATCTATTGGTGTCTTTGTAAACATGTGTGAGGTCAACCAAAGTACCAGCATCAACAACATAAATAAAAAAAAATAAAACAAACTCGTATAGAATACACACATAAGGCATCTTTGTGCAAAATTTGGTGTCTCTATCTCTTATAGTCTCTGAGATCCAGGTGTTCATACGGACGGACAGACAGACAAAAAGGGGTAGATCGACTGGTCTTGTCACGCTGATCAAGAATACTTTGTGGGGTCTGCCACGCCTCCTTCTACCAAATATACTTCTGTACATTTCATGTACAGAGTATAAAAAAAAACAGAACAACTGGTTTTTTCGGCAATCATATTGGAAACACCACGTTTCGTCACCAGTCACAAGGGAAGGTAAGGAAGGGAAGGTCCTTTTTGACCTCTTTAATGATGTCCTTCGAATGTTGGATTCTGAGCAATTTTTGGTCGTCAGTCAATTTATGCGGAACAAACCGTGCACACACCTTTCGTAATGTTCGGTCAAAATGCGATAAATCGATGTTTTGGAGATGTTCAATTCCATTTCCATCAATTGCAATGATGATTTCGGCTGATTTTTGATCAATTCACGCACAGTTTCGATGGAATTTTCGGTGATCACGAATTTTGATTGGCCCACATGTTGATCGTCATTTATGTCCTCACGATCACTTTGAAAACGTTGCACTCTGCTACGGGATAGGCAATTATCGCCATAAACTTGTTCCATCAATTGAAACGTTTCGGTAAAAGTTTTACCAATTTTAAAACAAAATTTAATGTTGGCTCTTTGTTCGAAGCTCATTTTCGCACCGATAACACAAACATACTGACACTTAAAACGCAATAACTGCACTTCCTATCGATGAAATGTCATGAAATTCTCACTGGACAATCGATAAAGATAGTAGATTCTAACGCAGCAGTCGACATGTAGATAGCGCCACCAGGGGGCGCTAGATTCAAAAAGTCCTGTTTACTTTCGAACGCACCTTGTAGATATGTAGCTTATATATATCTATGGGTATATCCTGGTAAAATGATCTACAAATATCATATCTATACTATATATATAAAACAGTTTGTCCTGACTGACTTCACTTCCAATCGATGAAATGTCATGAAATTCTCACTGGACAATCGATAAAGATAGTAGATTCTAACGCAGCAGTCGACATGTAGATAGCGCCACCAGGGGGCGCTAGATTCAAAAAGTCCTGTTTACTTTCGAACGCACCTTGTAGATATGTAGCTTATATATATTTATGGGTATATCCTGGTAAAATGATCTACGAATATCATATCTATACTATATATATAAAACAGTTTGTCCTGACTGACTGACTGACTGATTGGTGATCAACGCACAGCCCAAACGGTAAAGGCTAGGAAGCTGAAATTTGGACTCAAGTATCCTTTCATAGTCTAGGTGCCCACTAAGAAGGGATTTTGGAAAACTCGAGCTCCAAAGGGAGGAAAACAGGCTCCAACGTTTGTATGAAAAATCTACAGTTTTGATCTGATTAACTTCAAACTTACTTTGTATACTCTCAGAACAATTCCAAGAAAAACTGTATACTTTTGATATTATTTTTGGGGCCTAAAATATGGGAGTTTACCTGTAAAAAAATGTTGGGTCACAAAAGCAAACCGCGTCAACAGCCCACAGCCCACACGGTAAAAGCTAGGATGCTGAAATTTGGGCTCAAGTATCCTATCATGGTGTAGATGCGCACTAAGAGGGGATTTTGGAAAATTCGACCTCCAAAGGGGGGAAAACGAAAAAAAGTTTGTTTGTAAAATCCGCATTTTTTAGCCGATCGACATAAAACTTGGTTTCTGAAATCAATAAAAGAATACAAAGAAGACTGCATAGTCGGTTTTTTTAATTTTTTGTTGGAGCTTGAATTATTGGTGTTTTCTTGGGGCACAAAAGGAAACCGCGTCAACAGCCCACAGCCCAAACGGTAAGAGCTAGAAAGCTGAAATTTGGGGTCAAGTATCCTATTGTTGGAGCACCCTACTTAGCTTCTAAGCTTTTCCTTTGCGCTCTCTATTGCGCTCTTTACTGCGCCCTCTGTGGCGCTCTTTTTGTACGTTTTTCTTGTGCTGGTCCGCTGACTTGTAGCGGCAGCAGGCAAAATCACTCGCTAATTAATATCGGCACTGTGAACTTGCGAAGTAATACTCGCACGTTTAACATCGTCTGTACAATTTTCCAAGCCATTAAAAGCCATATTAATAATTGAAAGAATACCGCGTCTCATTTAATAACTAGTTAAATATTGTTTGTTGCAATCGCTAAAAAGCTAGCGATTTTTCATTGGCGCCCGAGCAGAGACTTCGGTTTTCATAAGATTATTTTCTCGTTCGTTTGCGGGCTTTGTGGCTTGGTTTTTGTGCGCGGTCGTGTGATTGCTACTCGTTTGTTTGAGGCTGGTGTCGATTGGATACCATCCTGCTACATTTATTTGGATTTGGAGCTTGGTGCCTTGGTGTTCTGGGTACCATCAAATACAACTGCTCGTTTGGACTGTGGAGCTGCTGTCTGCCCTACTTGTGGTACTATCGTTTGGCTTGGCTAATGGGCGCTCGTCGCTCGGAATCCAGGGAAGTTTCGGTGGACTCTTTTGAGAGCTTACAGGTATTCTGTGCCAACAATTGAGCATAAAGCTCTAAGAAGTTTAATTGCTGCAAATTTGTGCAAGCGAAAGTTGTCTAAAACCTAGTCACATACGTACATACATACATATGTATATATAGTACGTGTATGCTTATGCGGGCTCAATTTTTTGGCACTTCAACTATTCTGTTGAACAACTTTACATGCACAAATACATAATCATACATATGCATGTACATATGTACATACTCGCCAATAATCACATATTATATACGTACATACATCATACCTTGCACAATTTAACACATACACCCTCATACTAACAAACCCTCGAGGCAAAACAAGCCACAACAATTAAAAAAGGGCTACTAAGCTGATTTTTAATATACAAAACAAATATTTTGAAGTTATTTTGTTTCTATTGTGTTGGTTTTTTGGTAAAGATTTGTTGCATCAGCTGCATACATACAAACATAGCTTTTGTTGTTGCTTGCGGCGCTAGCGTGGCAAAAGAATTTTGTCGCTCTCTCCTTTGTGCGCGCCATTTTTCGGCTACGCTTGTCGCTGGGCCAACGAACTTCCCCCCGCTACCCGTTTGGATAAGCGTTGCCTACAAGCGTGCTTGCGGTAATCGACGCCTATTTTCTGAGTACAGCTGAGACTGCTTGCAGATTACGCTGTCGTTTGTGCGGTCGCTTGGACTGCTACTTTGCTTGCGTGCATACTGTATTGAGTGCGTGTGTACGTAATCTGTGTGCATTTCAGTTTGTCTCTTGCTGTTTTAGCGCGTTGTTATTTGCGAGGGCTGTTAGGAAAGTTCGGTTTTCATTTTCTTTTATTTGCAACTGTTTAGAGTTTATTTGGGTTATACTCTACCATGTCGGAATCTGAGAAGCAACAAGTAATCTAGTATCTAAACTAGTACAATGCTTGCAGAAATTTGATAAGGTTAGCGCTGATATTGCTCGTATGAGAACAGCATTTCAGTTAAAGACAATTTCGTTTGAACAAACAGAACTCGAGTGTCGTCTCGAGCTGTTAGAAGATTACATAAAGAAAGCTATGGCGCTTCAGGCAGATTTGGATAGTCTCAATCCAAGTGACGATAGTAGAGGGCCACTTGAGGATTTGTGCATTTCAACTAAGGCGTTGTATGTGAAGGCAACGAAACAAAAAGTTGAAAGTCAGACTTCTCATGACTGTTCTATGATGGCCAGTCAACGGTCACAGTTACCCAAAATGCGGCTGCCTACATTCAGTGGAATTTAAGAATTTTATGTGCTTATTTGAAAGCCTAGTTCATGACGATCCTTCGTTGACCAACGTCGAGAAGTTTAATCATTTGGTGTCGTGCTTGTCAGGTGAGGCTCTAGGAGTTGTGAAACCGTTTCAGTTAACGGATTGCAATTACTCGAAAGCCATTGCTAGCCTCAAGTCTGTGTACGACAACAAATGTTTGATATTTTTCGACACTATCTCGCAATTGTTTGTCATCCCAAGTATGACCAAACCTAATGCGTCTAGTTTGCGGTCCATCATTGACACTGTTTCTGCCATTTATGCGTCTTTAACTTCGTTGGGAAGTGAAAAGGACATTTCGAATGCAATGATCATACATATGGTTATGGCCAAAGTTGATCATGCAACCAAATCTCGTTTTGAGGAACAGCTCGATTATGACAAGTTGCCTTCTTGGGATGACTGCGCTAAGCAGTTAAACAGGCGTTACCAATATTTAGCGGCTGAAGAGACAACTCGGGTTCCAAATAAACCGCGAGTAGAACCTGCAAGAAATAGAAAAGCTTTGTTTTCTTGCACAAAGGGTCCTTCAAAGCCTTCAAAACCGGTTTCGAAGTGCACATATTGTAGTTATGCGGATCACAATAATTATTCTTGCCCTTCCTTCGGTTCTATATCTGTTATGCAGCGATTTGAGTTTGCTAAGACTCAAAAAATGTGCCTCAATTGTTTGAATGTGGGCCATATAGTTTCCAGCTGCGAGGCTTCCAAGTGTCGGGTGTGTTCAAAACCACACCATTCGTTGTTGCACAGATACTCTGTAGCTGTGCCAAATTCACCCGCTCCACACGCAGTCGCACCTTCAGAAGCGTACTTAGGTCACGTTTTAAGTGCCGATCAAGTAATTCTTGCCACAGCAGTGGTAAAAATTAAAGATTGATTCGGCCATTACCATCCTGCTCGTGTGTTACTTGATGGCGGCTCACAGTTGAACCTCATGACTGAGAACCTTGCGCAGCGCTTTCGATAAAAGCGTAAAGACACAGCTGTGAGTATTGTAATGGCAGGTGGAACCACTACTGGTAGTAGGCACAAGGTGTGCGCTGATATTCAATCTCGTTTGAACTCTCACAGCTTTGGCACTGATTTTTGGGTTCTTAAATCCATATCTACTTGTCAGCCTGGTAACTTTGTGCCCACATCGAATTGGAAAATACCCACAAACCTTGAGTTGGCTGACCCAGAATTCAATAAGCCAGCCAAGGTTGATATTCTCCTAGGCGCTGAACTTTTTTACAAGTTATTATGCGTTGGGCAAATCGAGCTCAATTCTTGACTTCCATTGTTGCAGAAGACATTGCTGGGATGGGTTTCTTGCTGGTAGATATACAGAGCAAATACCTGCTCAACAATTCAGCGTTAACGTTGTCGCTCAAGTTAATGATTGTTCTCTCGACACCTTAGTTCAACGCTTTTGGGAACTCGATCGGAGCCCAAATGAGTCGAAGGCTGTGCGCCAGACAGCTGAACAAAAGGCCTGTGAAGCTCAATTCACCAAATCAGTACAGCGCCTGTCTACAGGACGTTTTCAAGTCGAACTTCCGTTCAAATCCGATCCCACTGTACTAGGGCTTTCCTTTCAAACTGCTGAAAGACGATTTCTGCAACTTGAGCGCACAGAGACAAAACTCTCCATGACATGTACCATGACTTCATGAGAGAGTATCGTGATCTTGGGCATATGTCTGCTCTTGAATCTCCTCCTCCAGGACAGCACTACTATATCACTACCTCATCAGTGTGTCCTGAAGCCTGAAAGCACCACAACCAAATTGCGTGTGGTGTTTGACGCTTCTAGTAAGACGTCAACGGCTCTATCATTAAATAATACTTTAATGGTTGGGCCGACTATTCAGAGGGAGCTTTATTCAACACTTGTAAATTTTCGGTTGAATAAATACGCAATTACTGCCGACTCATACTCCAAGATGTACAGGCAAATAAACGTGTCTGAAGAAGACAAAAATTACCAGCTCATTCTCTGGCGAGAAAGCGCCTCTCATGAGCTGCAGTCCTTTAAGTTGAACACTGTAACATACGGGACTGCATGAGCGCCATTTTTAGCTGTGCGCTCGTTGTTTGAATTGACAAATATTTATGGTGACCCATGTCGCGTTAAATGTCATTAAAAATTGTTTTTATGTTGACGACATGCTGGCTCCTCATGATGATGTATTTCGTTATCATCTGCATGTCTGAGCAACTTGGACCTTTGTGCGTCACAGCGGCCAAAACTCTGTGGCAAGAGCTGTGGCGATTTAAGATGTTAGTTGGGCTGCTAAAGCAACAGATTTGGGTGATAAATACTCGTAGGTCTTGCTCAGCAGTTTTACATAACTGCCTTCGATGCAAGCCCAAGTTAGTTGAGCAAATAATGAGAAATTTGCCAGGTGATCGCCTTCGAGAAGGTCGGCCTTTCAGGGTTTGTGGACTCGAACTTTGCGGCCCATTCCATGGTAGCTATCGCATACGCGGAAGACCGCCCGTTACAAATTACGTAGCGGTATTCGTTTGTTTTGCCTCGAAGGCCGTTCACCTCGAACTGGTAGCTAATTTATCCACTGATACTGTCCTTAACGTCTTTACAAGGTTCATCGGGAAGCGCGGCCTGCCGGAAATGGTCTTTAGCGACAACGTGACCAACTTCGCGGGAACAAGCGGCTTGCTGATGGACCTGCCGTCGGCTTTCGAGCGGAGAAAGGACGCCCTGACGGACTCTGCGGCAGAGCGACGAATCGATTGGTGGTTCATTCTTCCCCGACCTCCTCACATAGGAGGATTGTTGGAGGCAGCGGCGCTGCTAGGCGACCAGTCCACGATGTTGGCGGTACTCCCTGTGGATTTGAAAGACCGGGAGTACTTTAAAGGGGCCGGAATGTTGGAGCACCCTACTTAGCTTCTAAGCCTCTCTGTTGCGCTCTCTATAGCGCCCCTTACTGCGCTCTCTTCCGGCATTCCCTTTCTTATGCTGGCCCGCTGACTTGTAGCGGCAGCAGGCAAATCACTTGTTAAGTAATACTCGCACGTTCAACATCGTCTGCAATTTTCCAAGCCATTAAAGCCATATTAATAATCGAAAGAATACCGCGTCTCATTTAATTACAATATTGTTTGTTGCAATCGCTAAAAAGCTAGCGATTTTTCACCTATCATAGTGTAAATGTGCATTAAGAAGGGATTTTGGAAAATTCGAGATCCAAAGGGGGGAAAACTAGCTCCAAAGTTTGTTTGAAAAATCCGCATTTTTTAGCCGATCGACATAAAACTTGGTTTCTAAAATCAATAAAAGAATACAAAGAAAATTGCATACTCGGTTTTTTTAATTTTTTGTTGGAGCTTGAATTATTGGTGTTTTCTTGGGGCACAAAAGGAAACCGCGTCAACAGTCCACAGCCCAAACGATAAAAGCTAGGATGCTGAAAGTTGGGCTCAAGTATCCTATCATGGTGTGGATGCGCACTTAGAAGGGATTTTGGAAAATTCGAGCTCCAAAGGGGGGAAAAGTAGCTCCAAAGTTTGTTTGAAAAATCCGCATTTTTCAACCGATCGACTTAAAACTTAGTTTCTAAAATCAATTAAAGAATACAAACAAAACTCCATACTTAGATTTTCGAAATTTGTGTTGGAGCTTGAATTATTGGGGTTTTAATATTTATTCACCTTTTCAAATGAAAAGTTTGTGTTATACATTTTTTCCGATCGATTTAAAATTTGGGTAATGTAATCTACGTAACTAAATCTACAACTTTGCATTCAAGGATTTTCAAAATATGCATTCTACAAATGCAGGCAGAACAAACAATACAAAATATCAAACAGTTGGGGACAACTAAGTATACATACACACACATACAAACAGCTGTTCGTGTAGTTGCGTGCAAACGATTGAAATAGCCAAAGCAAAATGTGAGACACTAATATGTGAATGTCCATACATATGTGCACATCTATGTATGTACATATGTATCTACATATGTATGTATGTACATTCGTCTTGCACTGACAGAGCAAGAAATGTTAATTAATTGAAAATTATATAACATTTTTAAAAGTAATTTTTTCTTTGTTTAGTGCATTTGGCATTACGGTTTTCATTAATAACTTTATGCAACAACAACAAATATCAAATAGTTGGGGACATCACATACACACACTCACACACACAACAAGCAACAGTTCGTGTCTATGTGTGCGGTTCTCTACGTACGGTTGAAAAAGTAAAGAGAAACATACTTGTACATATGTATGTATGCATGTATGCCTGTGTATGAATATAGCATGTATGTACATTCATATTAATGTGTACATTGGGCAATCGAACACAGTTGTTTGATTATTAAAAAAATAATGCTCTAAAAACAACAACAACTGCAAGTCATTGGCTCGCTCTTCTTCTTTCGTTTTGACCATTTAATGATAATTGCAAAGGCAAAACGCCAAAAGGTTTACAGTTACCGTTGCTAGGCAACGACTGCGTAAGCGATAGTAAAGCAGAAACCGAATAACGGAGCTACGCATATTCTGCTTCGCATTGCGGGCAGATGTATGTATGTATATGATTTGTTCTTATCGATCTCAATTAATAATTAGATTTTATTATTTAAATATTCTGCTTATTGCATTCAAACTTCGATATTTTAATGGTATCGGTGGCTTCAACTATCGAAAGTTTTACTCTAGCAAATTGAGATGAGAATTGTCAGTGCTTTTTGATCGTGGCTCATCGCTGCACGGCATTGACACGAGTGCCGTGTTTTATATTCCGAGTTTGTGCGTGACCGTATTGACTCAATATGGCACGAAAAGACTTAAATGTGAATTTAAAATTAGGATATACCCTTATAATAATTCCCCTTTTTTGCACATAGTCTATCTTAAAACGTTGCGTTATCTCTACATATAAAACAGTTTGTCCTGACTAATTGGTGATCAACGCACGGCCCAAACGGTAAAAGATGAAATTTGGACTCAAGTATCCTTTCATAGTATCCATCATAGTGTAGGAGCACACTAAGAAAGGCTTTTGGAAAATTCGAGCTCCAAAGGGGGGAAACGAGCTTTAAAAAAGAACAATTTTTTGTCAAGAACAGAAAATGTTCATTTAAATACCTTAAATGCCTTCCTACTGGTAACTTATAAGATGAAAACATATGGGTAGGTTATGCACACACGAAATAAATACAATTGGAAACATTATATTGAGCCGGGTTAAGACGGGCAATACCTGCTAGTTACTATGGTAGACGGTAAAGTTCACAATGAGTTAAGCAACACAGCCACCATGAAATACTTTATATGCGGAGCGAAGTCCACAGAGATGAATAATATAGAAAAATGTCTTTTAAGAGAAGTGCAGGAGAAGTATTTACCCCCTCTTCATTCCTATATTCGCTTCTTTGAGTATTTTTTGCACATTTCCTATAAATTGGAAGTTAAGCTCCGCCAAATATGATCAGCAGAACAAAATCTTAAGGTAATGTAAAGAAAAGAACGAGTTCAAGCGGAATCTCGCGATAAAATGGGGTTCATTGTGGATAAGGGATAGAGGCAGGGGAACTTCCAACGATGGAAATACAGCCAGGCAATTTTTCAGTAACCCGAGTTTGGAATCTGAAATTACAGATATTGATTTATTTATTTATTTTATTTAGTACATCAACAATAGTTCTGTCCATTATAATTATTCAAATATATTTTAACATTTTATATACATATGTTAAAATAAACAAGTAAAGCTAAAATCGGGTGTCCCGACTTTGAAATACTCTGTACATATGTTAAGAATAATTATAGAAATTAAAAAAAGTAAGAGAATTTGGTATTCACTCACATAAAGGGTGCATAATTGCACATACTTATACAAAGCAATTGCGTCTATGTGAGTGTATGTATGTATATGCTCGTATATTCGTGTCTGTGTAAACATGTTAGCAGTCAACCAAACAGCAGCATCAACAACAGCCGCGGGCAGCGCTTAGGCAGCGCTTGAGCAGCGCTGCAGCATCAAATATATTTATGGCTATAACTTCTTGTTAATTCGGTCTATCATACTTGAAACTTGGCATAAAACAAACTTGCACAGCGTACACATATAACGCATCTTTGTGCAAAGTTTGGTGTCTCTACCTCTTATAGTCTCTGAGATCCAGGTGTTCATACGGACAGACGGACAGACAGACAGACAGGGCTAGATCGACTCGTCTCGTAATGCTGATCAAGAATATATATACTTTGTGGGGTCTGCCACGCCTCCCTCTGCCTGTTACATTTTCAGTTCCCGCAAACTTAATATACTCTTGTACTTTTTATGTACAGAGTATAAAAATTTAAAATATATACTTGTATGATATAACTTAATATAACATTATAATCTCAACTAAAAAGATAAGAAAGCGTGAAAAAAAACTGTACAATAACGTCTATTATTGCCTCCGACACGTTGGGGGAATTTTATTTGCCAGTTGGCCAGCTATGCCCCGATTCACAGCCATATGTGGTCAGACACATTATAGACCTAACAAACTAAACAGAAAGTAAGTAGAGGAGGAAATTTATTTATATTTAAGAACTAATCAGAAAAAGTAAGGAGTAGAAAGAGAAAGAGGAAAAGAGAAAAAGAGAAAAAGAAAGAGGGAAAGGGAGATAGAGAAACAGGGAAAGATAAAGTTGGAAAGAGACGAAAAGAAAAAGAAAAAGAGGGAAATCTCCAACCCGGTGGGGGAAAATTTATAGAACAGAGAGAGAGAGAGAGAGAGAGAGAGAGAGAGTCCTGTCGAAAGTAAATGTGAAAGATCATTATAATGGCTGCACATGACCCGAAAACGATTGTGCAAAGTGTAATCGGTTGTGCATCTAGCCAATATGAATGAAATAATTCCTTGTTAGTCTACAAGGAACTGAAAAATTAAGGCGACCTAAGAGGGCAGAGGAGTAAACCTCACCGATAACCAACTTGTGGAGAAAAACTACTCCAAGAACCGTCCTACGATTTACAAAGGAAGGTTTATAAGCATCAGTCTACTAGAGTACGATGGCAAGCAGAGGTTGGGATCCGAGCATAAGCCACGTAGAGCAAAAAGAAGGAATTTCTTCCGAACAGACTCAATACTTTCCTGATGCTTTCTATACTGCGGAGACCACACGCATGAGCAGTATTCAAGCACAGGGCGTACTAGAGCAGTGTAAAGAAGCTTAGTGGTATAAGGGTCATTAAATTCCTTGGACCAACGTTTAATGAATCCAAGTAATTCCTTGGCCTTATTGACAATACTAGATATGTGAAGGTTAAAGTTCAATTTGGAATCAAAAAGAACCCCAAGGTCTTCAACAGTCGATATACGCTCCAATGGCAGTTGTAAATCGTTTAAGTGAATAAATGAGGCAAAGTTCGGTGAAAGGTCATGAACTTACATTTAGAGCAATTGAGGTGCAAGTGGTTAAATAACACCAAGATTGCATGCAGTTCAGATCATCCTGCAGACGTTGAGAATGAAGAGGGTTTTTGTAGGTGAGAATAAGTTTCACATCATCAGCATACTTAAGAATATGAGAGTGTGACAAGGTAGCTGGGAGGTCATTAATAAATAATATAAAAAGTAAGGGGCCAAGATGGCTACCTTGAGGCACACCTGATGATGCAAACACAGGCTTAGAAATATGCGACCTAAGCAAGATCCGTTGGGACCTGTCTTTTAGATATGATGAAATCCAACACAAAAAGCGGAGGGAAATCCTGTACGACTTAGCTTAAAGAGCAGAAGATCATGGTTCACAGAGTCAAACGCTTTACTGAAGTCAGTGTAAACGACATCAGTCTGCATTTTTAGAATAAATGCTCCATTTTCCAAGGAAGTAAATTTCTGCAAATTGGTCGTAGTAGACCGTCTCTTTATGAAACCATGTTGAGCCGGAGATATGATAGATTTACAGAGGTGCTGCAAAGTGCTGCAAACTATTTTTTCAAATAATTTTGGTATGGCAGACAACTTTGCAATTCCTATGTAGTTTGAAATATCAGACCTACAATACTTTATACTTTGTAAAGCATCTAGATTTAACATTTTTAAAGTTTGAAACTCTTGGTGAAAACCAAGGAGGTTTTGATGACGCAGACGATATGAAACTATTTGGGATACAGGCATCAAAAAGAGCATTAATAGTGTCATAGAAAAAGATGAAGATTGAAGAATTGATAATCCGATGCACAACCATATTGCATGCGTTAGGATCAGGATACCCCATAAATGTTAAAAAATTCGAATGCATTCAATGCGGCTAAACAATTTGTCAAAATATATCCATGGTGTCGATTGGAGAGCTTTCAGAGGAAGCTGCAGAGTCAAACAATAAGGAAATGAAAAAGTGCCGGCTGCAGTTTTCTCGGAAGATGTCTCGCATATTGACAAATACAGATTTGATTAGACACTTCTTTTAAGATCAGACCCTTTTTAACAGATCAAAGAAAACTGTGAAAGACAGACAAATATTTAATTATTTGTTTTTTCATAGCCTGTACCCAAAGGGTAAAAGGTGCGAGTGTACATGGAACGCACAGAAGGAGGCGTGGTAGACCCCACAAAGTATATATATTCTTGATAAGGATGACAAGCCGAGTCGATATAGCCATGTGCGTCTCTCCGTTTGTCTGTCTGTCTGTATGAACGCAAGGTTCTCAGAAAGTATAAGAGCTAGAATAACCAAACTTGGTATCCAGATTCTCCTGAGTCCGAGAAAGGACGAGTTTGTTCATTTTGTCTGATGCCCCCCCCCCCCCCCCCCCACTCCTCTTATATTCACAATTTTCCATAACTCCCGTAATTCTTGGTTTTTATAGCCTGTACCCAACGGGTGAAAGGCTATACTAGTTTTGTGCGCATGTATGTAACACACAGAAGGAGGCGTGGCAGACCCCACAAAGTATATATATTCTTGATCAGGATGAGAAGCCGAGTGGATATAGCCTTGTCCGTCCGTCCGTCTGTCCGTATGAACGCAAGGATCTCAGAAAGTATAAGAGCTAGAATAACCAAACTTGGTTTCCATATTCTCCTAAGACCGAGAAAGTACGAGTTTGAGTTTTTTTTCGATGCACCCCCCCCACTCCCCCGCAATTCGTGTTTTTACTTATAACTTCCGGAATTCTCGGAATTTTGAAATCAATTTTGGTAGGTACATCCAGTTAGTACTAATGTGTCAGTGTGCCAAATTTCATCATGATAGGTCAATTCTGAAGAAAGTTATAGCCATAAGTAATATCGCTGCTCATCCGCTGCTCATGCGCTGCCTGCAGCTCTGTCGGCAGCGCTGCCCGCAGCTGTTGTTGTTGTTGCTGCTTTGGTTCAACTTTGTGCTGCATACAAACACGCATAGGTACGTGATGTAAATGTATGCTGTTAAAACTGAACATAAATATGTATTCTAATTTAATTTAATTAATTAATTAATTCATTCATTTTTTATAGCCTGTACCCAAAGGGTGAAAGGCTATACTAGTTTTGTGCGCATGTATGTAACACACAGAAGGAGGCGTGGCAGACCCCACAAAGTATATATATTCTTGATCAGGATGAGAAGCCGAGTCGATATAGCCTTGTCCGTCCGTCCGTCTGTCCGTCCGTCCGTCTGTCCGTCTGTCTGTCCGTCTGTCCGTATGAACGCAAGGATCTCAGAAAGTATAAGAGCTAGAATAACCAAACTTGGTTTCCATATTCTCCTAAGACCGAGAAAGTACGAGTTTGAGTTTTTTTTCGATGCACCCCCCCACTCCCCCGCAATTCGTGTTTTTTTTTATAACTTCCGTAATTCTCGGAATTTTGAAATCAATTTTGGTAGGTACATCCAGTTAGTACTAATGTGTCCGTGTGCCAAATTTCATCATGATAGGTTAATTCTGAAGAAAGTTATAGCCATAAGTAAAATCGCTGCTCATGCGCTGCCTGCAGCTCTGTCGGCAGCGCTGCCCGCAGCTGTTGTTGTTGTTGCTGCTTTGGTTCAACTTTGTGCTGCATACATACACGCATATAAACACGCATAGGTACGTGATGTAAATGTATGCTGTTTAAACTGAACATTAACATGTATTCTAATTTAATTAAATTAATTCATTCATTCATTCATTTTTTTTAATAATTTAATTTATTTTTTTATTTTTTTTTTTAATTTTTTTTTTTGTGGAGAGTACAGGCTATTTTACTGTCGGGCTTGCTCGACTGTAGCGTTCTATCTTGTTTAATAATTTAATTTTTTTTTTAATTTTTTTTTTTTTATATTTTTCTTTTTTGTGGAGTGTACAGGCTATTTTACTGTCGGGCTTGCTCGACTGTAGCGTTCTATCTTGTTTGAACTAAAATTTGGTAGTCATATCCAGTTAGTGATTATATATCCAAGTTTCATTATGATAGGTTGATTAGAAAGAAAGTTATAGCCATATAACCAGGCCCAAGCTATGTCCGCAGCTGTATTTGTTGCTGCTTTGACATAATTATGTAATGTGTAATGCACACATACATATGTACGAGTTCACAAATACGCATAGACACGATTCTGATGTAAATGTATGTATGGAATATTTAATATTTAATTTAATTAATTAATTAAATTTTTTTAATAAATTTTTTTTGTGGGGTGGTACAGGGTATTTAAGAGTTGACCGAGTGGACTACTCCATGGACCGGTCCGTGACTACCCCTCTGCCAGACAGAAAAATCAATACGCAAATAAAAATTAATTCATTATAATTCAGTTTATTGGCTGCATAATATTAATACATTAAATTAATGTGTTTATTATATTATTTATATTAACTATGTATTATTAATTTTTTTTCCTGTCCTCGGTACGTCATTTTCTTGGACAGCTGCAGAGCTTTGCGCAACTTCACTTCTGCGGAGCCTTCACAATAAGCAATTCTGAAATTTTATATTTATTTAATTGTGCGAGTATATCATTTATTTGTATAAATACTTCATTAGTACCTTTTTATATGATGCACCTATCAAAACACTATTTGTTTTTCACTACGCAAGTAACACACGAGTTACCACTTCGACCACATCCGAGATGGCACTGCCATAACCACATACCGTCATTGGTTCCTGATAGAAAAGACCCCCTGTATTTGTTCGGAAGGCTCGACTACCCTGTTTTGACCGTACACCGAAAATGCGAGCATAAAGAACGGAGAGATGGTTGGTTACAAAAGAAGTAGTTCCGATTATTGAGTCTCTTGTGGAGGACGTGTTCGACCAGCTGCAAAAAACTGACAAAAGCATAAAAAGAGTTGAATATAATAGTTTCTGACTACATTAAAACTGAAAAGAGCGTTTTATTTTCAACAAATACGTCCAGGAGTCAAGCATATCAATGTTTATTGGTAACTGGCGCAGTCGTTTTTTTATTTTTCTTTCCGAACCAAACCTCCCGAAGATGAAGGAATTAAATTTAATTTATTCGGTGTATGCTTAAGTCACAAAACACTATTGAAGTGCGAAGCGAGAAGGAATCAATCAAATATAACTCCTTGTAGTAAAGTGTAAGTGTAAAATAAAGTAAAATGTTACACTAAACATGCATTTCTACGCGAATACATACATATGTGGATTCTTACATATGTATGTATGTATATAAATTGCATTGCGGCAATATGCAACGGAATACTTAAAAAATATTTATGTGGTAGTATGTGTGTGGATATGCCAAGAATGTGCTAGTGCTGGACGTCACAATCCCAGAAAGTCGAACCCAACACGCTGGACGCGATCTAAATTCGTTGAAACGATGCCGATCGAACAGGTCACTGAAGTGTGTTACGACTGTATGGTGATGAAATTGCGACGAGCCGCAATTCGTTGGACGCGAACAATTACTGGTTGTTCGAACAGGTCACTGAAACAGTTGCGGCTCATTGAGCAACGCCAAGGTTGAGTATAAGCAGTTTGCTAGTAAACTCAATCAGCCGTCTCGTTGTAGACCTCGAGCTGCCCTACGTGTTGACGCGAATTTATTGTTCGAACTGGTCACTAACATGTTGCAAAGGTATGTTCAGGTCGAACCGAATCGGAGGCGGACAAATACAATAGAATATAGAAATACAAAAGAAAACACACGATGAATAAAATGTATGTATACAAGTGTCGCGTTGACAACTAAAGGCAACGCCTGGCAATTGTTATTTTCGTTATTTTCCCGTTACTCCTCTTTCTCTCGCTCTTTCCCTTCCATCTTATTCGAGTAAGATGTTTTGCGGCATCAATCCTGATGCCCTTCATTACACGCTCCAAAATAGTAAAGCATAACCGATTAGTCTAAACGCCTCACACACATCAACGTCATATACCTATCCCAGTTCCTCCAGTGCAGTAGCCGTCTACTCACACATAATTACAATGTGCATACGCTAACTGCCACTGGTTTGTCTCTATCCAATTTTAGTCTCATTTGGCCTACCATAGAAACAAGTGATGCAAATAAAGAGAGCATAATTTAAAATGTGCAGAATAACGAATAACAACGAAAGTGTATATATGTACATGTAATATGATTCCTTAAAGGTTCAATATAAGGAACACGTTTCGCAGTGAATCAAAATTCTTTAACAATAATAATATTAAAAACAGAACTACTACAGTACAAAAAAAAAAAAAAAAAAAAAAAAAAAAAAAAAAATAATAATAATAATACAAAAAATACAAAAGGCATTTTTGATTGCTATCTGTACCTGTTGTAGACTGCACAAATATTTAAAGGCAATCGATCCAAAACATCACTTACTACAAACCACACATAATCAAGTAAAGCAAGACGATTAAAATATTATTATGAAACCATTCACTAATATATTTCATTACAGGCTCCACGTCACCCACTTACGCAATCAAATTATCTACTATTTTAAAACAGATTTATCAATACGTTGTTTTCAAAGAACTCAACACTAACACGCAACATACTTATACCACTCGTAATCAAGTAAAGACTACGATGGCAATTAAATATTTTATGAAACCATTTACTAATATAATCAATTGCAGATTACACGTTCACTCCCTTCACCAATCAAAATAAAATGCAATTGCTTTGAGAAGTTAATTAATATAACACAACTG
Source organism: Scaptodrosophila lebanonensis (assembly GCF_003285725.1). Lineage (NCBI taxonomy): Eukaryota > Metazoa > Arthropoda > Insecta > Diptera > Drosophilidae > Scaptodrosophila > Scaptodrosophila lebanonensis. The sequence goes on along the minus strand of NW_022060745.1, from coordinate 207,338 downwards.
TAGAAGAACACAGCACCAAATCACTACACACCACACGCAATTAAGCTCCACGTCACCCAGCTTCACGTCACCGACTCCTCCAATCAAAATTAATTACAAATTCTAAAGATAAGTGTACTAATATACTTAATTTTAAGAAAATTCTTGATTTGCTAAAAAATAGTAACTGGCGGAAACACATGTCTAGGATTCAGAAAGTAAAAGGGCCTCTCCCAACAACCAGAAACAAAACAAAAACCCAACAGATTGGTCCCACTAACTCACAGTTAACAGACCTAGGCAATCAAATTTTAGTCCGAGCTCAGTCGGAAGGTTCAACAATGTCCTCTTCAACAGGTTCCCCATCATCCCACCAACTGACCATTGTAAACCCAATAGACGTATTCACGTCCTTGAGAATCCCTGACCCAATACGATTCCTCCCTACCTATGACGGAAACCCCAAAACCCTGAGCGAATTTATAGCTAATGTTGAGGAGATTCTATTATTTATTAGAGGAACAGACAATACACCATGTGGACAACATTTGCTTAGGGCAATCAGAAACAAAATAGAAGGCAAAGCCAATGAGGCTGTCATAGCATCAGGGGCCACTTTAAAGTGGAACGAAATTAAAGACGCATTAATTTTGCATTGCTCTGACAGACGCGACGAACCAACACTGATGTACGAATTACATAATCTAGTCCAAAAAAGACTACCATTACAAAAATTTTACGAAGAAATAACAGAATTAAAATTAACATTGTTTAAATTAACTGAAACCAAAGAGTCAGAACCTACTTTAATCAAGACCAAGAAGGAGCTATTTGCTCAAACATGCCTAAACATATTCTTAACAGGTATCAGGGGTCCACTAGGAACAGCAGTTAGATCAATGAGACCCACCAATCTACAGGAAGCCTATGAGCTTGCGATTAAAGAGAGGAATATTTACTTCCAAGAAAATAGGAAGAAGCAAGAAGGACCGAGAATTCAATCGGCAAACCAAAGAGAAAGGCGTATTACAGGGTACCAAAGCGATAACCGCGGATCGTATAGGAAACCGTATGAACAGTGTAATCCATACAGAAACTACTCAAACAATACTTACGGTGAAGGCAGACTTAGAGGAGACAGTAATTTCAACCAGAACCCACGCAGAGAGGTTCCGGCAATAATGCCAAGACAGAAAGATCAGAGCTATCGTTTTGAGAAAAGGAATGAAAACTACACCAAGAACTATAACAACAGCAAGACTATGCATAATGTAGAAGAGAATGACCCGGTAGAAGTTAGGGCTTCACTACATAACTTTGACGAAGGGTCAAATTTTCGTATTCAAGCCTCGCGGAACAAACAGGATACATAAATAATCTAACACATACATCGACACTGCTCTATGTCCTGCTACATCTCAATAATTCGAACCCATCTAAATTTCTGGTGGATACCGGGGCAGAAGTGTCGTTTATAAGACCAGAACTAGTTAATGAGGCCTTTCAAATAGAACTCAAGACACCAGCCCTAATTAAAACAGTTCTAAACAAGCACAACATTCTTAAGAAAACTAACATTAAGCTATTTAACGAATTCAATGAGTACAGAAGCTTCTCATTATTACTTTTTAAATTTCACCCACTCTTTGATGGTCTTATAGGACTGGACATATTAACCCAAATAAAATCAGTTGTTGATATACCAAATAATGTTATAACAACACCAATATTCAATATGAACTTGTACAAAGAAAACAACAGAACTTCAGCTCTACACGTGGTCAACGAAATGTCAAAGTCCATTGTTAGGCTACCCGTTAAATTAAATGAAGGCACATTTTTTTTAGAACCAGTACACATAACAAAAGACCTTATTATTTCGGGCGGACTATACAATGCCAAAGACAATTTCAGCTACATAGAGATAGTGAATTACGCCCCACATAAGCAAAAATTATTATTAGATACCGACCTAGAGGTGTTAGAACTAAAGCAAGAAGACTTTGTTACGGTTAATGTTATAGCAAACGACGAAGTAAAAAATAATAAAGACTCTAAGGTAAACCAAGTAAAAATAGAGACAAATCATTTAAATCAGGAGGAAAAGTCAGCAGTTTTAAAACTATACTATGAATTTCCTGACTTGTTCTACAAGGAAGAAGAAACACTATCCTTCACTAATCTAGTGAAACACAAAATAAAGACCCTCGATGAGATTCCGTTATACACCAGACCATTCAGGTACAGCCAGGTAGAAACTCAAGAAATCCAAAGACAGATTATCAAACTCCTAAACCAAAATATCATTAAACACAGCCATTCGCCTTGGAGCTCACCCGTATTTTTGGTGTCCAAGAAATTAGATGCATCCAAAGAAAAAAAATGGAGACTGGTTGTTGATTTTCGGAAGCTCAATGAAAAAACGGTCAAGGATAAATATCCAATGCCGAATATAAACGAGGTATTAGACAAAATCGGCAGAGCAAAATATTTTTCGGCTCTAGACCTAGCCAGCGGGTACCATCAAATTGAGATGGATCCAAGAGATACCGCAAAGACGGCCTTTACGGCGAATGGCGGCCATTTTGAATTCTTACGAATGCCCTTCGGGCTGACAAATGCCCCGGCAACCTTCCAAAGGGTTATGGACAATATTTTGTCCGACCTAAATGGCAAATGCTGTTTGATATATTTAGATGACATTATAGTGTTTTCACCATCCTTACAAGAACACATCAAAGATTTAAAGACTGTCTTTCAAAAACTCACAGGAGCAAGACTTAAACTACAACCACATAAATCAAATTTCTTAAGAAAAGAACTAGAGTACTTAGGTCACGTGGTAACAGAGCAAGGAATTAAGCCAAATCCAGACAAGCTAGCAGCTATCAAAGCATTTCCTATGCCTAAAACAAAAAAGGAAATAAAGTCATTTTTGGGCCTCTTGGGATATTATAGAAAATTTATTAAAGATTTCGCCAGACTAACGAAACCACTGACTCAACAATTAAAAGGCAAGAAAACCTCAGTCGTTATAGGAGAGGAGTACACTAAGACATTCGAAAATTGTAAAAAATTGCTTTGCAATGATCCACTTCTGCAATACCCTGATTACTCAAAACCATTCATCCTAACCACGGATGCAAGCAATTTTGCAATAGGCGCAATACTATCACAGGGTTCCCTGGGCAACGATAAACCAATAGCTTTTGCGAGTCGCACACTCTCAGACACCGAAACAAAATATTCAACAGTTGAGAAAGAGATGTTGGCCATAATCTGGGCTACAAAACATTTCAGACCGTATTTGTTCGGTCAAAAGTTCAAAATTGTTACAGACCATAGACCTTTAACATGGCTGATGAATTTTAAAGAGCCAAATTCTAAGTTAGTCCGCTGGAAACTCCAACTACTGGAATACGACTACGAGGTCTGTTATAAAAAGGGATCACAGAATACGGCCGCAGACGCCTTAAGTCGTGTCATTTTAGATATAAACGTCAACAATGAAATTCACATAGAAGAAAATACAATCCAAGAATCCGATAAACCTTTAAACGAATTTAATATTCAACTTATCCTAAAAAAAGAACAACAGACTAAAACCGAAACGATAGTCCCATTTAAAAACAAATTAAGACGCACTATTCTCGATAGTACTTTCTCCAAAGAACAAGTCGCGCTAGTTTTTAAAAGTTATTTAAAACCTAACAAGACGTGTGCGATTCTAGTGGCAGACGAAACCTTCGAAATTGTCAAAACAGTATTTATGGAATATTTTTCCCAATCTGGAAAATATAAAATCATAAGATGTAAAACACTGTTAAAAGATATTACGGATACGAAGCTGCAAGACATAGAGATCAAAACATACCATACCAACAACAACCATAGGGGAATAGATGAAACCTTACTGCACTTAAAGAGAACGATTTACTTCCCCTATATGAAACAAAGAATAGCAAGCATTATAAATAGTTGCGAAATTTGTCAAACATTAAAATATGACAGACAGCCGCAAAAGATTATGTTTAAAGAAACCGAAACCCCAAAGAAACCTTTAGAAATACTTCACCTAGATTTATATACAATCAATAATAAAATGATTCTAACAATAATCGATAAATTCTCCAGATTCGCAGTTGGATATACAATTCCAGCTAGAGATAGTATCAATATCGTTAAAGCAATGCGAAACTATATTAACACATTTGGTATACCACTTAAAATCGTTTGCGATCAAGGGACGGAATTCGCGAATAAATTATTCAGTGACTTTTGTAAACAGTACAACATCCAAATACACATAACTTCGTTTCAACAGTCATCAAGTAACGCACCAGTAGAGAGACTGCACTCTTCCCTTACGGAAATATACAGAATAATATTTGAAAAGAAGAAAGCTCTAAAGATTCTGTTAGACCACGAAGAAATTCTGTCAGAAGTTTTTACCACGTATAACAACTCAATACATTCAGCAACAAAATTAACCCCATTTGAATTATTTACCGGACGTACACATACTTTTCAAAAAGACATAACGTTTAATACCGAGCATGAATATCTTAGGGAACTCAATGAATTCAGGCAAAAATTATACCAGGAAGTAAAACAGGAAGCGGAAGCATCAATAGAGGCCAGAACACAAAAATTAAACAAAGAAAGAACAAATCCCATTCCGTTACAAAGAGAAGACATAGTCTATAGGAAAGAAAACCGACGAAATAAGCTCACGCCTAGATTTACGAAACATAAAATTGAAGAAGATAACGATTTTACAATAACTACCAATAAAAAACAAAAAATCCATAAGTCTAAGACAAAAAAGAATTATATTAAACATGTCCAGAAATAATAAGATTATTTATAGCCCATGCTGCAAAGCCTGGGGGCTGGTAATCAAAAAACAATGCCCAAGAACAGACACCGCCTTTTACAATTTTTCATCGAATTCTAGGATCTCCATGACAACATTGAAAATAGAAGATTAGAAAATATAAAGAACGCCTCCAAACACTAACCCCTAGGCTAAAGAAAAGAGGCATTGTTAATTTTTGAAAATACACAAAAACAAATCATCGAAGATAATATAAGAAACATATTTGAAAGCATTAATGAACAAAACTTCATGATTGAACAGAAGAACTTTCATACTGTTACATTGTTATTATTATATTACTAAAGTTAGAAACACTTATATAAAATAATTTTTTTTTTTTTTTTTTTTTTTTTTTTTTTTTTTTTTTTTTTTGAAAATATTGAAACCTATATTGAAAAATGGAAATTCTAATTATTTTAATTAAATCAATGTTCCTAAATTTGAAGTATTCGAAAAAGAAAATTAAGCTTTAAGTACTACAATATACTTGTAATTGTACTGAATTATATAAGTCATATCTATGTAAGGAAAATGCAATGGTCGATCACGAAGCAGACAATCGCTGGAAATATTTGGGGCAATTACGCCGACCATAACAACGGTGGCAGCGACATATTTACAGGACCAGCCAATTACGTGTTGGCCATTACCTCGTTATGGCCGCCACTTCACTCCAGGGGGGAGGAGTTACCACTTCGACCACATCCGAGATGGCACTGCCATAACCACATACCGTCATTGGTTCCTGATAGAAAAGACCCCCTGTATTTGTTCGGAAGGCTCGACTACCCTGTTTTGACCGTACACCGAAAATGCGAGCATAAAGAACGGAGAGATGGTTGGTTACAAAAGAAGTAGTTCCGATTATTGAGTCTCTTGTGGAGGACGTGTTCGACCAGCTGCAAAAAACTGACAAAAGCATAAAAAGAGTTGAATATAATAGTTTCTGACTACATTAAAACTGAAAAGAGCGTTTTATTTTCAACAAATACGTCCAGGAGTCAAGCATATCAATGTTTATTGGTAACTCACGCGTCACATGCAACACTTTGAGGCAAACTAAATGTCAGAACAAGAAAACAATCTGAGGCAGGGGAAACGCAAAAGAATAGAAAAGTAGCTAGAAAAGTACCGTCATTGGCCTAATATTTGTTGGTGTAATTAGACGAGCGAACAAAGTAGTAACAATAACTAGACATCATAACAAGTGCAACAAACTGCTGACTCTGCGTCTGCCTTATTTCCTGCACCCGCCGGCCAATTGCATTACCAAGAACGAAGGTGACAACGCCGCTGCCGCTATTTACATCCTAATAAAGAACTACTCAAAAGTATTCTTTAAATTTGTTTTTTTTTCGTGATTTTAATTAATTAGAATATAACTGGCACCCGAGCAGGGACCGGTACGCGGATCGACAGAACAACCCGCTTCTAAGTTTCGCGAGTTTGCAACCAAAGTTTGCAACATACCGGCTAATAGTGAACAAAAACCACCGCGACTCTCGTCGAGTAAAATTCTACGATCGGTTTAGTTTGCTGAAGGTAGTTACAACTTAATTGTTTAATTGCCCATCGGTGGACAACATATCCTGGACGGTCCGTCCGCAGGATACTCTCATCGGTGACTGGTCGCAGGATCCCCAGTAGATACCAGAATTTCAAAAAGGACAAAATCCGGGCCAGCTGGAGAGGTTGCCACAACAATGATAGCTACGTAAGTTAATATTAAGTGACAAATCGAAACAAAGAAAACTAAATTTAAATTAAAGCAAAAGCTAAAATCAAATATATTGCAAAGAAAATTTTAAAAAACAAGGAAATCGAATTGAAAATTTTAAAGAAAAAATATATCAAAAATTTCTTAAGAAGTAACAAGTGAATGGTGCAACCAAAAGTGTCGCTATAAAAAATAGTAAAACGATCAATTACTACGTCTAAACTGCGTTGAAAAAGGAAATTTATTTCCTTCGAGCAGTATAGTATAACCCAATCCTGCGAATCCTTAAAAAGGGGCCCTCCACGGTAGAAGTGCAAAACCAGCCACTGGTTTTAAGAATATAATTCAATAAAAGTAAATAAAAAATAAATAAATGAAAATATATATATACTATATTTATATATAAAATAAAATATTTAAAATTAAAGAAAGACCAAAACAAACAAGTAAAAAAGCTAAAGTCGGGTGTCCCGACTTTGAAATACACTGTACATATGTTTACAATAATTAAAGAAAATAAAAGAAATTAAGAAAATTAAAACAAGAAAGGAATGCTAAAGTCGAGCAGGCTCAACTCTTAAATACCCTGTACCACCCCACAAAAAAGTAATTAAATTAATTTATTAATTTAATTAAATTAATTAACTAAATTAATTTAATTAATTAACTAAATATTAACTAATTAAATATAAAATATTCCATGCATGCATACATACATTTACAATTACATCAGAATCGTGTCTATGCGTGTTTGTGTTCTTGTACATATGTATGAATGTGTGCATTGAGCCTGGTTATATGGCTATAACTTTCTTTCCGATCATTCTATCATAATGAGACATGTTGAGCCGGAGATATGATAGATTTACAGAGGTGCTGCAAAGTGCTGCAAACTATTTTTTCAAATAATTTTGGTATGGCAGACAACTTTGCAATTCCTATGTAGTTTGAAATATCAGACCTACAATACTTTATACTTTGTAAAGCATCTAGATTTAACATTTTTAAAGTTTGAAACTCTTGGTGAAAACCAAGGAGGTTTTGATGACGCAGACGATATGAAACTATTTGGGATACAGGCATCAAAAAGAGCATTAATAGTGTCATAGAAAAAGATGAAGATTGAAGAATTGATAATCCGATGCACAACCATATTGCATGCGTTAGGATCAGGATACCCCATAAATGTTAAAAAATTCGAATGCATTCAATGCGGCTAAACAATTTGTCAAAATATATCCATGGCAATATCTGCCTGCAATAGTGCATAAAATCGTTGGTGTCGATTGGAGAGCTTTCAGAGGAAGCTGCAGAGTCAAACAATAAGGAAATGAAAAAGTGCCGGCTGCAGTTTTCTCGGAAGATGTCTCGCATATTGACAAATACAGATTTGATTAGACACTTCTTTTAAGATCAGACCCTTTTTAACAGATCAAAGAAAACTGTGAAAGACAGACAAATATTTAATTATTTGTTTTTTCATAGCCTGTACCCAAAGGGTAAAAGGTGCGAGTGTACATGGAACGCACAGAAGGAGGCGTGGTAGACCCCACAAAGTATATATATTCTTGATAAGGATGACAAGCCGAGTCGATATAGCCATGTGCGTCTCTCCGTTTGTCTGTCTGTCTGTATGAACGCAAGGTTCTCAGAAAGTATAAGAGCTAGAATAACCAAACTTGGTATCCAGATTCTCCTGAGTCCGAGAAAGGACGAGTTTGTTCATTTTGTCTGATGCCCCCCCCCCCCCCCCCCCCCACTCCTCTTATATTCACAATTTTTCCTTAACTCCCGTAATTCTTGGTTTTTATAGCCTGTACCCAACGGGTGAAAGGCTATACTAGTTTTGTGCGCATGTATGTAACACACAGAAGGAGGCGTGGCAGACCCCACAAAGTATATATATTCTTGATCAGGATGAGAAGCCGAGTGGATATAGCCTTGTCCGTCCGTCCGTCTGTCCGTATGAACGCAAGGATCTCAGAAAGTATAAGAGCTAGAATAACCAAACTTGGTTTCCATATTCTCCTAAGACCGAGAAAGTACGAGTTTGAGTTTTTTTTCGATGCACCCCCCCCACTCCCCCGCAATTCGTGTTTTTACTTATAACTTCCGTAATTCTCGGAATTTTGAAATCAATTTTGGTAGGTACATCCAGTTAGTACTAATGTGTCAGTGTGCCAAATTTCATCATGATAGGTCAATTCTGAAGAAAGTTATAGCCATAAGTAATATCGCTGCTCATCCGCTGCTCATGCGCTGCCTGCAGCTCTGTCGGCAGCGCTGCCCGCAGCTGTTGTTGTTGTTGCTGCTTTGGTTCAACTTTGTGCTGCATACAAACACGCATAGGTACGTGATGTAAATGTATGCTGTTAAAACTGAACATAAACATGTATTCTAATTTAATTTAATTAATTAATTAATTCATTCATTTTTTTAATAATTTAATTTTTTTTTTAATTTTTTTTTTTTTTATATTTTTCTTTTTTGTGGAGTGTACAGGCTATTTTACTGTCGGGCTTGCTCGACTGTAGCGTTCTATCTTGTTTGAACTAAAATTTGGTAGTCATATCCAGTTAGTGATTATATATCCAAGTTTCATTATGATAGGTTGATTAGAAAGAAAGTTATAGCCATATAACCAGGCCCAAGCTATGTCCGCAGCTGTATTTGTTGCTGCTTTGACATAATTATGTAATGTGTAATGCACACATACATATGTACGAGTTCACAAATACGCATAGACACGATTCTGATGTAAATGTATGTATGGAATATTTAATATTTAATTTAATTAATTAATTAAATTTTTTTAATAAATTTTTTTTGTGGGGTGGTACAGGGTATTTAAGAGTTGACCGAGTGGACTACTCCATGGACCGGTCCGTGACTACCCCTCTGCCAGACAGAAAAATCAATACGCAAATAAAAATTAATTCATTATAATTCAGTTTATTGGCTGCATAATATTAATACATTAAATTAATGTGTTTATTATATTATTTATATTAACTATGTATTATTAATTTTTTTTCCTGTCCTCGGTACGTCATTTTCTTGGACAGCTGCAGAGCTCTGCGCAACTTCACTTCTGCGGAGCCTTCACAATAAGCAATTCTGAAATTTTATATTTATTTAATTGTGCGAGTATATCATTTATTTGTATAAATACTTCATTAGTACCTTTTTATATGATGCACCTATCAAAACACTATTTGTTTTTCACTACGCAAGTAACACACGCGTCACATGCAACACTTTGAGGCAAACTAAATGTCAGAACAAGAAAACAATCTGAGGCAGGGGAAACGCAAAAGAATAGAAAAGTAGCTAGAAAAGTACCGTCATTGGCCTAATATTTGTTGGTGTAATTAGACGAGCGAACAAAGTAGTAACAATAACTAGACATCATAACAAGTGCAACAAACTGCTGACTCTGCGTCTGCCTTATTTCCTGCACCCGCCGGCCAATTGCATTACCAAGAACGAAGGTGACAACGCCGCTGCCGCTATTTACATCCTAATAAAGAACTACTCAAAAGTATTCTTTAAATTTGTTTTTTTTTCGTGATTTTAATTAATTAGAATATAACTGGCGCCCGAGCAGGGACCGGTACGCGGATCGACAGAACAACCCGCTTCTAAGTTTCGCGAGTTTGCAACCAAAGTTTGCAACATACCGGCTAATAGTGAACAAAAACCACCGCGACTCTCGTCGAGTAAAATTCTACGATCGGTTTAGTTTGCTGAAGGTAGTTACAACTTAATTGTTTAATTGCCCATCGGTGGACAACATATCCTGGACGGTCCGTCCGCAGGATACTCTCATCGGTGACTGGTCGCAGGATCCCCAGTAGATACCAGAATTTCAAAAAGGACAAAATCCGGGCCAGCTGGAGAGGTTGCCACAACAATGATAGCTACGTAAGTTAATATTAAGTGACAAATCGAAACAAAGAAAACTAAATTTAAATTAAAGCAAAAGCTAAAATCAAATATATTGCAAAGAAAATTTTAAAAAACAAGGAAATCGAATTGAAAATTTTAAAGAAAAAATATATCAAAAATTTCTTAAGAAGTAACAAGTGAATGGTGCAACCAAAAGTGTCGCTATAAAAAATAGTAAAACGATCAATTACTACGTCTAAACTGCGTTGAAAAAGGAAATTTATTTCCTTCGAGCAGTATAGTATAACCCAATCCTGCGAATCCTTAAAAAGGGGCCCTCCACGGTAGAAGTGCAAAACCAGCCACTGGTTTTAAGAATATAATTCAATAAAAGTAAATAAAAAATAAATAAATGAAAATATATATATACTATATTTATATATAAAATAAAATATTTAAAATTAAAGAAAGACCAAAACAAACAAGTAAAAAAGCTAAAGTCGGGTGTCCCGACTTTGAAATACACTGTACATATGTTTACAATAATTAAAGAAAATAAAAGAAATTAAGAAAATTAAAACAAGAAAGGAATGCTAAAGTCGAGCAGGCTCAACTCTTAAATACCCTGTACCACCCCACAAAAAAGTAATTAAATTAATTTATTAATTTAATTAAATTAATTAACTAAATTAATTTAATTAATTAACTAAATATTAACTAATTAAATATAAAATATTCCATGCATGCATACATACATTTACAATTACATCAGAATCGTGTCTATGCGTGTTTGTGTTCTTGTACATATGTATGAATGTGTGCATTGAGCCTGGTTATATGGCTATAACTTTCTTTCCGATCATTCTATCATAATGAGACATGTTGAGCCGGAGATATGATAGATTTACAGAGGTGCTGCAAAGTGCTGCAAACTATTTTTTCAAATAATTTTGGTATGGCAGACAACTTTGCAATTCCTATGTAGTTTGAAATATCAGACCTACAATACTTTATACTTTGTAAAGCATCTAGATTTAACATTTTTAAAGTTTGAAACTCTTGGTGAAAACCAAGGAGGTTTTGATGACGCAGACGATATGAAACTATTTGGGATACAGGCATCAAAAAGAGCATTAATAGTGTCATAGAAAAAGATGAAGATTGAAGAATTGATAATCCGATGCACAACCATATTGCATGCGTTAGGATCAGGATACCCCATAAATGTTAAAAAATTCGAATGCATTCAATGCGGCTAAACAATTTGTCAAAATATATCCATGGCAATATCTGCCTGCAATAGTGCATAAAATCGTTGGTGTCGATTGGAGAGCTTTCAGAGGAAGCTGCAGAGTCAAACAATAAGGAAATGAAAAAGTGCCGGCTGCAGTTTTCTCGGAAGATGTCTCGCATATTGACAAATACAGATTTGATTAGACACTTCTTTTAAGATCAGACCCTTTTTAACAGATCAAAGAAAACTGTGAAAGACAGACAAATATTTAATTATTTGTTTTTTCATAGCCTGTACCCAAAGGGTAAAAGGTGCGAGTGTACATGGAACGCACAGAAGGAGGCGTGGTAGACCCCACAAAGTATATATATTCTTGATAAGGATGACAAGCCGAGTCGATATAGCCATGTGCGTCTCTCCGTTTGTCTGTCTGTCTGTATGAACGCAAGGTTCTCAGAAAGTATAAGAGCTAGAATAACCAAACTTGGTTTCCAGATTCTCCTGAGTCCGAGAAAGTACGAGTTTGTTCATTTTGTCTGATGCCCCCCCCCCCCCCACTCCTCTTATATTCACAATTTTCCATAACTCCCGTAATTCTTGGTTTTTATAGCCTGTACCCAACGGGTGAAAGGCTATACTAGTTTTGTGCGCATGTATGTAACACACAGAAGGAGGCGTGGCAGACCCCACAAAGTATATATATTCTTGATCAGGATGAGAAGCCGAGTGGATATAGCCTTGTCCGTCCGTCCGTCTGTCCGTATGAACGCAAGGATCTCAGAAAGTATAAGAGCTAGAATAACCAAACTTGGTTTCCATATTCTCCTAAGACCGAGAAAGTACGAGTTTGAGTTTTTTTTCGATGCACCCCCCCACTCCCCCGCAATTCGTGTTTTTACTTATAACTTCCGTAATTCTCGGAATTTTGAAATCAATTTTGGTAGGTACATCCAGTTAGTACTAATGTGTCAGTGTGCCAAATTTCATCATGATAGGTCAATTCTGAAGAAAGTTATAGCCATAAGTAATATCGCTGCTCATCCGCTGCTCATGCGCTGCCTGCAGCTCTGTCGGCAGCGCTGCCCGCAGCTGTTGTTGTTGTTGCTGCTTTGGTTCAACTTTGTGCTGCATACAAACACGCATAGGTACGTGATGTAAATGTATGCTGTTAAAACTGAACATAAACATGTATTCTAATTTAATTTAATTAATTAATTAATTCATTCATTTTTTTAATAATTTAATTTTTTTTTTAATTTTTTTTTTTTTATATTTTTCTTTTTTGTGGAGTGTACAGGCTATTTTACTGTCGGGCTTGCTCGACTGTAGCGTTCTATCTTGTTTGAACTAAAATTTGGTAGTCATATCCAGTTAGTGATTATATATCCAAGTTTCATTATGATAGGTTGATTAGAAAGAAAGTTATAGCCATATAACCAGGCCCAAGCTATGTCCGCAGCTGTATTTGTTGCTGCTTTGACATAATTATGTAATGTGTAATGCACACATACATATGTACGAGTTCACAAATACGCATAGACACGATTCTGATGTAAATGTATGTATGGAATATTTAATATTTAATTTAATTAATTAATTAAATTTTTTTAATAAATTTTTTTTGTGGGGTGGTACAGGGTATTTAAGAGTTGACCGAGTGGACTACTCCATGGACCGGTCCGTGACTACCCCTCTGCCAGACAGAAAAATCAATACGCAAATAAAAATTAATTCATTATAATTCAGTTTATTGGCTGCATAATATTAATACATTAAATTAATGTGTTTATTATATTATTTATATTAACTATGTATTATTAATTTTTTTTCCTGTCCTCGGTACGTCATTTTCTTGGACAGCTGCAGAGCTCTGCGCAACTTCACTTCTGCGGAGCCTTCACAATAAGCAATTCTGAAATTTTATATTTATTTAATTGTGCGAGTATATCATTTATTTGTATAAATACTTCATTAGTACCTTTTTATATGATGCACCTATCAAAACACTATTTGTTTTTCACTACGCAAGTAACACACGCGTCACATGCAACACTTTGAGGCAAACTAAATGTCAGAACAAGAAAACAATCTGAGGCAGGGGAAACGCAAAAGAATAGAAAAGTAGCTAGAAAAGTACCGTCATTGGCCTAATATTTGTTGGTGTAATTAGACGAGCGAACAAAGTAGTAACAATAACTACACATCATAACAAGTGCAACAAACTGCTGACTCTGCGTCTGCCTTATTTCCTGCACCCGCCGGCCAATTGCATTACCAAGAACGAAGGTGACAACGCCGCTGCCGCTTTTTACATCCTAATAAAGAACTACTCAAAAGTATTCTTTAAATTTGTTTTTTTTTTCGTGATTTTAATTAATTAGAATATAACTGGCGCCCGAGCAGGGACCGGTACGCGGATCGACAGAACAACCCGCTTCTAAGTTTCGCGAGTTTGCAACCAAAGTTTGCAACATACCGGCTAATAGTGAACAAAAACCACCGCGACTCTCGTCGAGTAAAATTCTACGATCGGTTTAGTTTGCTGAAGGTAGTTACAACTTAATTGTTTAATTGCCCATCGGTGGACAACATATCCTGGACGGTCCGTCCGCAGGATACTCTCATCGGTGACTGGTCGCAGGATCCCCAGTAGATACCAGAATTTCAAAAAGGACAAAATCCGGGCCAGCTGGAGAGGTTGCCACAACAATGATAGCTACGTAAGTTAATATTAAGTGACAAATCGAAACAAAGAAAACTAAATTTAAATTAAAGCAAAAGCTAAAATCAAATATATTGCAAAGAAAATTTTAAAAAACAAGGAAATCGAATTGAAAATTTTAAAGAAAAAATATATCAAAAATTTCTTAAGAAGTAACAAGTGAATGGTGCAACCAAAAGTGTCGCTATAAAAAATAGTAAAACGATCAATTACTACGTCTAAACTGCGTTGAAAAAGGAAATTTATTTCCTTCGAGCAGTATAGTATAACCCAATCCTGCGAATCCTTAAAAAGGGGCCCTCCACGGTAGAAGTGCAAAACCAGCCACTGGTTTTAAGAATATAATTCAATAAAAGTAAATAAAAAATAAATAAATGAAAATATATATATACTATATTTATATATAAAATAAAATATTTAAAATTAAAGAAAGACCAAAACAAACAAGTAAAAAAGCTAAAGTCGGGTGTCCCGACTTTGAAATACACTGTACATATGTTTACAATAATTAAAGAAAATAAAAGAAATTAAGAAAATTAAAACAAGAAAGGAATGCTAAAGTCGAGCAGGCTCAACTCTTAAATACCCTGTACCACCCCACAAAAAAGTAATTAAATTAATTTATTAATTTAATTAAATTAATTAACTAAATTAATTTAATTAATTAACTAAATATTAACTAATTAAATATAAAATATTCCATGCATGCATACATACATTTACAATTACATCAGAATCGTGTCTATGCGTGTTTGTGTTCTTGTACATATGTATGAATGTGTGCATTGAGCCTGGTTATATGGCTATAACTTTCTTTCCGATCATTCTATCATAATGAGACTTGGTATACGGTTATATAATTACTAACCTAATGTGACTACCAAATTTTAGTTCAAAATTCCAAGAATTACGGGAGTTATAGAAAATCGTTAATAGGGGGGGAGTGGGGGGGTGGATCAGAAAAAATGAACAAACTCGTCCTTTCTCGGTCTCAGGAGAATCTGTATACCAAGTTTGGTTATTCTAGCTCTTATACTTTCGGAGATCCTTGCGTTCATACAGACAGACAGACGGACAGACGGACAGACAGACGGACATGGCTATATCGACTCGGCTTGTCATGCTGATCAAGAATATATATACTTTGTGGGGTCTACCAAGCCTCCTTCTGTGTGTTCCATGTGCACTCGCACAAAACTAATATACCCTTGTACCCTTTGGGTACAGGGTATAAAAACAAGTAAAAAAGTTAAAGTCGGGTGTCCCGACTTTGAAATACTCTGTACATATGTTTACAATAATTATAGAAAAAAAAAATTTTTTTTTGATCGATTTTACCTTTCTCGGTATTCGAACTCACGTAAAGGGTTTATAATTGCACATATACATAGCAATTGCGTCTGTGTGAGTGTATGTATACCTACGCGCATCTATTCGTGTGTGTGTAAACATGTTAGCAGTCAACCAAACAGCAACATCAACAACAGCCGCGGGCAGCGCTTGGGCAGCGCTTGAGCAGGGCTGCAGCAGCAAATATATTTATGGCTATAACTTCTTGTTAAATTGGTCTATCATAGTGAAACTTGGCATACGGACACATAATAACTAACGGAGGGTATTTCCAAAATTTTAGTTCGAAATTCCAAGAATTACATGAGTTAGAGAAAATCGTATTTGCGGGGGAGAGGGGGGAGGGAGGGAAATTCCAAAATATACATTTTCTGCGTATTCACATAAGGCATCTGGGACTAAAATTTGGTGTTCCTAGGTCTTATAGTCTCCGAGATATAGGCGATTATACGAATGGAAAATCGGGAAAACCCCCATAGGGGGGAAGTGGGGGGGAAAATCACAAAAATAAAACAAACTCGTATAGCGTACACACATAAGGCATCTTTGTGGAAAATTTGGTGTCTCTACCTCTTATAGTCTCTGAGATCCAGGTGTTCATACGGACGAACAGACGGACAGACAGACAGACAGACAGGGCTAGATCGACTCGTCTCGTCATGCTGATCAAGAATATATATACTTTGTGGGGTCACGCCTAATATACTTCTGTACATTTCATGTACAGAGTATACAAATTTTGATCGATTTTACTTTCTCGGTATTTGAACTCACGTAAATGGTGTATAATTGCACATTTACATAGCAATTGCGTCTGTGTGAGTGTATGTATGCCTATGCGCATCTATTCGTGTCTGTGTCAGCATGTTCGCGGTCAACCAAATAAAACAAACTTATAGAATACACACATAAGGCATCTTTGTGCAAAATTTGGTGTCTCTGTCTCTTATAGTCTCTGAGATCCAGGTGTTCATACGGACGGACAGACGGACAGACAGGGCTAGATCGACTCGTCTGATCAAGAATATATATACTTTGTGGGGTCTGCCACGCCTCCTTCTGCCTGTTACATTTTTCAGCTCCCGCAAACCTAATATACTTCTGTACATTTCATGTACAGAGTATACAAATTTTGATCGATTTTACTTTCTCGGTATTCGAACTCACGTAAATGGTGTATAATTGCACATTAACATAGCAATTGCGTCTGTGTGAGTGTATGTATGTTTAAGCGCGTCTATTTGTGTCTGTGTAAGCATTTTCGCAGTCAACTAAACAGCAACATCAACAACAGCCGCGGGCAGCGCTTGAGCAGCGCTGCAACAGCAAATATATTTATGGATATAACTTCTTGTTAAACCGGTCTATTATAGTGAAACTTGGCATACAGACACATAATAACTAACGGAGGGTATTTCCAAAATTTTAGTTCGAAATTCCAAGAATTACGGGAGTTAGAGAAAATCGTATTTGCGGGGGAGAGGGGGGAGGGAGGGAAATTCCAAAATATACATTTTCTGCGTATTCACATAAGGCACCTGGGACTAAAATTTGGTGTTCCTAGGTCTTATAGTCTCCGAGATATAGGCGATTATACGAATGGAAAATCGGGAAAACCCCCATAGGGGGGAAGTGGGGGGGAAAATCACAAAAATAAAACAAACTCGTATAGCGTACACACATAAGGCATCTTTGTGGAAAATTTGGTGTCTCTACCTCTTATAGTCTCTGAGATCCAGGTGTTCATACGGACGAACAGACGGACAGACGGACAGACAGACAGACAGGGCTAGATCGACTCGTCTTGTCATGCTGATCAAGAATATATATACTTTGTGGGGTCTGCCACGCCTCCTTCTGCCTGTTACATTTTTCAGCTCGCGCAAACCTAATATACTCTTGTACATTTCATGTACAGAGTATAACAAGTTATATCAAATAAGAATAAAAAATTCGAATATTATATTTTAATATTTCCCACATATTTCAAAACCATATTATTTCCTACATATATCAAACATATTTGAATATTTCCCACATATATAAAACACGTGTGAAAACTATACTTTAATATTTCACACATATACACAAAATATTTGAATATTTCCCACATATATAAAACATATTTGAAAATTATATTTTAATATTTCCCACATTCATAAAACATATCGAAAATTATATTCTAACATCTCTCATATATACTTGTATAAAACTTATTTGAAAATTGCTTTCTAATATCATTTGGTTGGAGTGAAATTTATGGCAAACGAAGAAAATTTGATTAGGCCCCCAATAATAGCAGATCAACCACAGGTAGGCGGGCACATCATAAACAGACCACTACCGGACAGACGGACAGACGCCTCCTTCTGTGTGTTACATACATTCGCACAAAACTAGTATAGCCTTTCACTCTTTGGGTACAGGCTATAAAAAGGTGGAAAGCGTACCTGGAAGAGTTCGACTATGACCTTCTTTATAAGCCAGGTAGGGATAATATTGCAGCCGACGCGCTATCAAGAATTCCTGTCATCAATAATATCGGGTCAGTAGCCTCTACCCAACATAGTGCAGACAGTTCAAGCCACAACTTAATACCAAGCATAGAAGCCCCAATAAATGCATTCAAGAACCAGATATTTCTTAGCAAAGCCAACGAGTCAGATTATAAGTTCGACATCCCATTTCCAACTTTCCATAGACACACTATAACACGACCAGACTTTACAGAAAACGGACTTATACAGATCTTGAAAGCTCATTTAAACCCATCAGTAATTAACGGAATAATAACCTCAGAAGAAATAATGAACCAAATCCAACAAATATATCATAAACATTTTAGAAACTTCAAAATTAGATTCACACAGACTCAGGTGAAAGACTTAACAAACGAAACAAAACAAAATGAGAAAATTTTGACTACACACAACAGGGCTCACCGTAACGCACTAGAGAATAAGAAACAATTGTCCGAAAATTTATATTTCCCAAAAATGAAACAGCGAATAATGGAATTAGTTAAACAATGTCAGTTTTGTAAAGAAGAAAAATACGATAGGTACCCAACTAACCCAAAACTCAAAGAAACACCAATCCCTGAATATCCAGGACACACAATACACATCGACATATACATGACAGAAAAGAATTTAGTACTAACAGCAGTAGATAAATTTACGAAATTGGCTCAAGGACGGGTAATTAAATCTAGGGCAATAGAAGATATAAAAAAAACCACTTCATGAGATCTTATTTTATTTCGGAGTACCGAAAGCTGTTGTGATAGACAACGAAAAATCTCTGAACTCGGTATCAATAACTTTTATGATGCAAGACCAACTGGTATCGAGGTCTACAAGACACCACCATATAAAAGCACCATTAACGGTAAGGTAAAAAGATTTCATTCGACGTTATCAGATATTATGAGGTGCAATAAACGAAAACAGGAATATAGAACATTTGAGGAACTTCTCGATAAATCAATATACGACTACAAGTACACCTTACACTCAACAACTAATAAGAGACCATTAGACATATTCTTCGGTAGAAACGTGACTACAGATCCAAATCAGTACGAAAAGGCTAGGGAAGAGAACATTGACAGACTAAAACAGAAACAATCGACAGACAACGCGATATCATAACAAAAAACGTAACGACATACGTAATTATAGACCAGGTCAAGAAATATTAATACTAATACTAACAACAACAGATAAGATAATTCATAAAAGTAATTTAAACAAGTAAAAAAGCTAAAGTCGGGTGTCCCGACTTTGAAATACTCTGTACATATGTTTACAATAATTATAGAAAATAAAAAAATTAAGAAAATAAAAAAAAATTTGATCGATTTTACCTCTCTCGGTATTCGAACTCATGTAAAGGGTTTATAATTGCACATTTACATAGCAATTGCGTCTGTGTGAGTGTATGTATGCCTATGCGCATCTATTCGTGTCTGTGTAAGCATTTTCGCAGTCAACCAAACAGCAACATCAACAACAGCCCGGGGCAGCGCTTAAGAAGCGCTGCAGCAGCAAATATATTTATGGCTATAACTTCTTGTTAAATCGGTCTATCATAGTGAAACTTGGCATACGGACACATAATAACTAACTGGGGATATTTGCAAAATTTTAGTTTGAAATTCCAAGAATTACGGGAGTTACGATTTGCGGGGTAGAGGGGGGAGGGAGGGAAATTCCAAAATATACATTTTCTGCGTATTCACGTAAGGCATCTGGGACTAAAATTTGGTGTTCCTAGGTCTTATAGTCTCCGAGATATAGGCGATTATACGAATGGAAAATCGGGAAAACCCCCATAGGGGGGAAGTGGGGGGGAAAATCAAAAAAAATAAAACAAACTCGTATAGAATATACACATAACGCATCTTTGTGCAAAATTTGGTGTCTCTATCTCTTATAGTCTCTGAGATCCAGGTGTTCATACGGACGGACAGACGGACAGACTGACAGACGGACAGACGGACAGACAGACAGACAGACAGACAGGGCTAGATCGACTCGTCTCGTCATGCTGATCAAGAATATATATACTTTGTGGGGTCTGCCACGCCTCCTTCTGCCTGTTACATTTTTCAGCTCCCGCAAACCTAATATACTTCTGTACATTTCATGTACAGAGTATAAAAACATATAAAATTACAGACTACTATTAATGATGACAGCAATTCCAGCTAGGGGATACCTGGAAGTTTTTAATTATACGGACGCACAGACAATAAGGGGAACCTCGATACCAAGTTTGGTTATTCTAGCTCTTGTACTTCCTGAGATCCTTCCGCTCATACAGGCAGACGGACGGACGGACAGACGGACATGGCTATATCGACTCGTCTTGTCATACTGATCAATAATATATACACTTTGTAGGGTCTGCCACGCCACCTTCTGTGTGTTACATACATGCGCACAACACTAGTATAGCCTTTCACCCTTTGAGTACAGGCTATAAAAATAAAGAAATAATACTGGAACTAAATCATGAACAAGAGATTATCAGAACAGAACAACCTCCGATTTAACAACATACCCTTCTTCTCGGTTGAGGACAACCTTAAATTAAAGGGGGAAGAGTTAACACCAAATAAATTTGCATGTTGACATTAAATAAACTTGCAAATTTACAATAAATAATTTATCAAAAGTACAACAAAAGAACATTGCAACACATCATAACAAGTGCAACAAACTGCTGACTCTGCGTCTGCCTTATTTCCTGCACGCCGGCCAATTGCATTACCAAGAACGACGCTGCCAACGCCGCTGCCGCTAAGCCACAGCTTGTTAGGGATAGATTTGATTTAAGTAAGTCAGTCGCAAATTTACATCCTAATAAAGAACTACTCAAAAGTATTCTTTAAATTTTTTATTTTTTCGTTATTTTAATTAATCAGAAATTAACTTATACATAAGTTTCAGTGGATGATGAAATTACGTTGTTGTTATGTTTGGCTTATTTCCACGAGCCAGTCAGTAAATGTATCGAAGAACCATTTTGTTACCCATGGTGGTGTTACCCGGTGGCAACTACTTCAGACAAACTCTCCACGATCACTTATACCACTAACCATACAACGAAAATGCCCCATCAAAATTGTGAGCGACAGCTCCCATAGCTGTTCGGCTATGAGCCGAATGGGAGCTGTCGCACTTTGGCTAAGCCGACTGGGAGTTGTCGCATTCGTGCTCTCTGTGAGCGAATTTCAATTCATATGCGGAGAGGTAGTCAACAGAGACGGTCGATCTGTGCCGCTTCTGCGGTTTGAATGTATGTGTGCACATGTATACATGTTTATATGTATTTGTGCATTTTGTTCTTTTGCTGCTTTGCGAACAGCAGCTTAAATTTCGTTTTCAGATTTTACATGGGCATGAGCATCGCGTGTTTTAAGGTGCGTATGCAAGTGAACTTTGTCAACAGTGTATGTATGGCTTTCTAATAATGCCTATAAAAACACACGTACATTACACAAGTACATTACACAAGTACATATATGTATATGTATCAGAGAACTGCATGAGTGCCTATTTTTGTGACTCTAAGTATACTTACCGAAAAAGCGGTTGCGGTGTGATCGCCACCGCGTACTTTTTTGTCTATTCAGTCATTGACTTAAAAGGCATTTTTGTATTGCTATGACTGGATCACTTTCATACTCTTTCATGGGTGTATGCTTTACTTTTTCATCGCACATTCTTGTCGTTGTTTTCTGCAATCGTACTTATACTCATACGCACACAATACAAATATTGCGTGCGCAAGAAACGATGAGAGAAGAGTTGACAAAATCAATGTGATGATTAGTTAAGCAAAGACCAAGTACTGCAAACACCGCATAGAAAAACCGAAGCGAAGCAAAGACCAGGTACAACGCATGTGTATAACGGCGTTTCTTATTTTTGCTCATTATGTACGGCAAATTAGGAAGTAAAAAA
The DNA here is from genome assembly GCF_003285725.1 of Scaptodrosophila lebanonensis. Taxonomy (NCBI): domain Eukaryota; kingdom Metazoa; phylum Arthropoda; class Insecta; order Diptera; family Drosophilidae; genus Scaptodrosophila; species Scaptodrosophila lebanonensis. Next base: position 185,096 of record NW_022060745.1, on the reverse strand, counting down.
TTCCTTTTGTGTGAAAATCTTTTTATACTCTGTACATGAAATGTACAAGAGTATATTAGGTTTGCGCGAGCTGAAAAATGTAACAGGCAGAAGGAGGCGTGGCAGACCCCACAAAGTATATATATTCTTGATCAGCATGACGAGACGAGTAGATCTAGCCCTGTCTGTCCGTCTGTCCGTCCGTATGAACACCTGGATCTCAGAGACTATAAGAGATAGAGACACCAAATTTTGCACAAAGATGCGTTATGTGTGTATTCTATACGAGTTTGTTTTATTTTTTTGATTTTCCCCCCCACTTCCCCCCTATGGGGGTTTTCCCGATTTTCCATTCGTATAAACGCCTATATCTCGGAGACTATAAGACCTAGGAACACCAAATTTTAGTCCCAGATGCCTTATGTGAATACGCAGCAAATGTATATTTTGGAATTCCCCTCCCTCCCCCCTCTACCCCGCAAATCGTAACTCCCGTAATTCTTGGAATTTCAAACTAAAATTTTGGAAACACCCCCAGTTGGTTATTATGTGTCCGTATGCCAAATTTCACTATGATAGACCGATTTTACGTGAAGTTATAGCCATAAATATATTTGCTGCTGCAGCGCTGCTGAAGCGCTGCCCGCGGCTGTTTGGTTGACTGCGAAAATGCTTACACAGACACGAATAGATGCGCATAGGCATACATACACTCACACAGACGCAATTGCTATGTAAATGTGCAATTATAAACCCTTTACGTGAGTTCGAATACCGAGAGAGGTAAAACCGATCAAATTTTTTTTTTATTTTTTTTTAATTTTTTTATTTTCTATAATTATTGTAAACATATGTACAGAGTATTTCAAAGTCGGGACACCCGACTTTAGCTTTTTTACTTGTTTTGGAGATGTTCAATTCCATTTCCATCAATTACAATGATGTTTTTGGCTGATTTTTGATGAGTTCACGCACAGTTTCGATGGAATTTTCGGTGATCACGAATTTTGATTGGCCCACATGTTCATCGTAATTTATGTCCTCACGACCACTTTGAAAACGTTGAAACCACTCGTGCACTCTGCTACGGAATAGGCAATCATCGCCATAAGCTTGTTCCATCAGTTGAAACGTTTCGGTAAAAGTTTTACCAATTTTAAAACAAAATTTAATTTGATTTAATTTTTAAAACAGATTCTAATGCACTAGTCGACATATAGATAGCGCCGCCAGGGGGCGCTAGATTCAAAAAGTCCTGTTTACTTTGGAATACACCATGTAAAATTTGTAAAACTGGTGTAATTAAATAAATAACAAGAGAGAACGCTACAGTCGAGCAAGCCAGACAGTTTAATACCCTGTACCCAGGTAAACTTCCGTCACTGAGTTATATGCGCCCATAGCAGCAGCAAAAAGAGGAAGAAGAAGAGCGAACTTGTTGCTGCAGTTTGGTGGGGTTGTACTGGCGAGAATTTGTTTTGCTAATAACTTTTCTTAGAATTGACAGAATTGAATAAAATTTTGAACAACAGTAGACAATTATATATAAATTATGTGTGCAAAGTTTGGTTTAGGTAGCGGGGGAAGGGGGGGAAAATTAAAAAAAATAAAATAAACTCGTCCTTACTCGGACCTAGGAGAATCTGGATGCCAACTTTGGGTATTCTAGCTTTTATAGTTTCTGAGATCCTCGCGTTCATCCAGACGGACAGACGGACGGACATGTCTTGATCGATTTCTCTCGTCATGCTGATCAAGAATATATATACTTTATGGGGTCGGAGATGCTTCCTTCTGTATGTTACATACTTTGCACAAACCTAATATACCCTTTTTACCCTACGGGTACAGGGTATAAAAATACATATACATATCAGAGAACTGCAACGAGTATGTTCGACCAGCCTTGCTGAAAATTGAATCAAATCAGATCTTTGCTTGGTTGCAAACGAGCTGGAACGAGTTGAGTACTCTCAGCATTTTTCTTATGATCGAACTTGGATGAGCAATCTTTCTATTTTTACGAACAAGCACCGATCTTGATTGGTTTGCTTTCGAGCACACCACGTTGCTTATTGCGGTCGGTTCGAACGAGTGCCGGCCTTGACTGGTTTGCTTTCAAACAGTTCAAGCTCGGTCACTTCGAGAATTCTGTTCTTGCGAACGGGTACCATTGTTGATTGGTTTGCTTTCAAACAGTTCAGGCTCGGTCATTTCGTTTAAGATGACTGGGTCCTGATCGAAACAAACCAGACTTTGCAGAATGAGCGTTTGATCGAACTAGTATAGTGCCGTTATTGCTCGAGTATTATTTGGGTATTGCGCGAGCTATACTCGGGTATCACTCGAGTATTGCCCAGGTTTTACCCGAGTATGTCTCGAGTATTGCGTGGGTTTTACCCGAGTATAGCCGTATAAAAAATGCATGTATGTACATACGACATATGTATTGATTGCAATTATGCGCAAACATGTGTATACATATGTATGTATAAAGAGGTACAGAATGAAAACAAAACATATTTATTTATTTTTATATTATGATATTCAGCATGATTTTATCTTAAACATGAAAGGAATGCTAAAGTCGAGCAGGCTAAACTTTTAAATACCCTGTACCAACCCAAAAAAAAAATTATTAAAAAAATTTAATTAGTTTAATTAATTAATTAAATTAAATATAAAATATTCCATACATGCATACATACATTTACATTTACATCAGAAGCGTGTTTGTGTACTTGTACATATTGTGCGCATTACACATTACATAATTATGTCAAAGCAGCAACAAATACAGCTGCGGACAGAGGTTGGGCTTGGTTATATGGCTATAACTTTCCTTCTAATCACCCTATCATAATGAAACTTGGTATACAGATATATAATCACTAACTGGATGTGACTACCAAATTTTCAAGAATTAAGGGAGTTATAGAAAATCGTGAATAGGGGGGGAGTACTCGAACATACTCGTTGCAGTTCTCTGATACCGAGTATGGGTAAATACTCGAGTATGACCGAAAATGTAGTACTCGTTGCAGTTCTCTGATAAATACATACATACATATGTACGTCTTTAAATAATTCACTAAATATTGTTTTTTTTTTTAATTCACCGCTCAAATTTGCTTCCGATCTACTATTGTATATGAACATACATACATATGTACATATTAGATTGGAATCCAGGGAACACCACGTGGAGGCCATCAATATTTTAATAGGGTCCTAAATTAATAGGACCTTTGAATCGACTTAAAATGAGTTATTTTTGATAAATAAAGTCGGGTGTACCGACTTTGAAATACTTTGTACATATGTTTAGAATAATTATAGAAATTAAAAAAATTAAGGAAATTTTACCTCTCTCGGTATTCGAACTTAGGTAAAGACTGTATAATTGCACATATACAAAGCATTTGCGTCTATGTGAGTGTGTCTATGTGTGTCTATGTGTGTCTATTCGTGCCTGTGTGAGCATGTTTGCAGTCAACCAAAGCACCAGCATCAACAACAGCTGTGGGAAGCGCTTGGGCAGCAAATATATTTATATATGGGGGAAGTGGGGGGAGAATCAAAGCAATAAAATAAAATTGCACAGCGTACACACTAGGCATCATTGTGCAAAATTTGGTGTCTCTAGCTCTTATAGTCTCTGAGATCCAGGCGTTCATACGGACGGACAGACAGATAGACGGACAGACGGACAGACAGACAGACAGGGCTAGATCGACTCGTCTCGTCATGCTGATCAAGAATATATATACTTTGTGGGGTCTGCCACGCCTCCTTCTGCCTGTTTTTGTGCTCAAATTTGGCAAGTTTCGTCATGATAGGTCAATTCTGAAGAAAGTTATAGCCATAAATAAAATTGCTGCCCATTGTCTGCCTGCAGCTCTGCCCGCAGCTGTTGTTGTTGCTGATTGGGTTCAACTTTGTGCTGCATACAAACACGCATATAAACACCCAGAGACACGATTCTGTTGTAAATTTATTCTATTGAAGATGTACATAAACAGTTATGTATGTATGCATGTGTTGAATATTTTATATTTAATTTCATTAATTAATTAAATTAATTAAATTTTTTTAAATATTTACTCTTTTTAATTTTCTTTTTTGTGGAGAGTACAGGGTATTTTACTGTCGGGCTTGCTCGACTATAGCATTCTATCTTATTTTTTTTTTTTTAATTTTGTTTGTGTATGATGTATTTAGTTAAATAATATCTATCGCAACCAGGCCTACGATTATAAAAATGTGAGAAATACCTAGCGCATGTTACAGGGTGTGCTCTAATTAAACGCGCTTTTTAGCCGAAATTTAAAATTAGAGCAGTTTCCTCTGTTATTTATTGCCTATCTACTGTTCTTTTTAAAATGATAAGCAGCTCAGTCCACCTCGTCAGCAGCCGACATATTAATTGTTGTGTCAAGGAGCATTTTCCTTGCCAACATGAAACTTCAGGTCTGGGCGGTGTGCGAATTAGTTTGAAAATAAATTAAAATGTAATTAACACATAACCAAATAATACGCGACAGACAATGGTTCTTCTTCAAGAGTTGATTACAAACGGTTTATTGGTATTTTCGTACTGATTCATTAGAGCTCAAATTATAGTGTGGTGAATTTAAATGTAAGAATGTAAGCAGTATAGAATAACAAAGGAAGAATTTACAAGGTGCGTTCCAAAGTAAAAAGGACTTTTTGAATCTAGTGGTGCCGCTATCTATATGTCGATGACTGGTGCGTTAGAATCTGCTATCTTTATCGGACAATCGATAAAGATGAGAATTTCATGACATTTCATCGATTGGAAAAGAAGTTATTGCGTTTTAAGTGTCAGTGTGTTTGTGTTATCGGTGCAAAAATGAGCTTCGAACAAAGAGCCAACATTAAATTTTGTTTTAAAATTGGTAAAAGTTTTACCGAAACGTTTCAATTGATGGAACAAGTTTATGGCGATGATTGCCTATCCCGTAGCAGAGTGCTCGAGTGGTTTCAACGTTTTCAAAGTGGTCGGTTCGTGGTCGTCGAAACTGTGCGTGAATTCATCAAAAATCAGCCGAATTCATCATTGAAATTGATGGAAATGGAATTGAACATCTCCAAAACATCGATTTATCGCATATTGACCGAACATTGGGCTTACGAAAGGTGTGTGCACGGTTTGTTCCGCACAAATTGACTGACGACCAAAAATTGCTCAGAATCGGTCGACGCTTGTGACCGATTATTTGACCAAAAATCACATTTTAACCATTAAACCCTCGCCGTATTCACCTGATATGGCACCGTGCGACTTCTACCTTTTCGGAAAAATGCATTTGCCCATGAAAGGAAAGCGTTATGCAGACGTAGAGGCCATTCAAAAGGCTTGCACCGTCATACTGGCGGCCATACCGGCCAACGAGCTAAAACACTCGTTCGACATGCTATTGGATCATGCAAAAAGCTATATTGAACCAGAAGGAGACTATTTTGAATAAAATAAATTGATTTTGCCGAAAAAACCATTTAAAAAGTCCTGTTTACTTTGGAACACACCTTGTATATTTGCAGTTGTGAGGGTTAATTGACTGATTATGACATGAGAATATTTCCAAGCGAAATAATAGGGTTATAATAGGGTTTAGAAACTATAATGTTATTTAACTGCGAGTGTGGCTAGTTTGACCCAACAGTAATACTTGTAAAGAAAGAAGGCAGGCCGAACTGACGAATCATGGCCATAACCTTTTTCTTTTCTGCTTCCCAATGAGCAGGTGACGTCAGAATACCTCTAAGGATCCTATAGCCTTCATCGTGGCGAATAAGATGATCCATATGATCATCATTAAGGGCATTAGTAGCTGTTATGCCGTGAGGGGCGCTATGCTTTCTCAAACATATTGAAGGGTTGTTTGAAGAATAGTTTATCAATTCTACAAGCTCTCATATCTTCATTCAAAAGCTCAGACCTAAAAATGGTTGTACAACTTTGAGAAGTCTTTCTTTGAATGCCGGCGAATATTGTTGGAAAAGCTAACTCTTCTGAGTCAGCATCAAGAATCATGTTCAGGGGTCTTTGGCCTTCGCCAGGAGCAATTGTGTTTTTTTGCATGGCAACATTATTGCTCTTAAAAGAGAGTGCACCTGCACGTTTTAAGTAAATTTCTCTTACACACAAATACGTGCGCAAATGTTTCGCCTGGTGGGTGCACATACATATGTTTTGTTTATGCGTCCGATTTGATCATTCAAACATATGAAATAGTGGCTTACGTAGCTTACCACAATTATTAATATTAAAATTTAAAAAAATAGAGAGGGTCATTTTTGATCTACAGGGATTTTAGCCAGACCCCAAGCGGCGCTGTATCATTGTATTTTATCGCGCCGGATTAAACTGTCTGTCTATCTCTCCGTCTGTCAGCCTGTCCGTCCGTTCGTCCGTATGTATGAACACCTGGATCTCAGAGACTATAAGAGCTAGAGACACCAAATTTTGCACAAAGATGCCCTATGTGTGTACGCTGTATATGCATATAAACACGCAGAGACACGATTCTGTTGTAAATTTATTCTATTAAAATTGTACATAAGCACTTATGTATATATGCATGTGTTGAATATTTTATACTTAATTTAATTAATTAATAAAAATGTTTAAAATATTTGTTTATTTTGTAAGTTTTCCTTTTTTGTGGAGAGCACAGGGTATTTTACTGTCGGACTTGCTCGACTGTTGCGTTCTATCTTGTTACGCTCTTTATATATGAAACATCGTATCATTTAAAGTTGGTAGAAATATTAAAACTTGTGGGAGCATTTTCAAAAATAAAACAAGTAAAAAAGCTAAAGTCGGGTGTCCCGACTTGGTAATACTCTGTACATATGTTTACAATAATTATAGAAAATAAAAAAATTAACAAATAAAAAAAAAAATTTGATCGATTTTACCTCTCTCGGTATTCGAACTCACGTAAAAGATGTATAATTGCACATTAACATAGCAATTGCGTCTGTGTGAGTGTATGTATGCCTATGCGCATCTATTCGTTTCTGTGTAAACATGTGTGCAGTCAACCAAACAGCAACATCAACAACAGCCGCGGGCAGCGTTTGAGCAGCGCTTGAGCAGCGCTGCAGCAGCAAATATATTTATGGCTATAACTTCTTGTGATATCGGTCTATCATGATGAAACTTGGCGTACGGACACATAATTACTAACTGGGGGTATTTACAAAATTTTAGTTCGAAATTCCAAGAATTACGGGGAGAGGGAGGGAAATTCCAAAATATACATTTTCTGCATATTCACATAAGGCATCTGGGACTAAAATTTTGTGTTCCTAGGTCTTATAGTCTCCGAGATATAGGCGATTATACGAACGGCGTTACGGAAAAAACCCCATAGGGAGGAAGTGGGGGGAAAATCAAAAAAATAAAACAAACTTGTATAGAATACACACATAAGGCATCTTTGTGCAAAATTTGGTGGACTCTATCTCTTATAGTCTCTGAGATCCAGGTGTTCATACGGACGGACGGACAGACGGACAGACAGACAGACAGGGCTAGATCGACTCGTCTCGTCATGCTGATCAAGAATATATATACTTTGTGGGGTCTGCCACGCCTCCTTCTGCCTGTTACATTTTTCAGCTCCCGCAAACCTAATATACTTCTGTACATTTCATGTACAGAGTATAACAAACAATAACAAAAATTGCAATAAAAATGCAAAAAAAATTCGATCGATTTTTCCTCCTTTGTGGTTTGAAATCACGCCCGTATGGGTGTTTAATTGTACAAAAAGAAGTTGTGGAATTAACCGCTTACCCACCTGCAGGTTAGTTTTCTAAATGTTAATGTGAGTAAATTATATGTATGTTGGTGGGGACATTTCAACTCAGACTTTCTTGCCCCACGTTGTAATTGGACAACACTGGTTTTAGGAATATTTCGTTGTTTATTAGGCATTTGTATGAATATTTTCAATATTAGTTGTATGCGTTTATTATTATTTTTTTTAGCAAAACGCTTGTCGCTTAGCTATGTGTGTAGTGTACAGCGCAGAGTGCAGGCAAAGCAGCAAAAACAACAACAGCTGCGGCCAATACTTGGTCATATATATACATACATACATATATTGCTATAGCTTCCTCTTAAATTGGCCTATCATTATGAAACTTGGCATACGGAATAACTGGAAGTATTTTCCGAATAAGGAAATAAGGAAAAATTATAAAGGAAGGGAAGCAGCTTGACGTTTTGAGTTAACAAAATAATAGCAATCGTCAGTAGATGTACTATAATGATTTCCGACCGAAGGTTGGGTTTGACTGCAATCTGTACGCCTCTGCCTCACGTCGAAAAATACAAAAATTTTATGATAAAATGTCTTTGTTAGAAATCGTTGGACTTAACCACGTTTCTAGAAACGCAACAATACCTTATTCAAAAGAAAAACTTATTTTAAACGAAGGTATTTTATTTAAATTTCACCCATTTTAAAACATTATTTTTCTAGGCCAAAACATTTTATGTACCGCGCTGTAATTGATATTGGCTCTGGTAATCTGAGTAGCAACATTGTTTCCTCCATCAGTGGATGCACATTAGGATTGATTGCTGAAGATTGTGTCCTTAAAATTGTAAGTATTTGGAGAAGCTAAAATAATTAGAATAATTATAGAAATTTAAAAAATTAAGAGATTTAAAAAAAAAATTTTGATCGATTTTACTTTTTTTGGTATTCGAACTCACGTAAAGGGTATATAATTGCACATATACAAAGCAATTGCGTCTATGTGAGTGCATGTATGTTTATGCGCGTCTATTCGTGTCTGTGTAAGCATGTTCTCAGTCAACCAAAGCATCAGCATCAACAACATCTGCGGGCAGCGCTTGGGCAGCAAATATATTTATGGCTATAACTTCTTGCTAAATCGGTCTATCATAGTGAAACTTGGCATACGGACACATAAGCACTAACTGGGGGCATTTGCGAAATTGGTCGAAGTTCCAAGAATGACGGGAAGAAAATCGCGATTTTCTCGGGAGAGGGGGGAGGGAGGGAAATTCCAAAATTCACATTTTCTGCGTATTCACATAAGGCATCTTGGACTAAAATTTGGTGTCCCTAAGTCTTATAGTCTACGAGATATAGGCGATAATACGAATGTAAAATCGGGAAGTTGAGGGGAAAATCAAAAAAATAAAACAAACTCATCTTTGTGCAAAATTTGGTGTCTTTAGCTCTTATAGTCTCTGAGATCCAGGTGTTCATACGGACAGATGGACAGACAGATAGACAGACAGGGCTAGATCGACTCGTCTCGTCATGCTGATCAAGAATATATATACATACTTGTACTTTGTGGGGCCTGCCACGCCCCTTTCTGCCTGTTACATTTTCAGCTCCCGCAAACCTAATATACAAGTACTCTTGTACATTTCATGTACAGAGTATAATTAACGAAATTGTAATATCGAAGTCACATAAAGAGTGCATGATTTAATATTTACTGTTTGGTCAAGCAGTAGGCGCAGGCAGCGCAGTCGTCCGCAGCAGACAAATTTAATTATTTATTTATTTATTTCATCGACAAACAATGCAGTCGATGTAAAAGAAAAAGAAAACATAAAATCAATACAAAAGATAACTTAAACTAAAATAAAGCTATAGGAATAAAAAGCCTATAAAAATTACACAAATATCTAATAACGAATCCGACACGGTGGGGGAATTTTATTTGCCAAACGTCCAGCTATGCCCCGATTCACAGCAGAGGGTAGTCAGATAAGTTATTAGACCTAACAAAAAAAAAGGAATGGAGATGAAAAAATAGCAATAGAAGATAAAAGAAAAAGAAAAAAAAAAACTTAAATAATAAGAGATAAAATATAATTAAAAGCTAAAGGTGAAGAATCACTGACCCGTTGGGGGAAAATTTATTAGCCAGTCCGGCAAGCTATGCCCCTACTCACAGCAGTGGTGATCAGTGATTCTGCCGGAGGTAGCTGAAAATAAAAGCTTTTAGTGAGGGGAGAGAGAGCTCATTTGAGATTAAAAAGTAAAAAGAATTATAATTAGAGCATAATACTCGAAAAGGGTTGTGCATGGCGTAATCACTAGTGCATCTGTTAAGTAGAAGAGGCAGAAAGTTCCTTGTTGGCCTGGAAGGAACAGAAAAATTAATACGACCTAAAAGCATAGAGGAATCAACATCTCCAACAATCAATTTGTGGAGGAACAGAACACCAAGAACTATCCTACGGTGAGCCAAAGAGGGCAGGTTAATAAGGAGAAGCCTACTGGAGTAGGAAGGTAATAGCAGATTAGGATTCCAGTTAAAACCACGAAGAGCAAAAAGAAGAAATTGTTTCTGGACTGACTCAATGCGATCCTGATGCAGTTTATACTGAGGACACCAAACACATGAGCAGTATTCTAGCACTGGTCGTACTAGAGAACTGTAAAGTAGCTTGGTAGTATAGGGATCGTTAAATTCTCTGGACCATCGTTTAATATAACCAAGAACACCATTAGCTTTGTTAACGATAGTGGAGATGTGAAGATTGAAATTCAATTTGGAATCAAAAAGAACTCCAAGATCTTCAACTGTAGATATACGTTGCCATGGTATATTGTCAATCGCATAAGTACCTAAATGTGGTCTGGACCGGTGGAAAGTCTTAAAACTTGCATTTAGAACAGTTAAGGTGAAGGTAGTTGACCAAGCACCACCATTGAAAACAGTTTAGATCATACTGCAGACGAGACTGATAAAGAGGATCTTTATACGAAAAAATAAGCTTTACATCATCGGCATAGTATACGGGAATGCAGCAGGATAGACGGAAGATCATTAATAAATAGAGTGAATAATTGGGGGCCGAGATGACTACCTTGAGGTACTCCCGAAGTTACGATAACAGGTTTAGAAATATTCGACCTGAGTAGTACCTTCTGTGTCCTATTTTTTAAGTATGAGGAAATCCAATTCAAAGAGTTTGACGGAAATCCCATACGAGATAGCTTTAAGAGGAGAAGGTCGTGATTCACAGAATCAAATGCTTTGCTGAAGTCAGTATATATAACATCACCTTGCATCTTTGCTAGGAATGCATCATTTATGACAGATGTAAATTCTAACAGATTAGTCGTTGTTGACCGATTTTTAAAAAATCCATGCTGAGCAGGGGAGATTACAGACTTACAATGATGCTGTAGAGAGGAAGTAATTATTTTTTCAAATAATTTAGGAATAGCAGACAGTTTGGCAATGCCCCTATAGTTAGAAATGTCTGACTTACAACCCTTTTTGTGGAGTGGTACAATAAACGATTCTTTCCAAAAAGCAGGAAAGATTTCGTTCTCAAGGGACAGATTAAAAAGCTTAAGCAACGGCTTACAGAGGGAGGTACTACACCCTTTGAGCACACAACTAGGAATGTAGTCAGGCCCAGGAGAGAATGAAGCTTTTACAGATTGTATATTAGACAAAATACAAGAATCTGTAACTATTGGAACAAAAGTGAAATTTGAAGGCATAATGCAAAATGGGTAGGAATTGCCGTTAAAAGAATCGGAGGAGTATGTCGACTGGAAAAACTTTGCAAATAATTCAGCACTTACGGAATCATTAACAGAATTGTCATTCGCAAGAAAAAATGACGATGGCAAAGTCGAAGATTTCCGTTTAGAATTTACGAAGTTGTAGAACTTCTTAGGGTCATGTTTAAATTGGAGTTTGCAACGCTCGAGATAATTTGTGTAACACAGGGAGTTTAACAGAATAAAATTAGATTTTGCAATAGAATATTTGGAGAAGTCATCAGATAAGCCAGACTCTTTGAACTTTTTAAAACATCTCGATTTAATGTTTTTTAAGTTAGAAAGTCTACGCGTAAACCATGGAGGTTTAAGAGTAGAAGATGATGCGACGCTATTGGGAACACAGACATCGAAGATGGAATACATGGTGTCATAAAAAAATTTTGAAGCAACATCTATATCAGTGGAGCTATATAAGAAAGACCAGTTAGTATTTAAAATCAAACTGTTAAGCATAACTGAAAAATCGCTAGCTTTTTAGCGAAACGACAACAAGATTTAACTATTTATTAAATGAGACGCGGTGTTCTTTAATTATTAAAATGGCTTTTAATGGCTTGGTAATTGTGTAATAACGATGTTAAATGTGCGAGTATTACTTTGCAAGTGATTTGCCTGCTGCCGCTACAAGTCAGCGAGCCGGCATAAGAAAAGTAATGCACAAAGAGAGCGCCACAGAGAGCGCAGTAAAGGGCGCGATAGAGAGCGCAAAGAAAAGGCTCAGAAGCTAAGTAGGGTGCTCCAACATTCCGGCCCCTTTGAAGGACTCCCGGTCTTTCAAATCCACACGGAGCACCGCCAACATCGTGGACTGGTCGCCTAGCAGCGCCGCTGCCTCCAACAATCCTCCTATGTGAGGAGGTCGGGGAAGAATGAACCACCAATTGATTCGTCGCTCTGCCGCATAGTCCGTCAGGGCGTCCTTTCTCCGCTCGAAAGCCGACGGCATGTCCCTCAGCAAGCCGCTTGTTCCCGCGAAGTTCGTCACGTTGTCGCTAAAGACCATTTCCGGCAGGCCGCGCTTCCCGATGAACCTTGTAAAGACGTTAAGGACAGTATCAGTGGATAAATTAGCTACCAGTCCGAGGTGAACGGCCTTCGAGGCAAAACAAACGAATACCGCTACGTAATTTGTAACGGGCGGTCTTCCGCGTATGCGATAGCTACCATGGAATGGGCCGCAAAGTTCGAGTCCACAAACCCTGAAAGGTCGACCTTCTCGACGGCGATCACCTGGCAAATTTCTCGTTATTTGCTCAACTAACTTGGGCTTGCATCGAAGGCAGTTATGTGAAACTGCTGAGCAAACCCTACGAGTATTTATCACCCAAATCTGTTGCTTTAGCAGCCCAACTAACATCTTAAATCGCCACAGCTCTTGCCACAGAGTTTTGGCCGCTGTGACGATGGGGCACAAAGGTCCAAGTTGCTCAGACAAACGAGATAATATATTCCGCTTTGTCGGCTTCAACCAAGTAAAGCTATCCTCATGCAGATGATAACGAAATACATCATTATGAGGAGCCAGCATGTCGTCAACATAAAAACAATTTTTAATGACATTTAACGCGACATGGTAACATCGAGCATAAATATTTGCCAATTCAAACAACAAGCGCACAGCAAAAAATGGCGCTGATGCAGTCCCGTATGTTACAGTGTTCAACTTAAAGGACTGCAGCTCATGAGAGGCGCTTTCTCGCCAGAGAATGAGCTGGTACTTTTTGTCTTTTTCAGACACGTTTATTTGCCTGTACATCTTGGAGATGTCGGCAGTAATTGCGTATTTATTCAACCGAAAATTTACAAATGTTGAATAAAGCTCCCTCTGAATAGTCGGCCCAACCATTAAAGTGTCATTTAATGACAGGGCCGTTGACGTTTTACTAGAAGCGTCAAACACCACACGCAATTTGGTTGTGGTGCTTTCAGGTCTCAGGACACACTGATGAGGAATGTAGTAGTGCTGTCCTGGAGGAGGAGATTCAAGAGCAGACATATGCCCAAGATCACGATACTCTCTCATGAAGTCATGGTACATGTCATGGAGAGTTTTGTCTCTTGCGAGTTTGCGCTCAAGTTGCAAAAATCGTCTTTCAGCAGTTTGAAAGGAAAGCCCTAGTACAGCGGGATCGGATTTGAACGGAAGTTCGACTTGAAAACGTCCTGTAGACAGGCGCTGTACTGATTTGGTGAAGTTAGCTTCACAGGCCTTTTGTTCAGCTGTCTGGCGCACAGCCTTCGACTCATTTGGGCTCCGATCGAGTTCCCAAAAGCGTTGAACTAAGGTGTCGAGAGAACAATCATTAACTTGAGCGACAACGTTAACGCTGAATTGTTGAGGAGGTATTTGCCCTGTATATCTTCCAGCAACAACCCATCCCAGCAATGTCTTCTGCAACAATGGAAGACAGGAATTGAGCTCGATTTGCCCAACGCATAATAACTTGTAAAAAAGTTCAGCGCCTAGGAGAATATCAACCTTGGCTGGCTTATAGAATTCTGGGTCAGCCAACTCAAGGTTTGAGGGTATTTTCCAATTCGATGTGGGTACAAAGTTACCAGGCTGACAAGTAGATATGGATTTAAGAACCCAAAAATCAGTGCCAAAGCTGTGAGAATTCAAACGAGATTGAATATCAGCGCACACCTTGTGCCTACTACCAGTAGTGGTTCCACCTGCCATTACAATACTCACAGCTGTGTCTTTACGCTTTAATCGAAGGCGCTTCGCAAGGTTCTCAGTCATGAGGTTCAACTGTGAGCCGCCATCAAGTAACACACGAGCAGGATGGTAATGGACGAATCTATCTTTAATTTTTACGACTGCTGTGGCAAGAATTACTTGATCGGCACTTAAAACGTGACCTAAGTACGCTTCTGGAGGTGCGACTGCGTGTGGAGCGGGTGAATTTGGCACAGCTACAGAGTATCTGTGCAACAACGAATGGTGTGGTTTTGAACACACCCGACACTTGGAAGCCTCGCAGCTGGAAACTATATGGCCCACATTCAAACAATTGAGGCACATTTTTTGAGTCTTAGCAAACTCAAATCGCTGCATAACAGATATAGAACCGAAGGAAGGGCAAGAATAAATATTGTGATCCGCAGAACCACAATATGTGCACTTCGAAACCGGTTTTGAAGGCTTTGAAGGACCCTTTGTGCAAGAAAACGAAGCTTTACTATTTCTTGCAGGTTCTACTCGCGGTTTATTTGGAACCCGAGTTGTCTCTTCAGCCGCTAAATATTGGTAACGCCTGTTCAACTGCTTAGCGCAGTCATCCCAAGAAGGCAACTTGTCATAATCGAGCTGTTCCTCAAAACGAGATTTGGTTGCATGATCAACTTTGGCCATAACCATATGTATGATGACAAGCACGACACCAAATGATTAAACTTCTCGACGTTGGTCAACGAAGGATCGTCATGAACTAGGCTTTCAAATAAACACAAAAAATTCTTAAATTCGGCATGCTTTCCACTGAATGTAGGCAGCCGCATTTTGGGTAACTGTGACCGTTGACTGGCCATCATAGAACAGTCATGAGAAGTCTGACTTTCAACTTTTTGTTTCGTTGCCTTCACATACAACGCCTTAGTTGAAATGCACAAATCCTCAAGTGGCCCCCTACTATCATTACTTGGATTGAGACTATCCAAATCTGCCTGAAGCGCCATAGCTTTCTTTATGTAATCTTCTAACAGCTCGAGACGACACTCGAGTTCTGTTTGTTCAAACGAAATTGTCTTTAACTGAAATGCTGTTCTCATACGAGCAATATCAGCGCTAACCTTATCAAATTTCTGCAAGCATTGTACTAGTTTAGAACTAGATTTAGCTACTACTTGTTGCTTTTCAGATTCCGACATGGTAGAGTATAACCAAAATAAACTCTAAACAAGTTGCAAATCAAAGAAAATGAAAGCCGAACTTTCCTAACAGCCCTCGCAAATAACAACGCGCTAAAACAGCAAGAGACAAACTGAAATGCACGCAGATTACGTACACACGCACTCAATACAGTATGCACGCAAGCAAAGTAGCAGTCCAAGCGACCGCACAAACAACAACGAAATCTGCAAGCAGTCTCAGCTGTACTCAGAAAATAGGCGTTGATTACCGCAAACACGCTTGTAGGTAACGCTAATCCAAACGGGTAGCGGGGGGAAGTTCGTTGGCCCAGCGACAAGTGTAGCCGAAAAAGGGCGCGCACAAAGGAGAGAGCGACAAAATTCTTTTGCTACGCTAGCGGCGCAAGCAACAACAAAAGCTATGTTTCTATGTATGCAGCTGATGCATCAAATCTTCACCAAAAAACCAACACAATAGAACCAAAATAACTTCAAAATATTTGTTTTTTATGTTAAAAATCAGCTTAACAGCCCTTTTTTAATTATTGTTGTTTGTTTTGCCTCGAGGTTTTGTTAATAATTATGTTTATGAGGGCGTATTATGTGTTAAATTGTGCAAGGTATGACGTATGTATGTATATAATATGAGGTTATTGGCGAGTATGTATGTACATGCATATGTATGTATGATTATGTATTTGTGCATGTAAAGTGGTTGCACAAAATAATTTATATGCCAAAAATTGAGTCGGCATAAGCACACACGTACTATATGTACATACGTATGTATGTATGTATGTAAATAGATTTTTATCCACTTTACACTTGCACGAATTTGCAGCAATTAAACTTATTAATGCTTTATGCTCAATTGTTGGCACAGAATACCTGCAAGCTCTCAAAAGAGTCCACTGAAACTTTCCTGGATTGCGACCGACGATCACCCATTAGGCAGGCCAAACAACAATAGTACCACAAGTAGGGCAGACAGCAGCTCCACAGTCCAAACGAGCAGTTGCAGTTGGTGATATCCAGAAAGGTACCAAGCTCCAAATCCAAATCAATGTGTGTATATGGTATCCAAACGACACCAGATCCAAATCAAACGAGGTACTAAGCACACGACCGCGCACAAAAACCAAGCCACAAAGACCGCAAACAAACGAGGAAATAATCTTATGAAAACCGATGTCCCTGCTCGGGCGCCAATGAAAAATCGCTAGCTTTTTAGCGAAACGACAACAAGATTTAACTATTTATTAAATGAGACGCGGTGTTCTTTAATTATTAAAATGGCTTTTAATGGCTTGGTAATTGTGTAATAACGATGTTAAATGTGCGAGTATTACTTTGCAAGTGATTTGCCTGCTGCCGCTACAAGTCAGCGGGCCGGCATAAGAAAAGTAATGCACAAAGAGAGCGCCACAGAGAGCGCAGTAAAGGGCGCGATAGAGAGCGCAAAGAAAAGGCTCAGAAGCTAAGTAGGGTGCTCCAACAATAACAAAATCACAATTACGAAAGCATTTGCGAGGCATGTTGCACTCAGAAGACCCTGCACTATATCTAGAAAAGGGAAGACTAATTTCTAGAGTTGGATGATAGATGTCTTCGGGCAGTGTTAAAGGAGAAGATCTAGAAACAACAGCATTATTAACATCATTAACAAACACCAGGTCGAGATATCTATGAAGGTGATTGTATATAGGATTAATTTGAACAAAAGAGAGTTCAAGAAGGCAATCTTAAAAGTCATTCGGTGACGAAGGAATAAGGTGAGGGGAATCATTAAAGAATGACCAAGAAATGTTTGGCAAATTAAAGTCCCCCACCATAACCACCAAGTCATTATCACGCAGGCGGGAACATACTTCTCTGATACAAGTGATATGGAGCATATAAACTTGAATATCAGAAGAAGGAGGTGATATATAGCGCTCGAGAAGGAGATGTTGTCTTAACGCAAATAAATTCCAGGTCGTCCGGCATATTAACGTGGACAATTTCCGACTGGATGGTCGATTTTATTGCAATCAGTACACCACCACCACGGCGAGTAGGTCTATCCCGTCTATCTCTATATATATAAAACAATTTGTCCTGACTGACTGACTGATTGGCAATCAACGCACAGCCCAAACGGTAAGAGCTAGGAAGCTGAAATTTGGACACAAGATCCCTATTATAGTGAAAGTGAGCACTAAGAAGGGGTTTCGGAAAATTCGAGCTCCAAAGGGGGGAAAACGAACTCCAACCTTTGTATGAAAAATCTACAATTTTTATCCGATTAACAAACTTAGTTTGTATACTCTCACAAAGAATACAAAAAAAAAACTGTATACTTGGATTTTCAATATTTTTCCTGCGGCCTGAATAATAATGATTTTCCGGTGGAAAATTCGGTAAACGAAAAGCTATTTGCAATCAACGCACAGCCCAAACGGTAAGAGCTAGGAGGCTGAAAATTGGACATGTTGTCTTCAGTGGTGTAGGTGAGCACTAAGAAGCGGTTTTGGAAAATTCGAACGCCAAGGGGGGGAAAACGGGCTCCAACGTTTGTATGAAAATTCTACAATTTTCATCCAATCAACTTCAACCTTAGTTTGTATACTCTCAAAAAGAATACAAGAAAAACTGCATACTTGGTTTTTCACCATTTTTCCTGGGACATGAAAAAGGGGGGTTTTCCGTGGAAAAATTGAAACACAATCAACACCCCACAGCCCAAACGGTAAAAGCTAGGAAACTGAAATTTGGGCTCAAGTATCCTATCATGGTGTAGATGCGCACTAAGAAGGGATTTTGGAAAATTCGAGCTCCAAAGGGGGTTTGGTTTTTATAATCTATTAAAAAATACAAAACAAAACTGCATACTCGGTTTTTCGAAATTTGTGTTGGAGCTTGAATTATTGGGGTTTTAATATTTATTCATTTTTTTCAAATGAAAAGTTTGTGTTATAAATTTTGTCCGATCGATTTCAAATTTGGGTAATATAATCTACGTAACTAAAATTACAACTTTGCATTTAACGATTTTTAAAATATGCATTTTACAAATGCAGGCAGAACAAACAATACAAAATATCAAACAGTTGGGGACAACTAAGTATACATACACACACACACACACACACACACATACATACATACAAGCAGCTGTTCGTGTAGTTGCGTGCAAACGGTTGAAGTAGCCAAAGCAAAATGTGAGACACTAATGTGTGAATGTTCATTTGTACACATGTATGTACATACATACATACAAAAGTACATTCGTCTTGCACTGACAGGGCAAGAAATGTTAATTAATTAAAAATTATTAACATTATAACATAAATATTTTGATGTTATTTTTTCTTTGTTTAGTACATTTGGCATAAGGGGTTTTTAGGACAACGGACTACAAGGGCGTACGCAGGTTGGGCAGGGGGGACATTGCTCCCCCTAGAAAGAACTTCGCATTATGAATTACACCAGCACCATATGTATTACATACGTACATACATATGTACATACGTCTGTATGTATAGTATGTACATATGTATGTACATCAATAAGTATGTATGTACGCTCATACATTCCTACAAGTATATACATACATATATAGGTTTGTATGTACAAGTATGCAGTGGGCCATCGAACACTGTTGTTTAATTGTAATAAATGGTGTTCTATGGTTTCAAATCAAAATTTTTAAAACAACAACTTCAAGTTATTGGCTCGCAAATCTTCTTTCGTTTTGATCATTTACGTCTGTTCATTGCATACGCATAATGCCAAAAGCTTACAGTTACAGTACACATACAAATACATTTGTATTTATGTATGTGTACAGTGAACAATCGAATACAGTATTATAATCAATAACTCTCAAACGATGTTTTTCGATGTATTTGTATTCGACATGTATTACGATATATCAACACAAGTATCGATATTTTCGATATATCGCATTTAATTTTATTATTGGGGTTTTAATATTTATTCACTTTTTCAAATGAATAGTTTGTGTTATAAATTTTGTCCGATCGATTTCAAATTTGGGTAATGTAATCAACATAACTATATCAACAAATTGGCATTCAACGATTAAAATATAGCAATATGTTTTTTACTTGCCATATATCAAATATCAAATAGTTGGGGACATAACATACACACACTCACACATACATACAACAAGCAACAGTTCGTGTCTATGTGTGCCCATGCATACATACATATGTACATGCATATGCATGTATGCCTGTATATGTATGTAGCATGTACATACAAAACAACAACAACAACTGCAAGTCATTGGCTCGCTCTTCTCTCGTTTTGACCATTTAATGTTAATTGCAAAGGCAAAACGCCAAAAGTTTACAGTTACCGTCGCTAGGCAACGACTGCGTAAGCGATAGTAAAGCAGAAACCGAATAAAGGAGCTACGCATATTCTGCTTCGCATTGCGGGCAGATGTATGTATGTATATGATTTGTTCTTATCGATCTCAATTAATAATTAGATTTTATTATTTAAATATTCTGCTTATTGCATTCAAACTTCGATATTTTGATGGTATCGGTGGCTTCAACTATCGAAAGTTTTACTCTAGCAAATTGAGATGAGAATTGTCAGTGCTTTTTGATCGTGGCTCATCGCTGCACGGCATTGACACGAGTGCCGTGTTTCATATTCCGAGCTTGTACGTGACCGTATTGACTCAATATGGCACGAAAAGGCTCAAATGTGAATTTAAAATTAGGATATTATCTTAAAACGTTGCGTTATCTCTATATATAAAACAGTTTGTCCCGACTAATTGGTGATCAACGCACAGCCCAAACGGTAAAAGATGAAATTTTGACTGAAGTATCCTTTCATAGTATCCATCATAGTGTAGGAGCACACTAAGAAAGGCTTTTGGAAAATTCTAGCTCCAAAGGGGGGAAAACGAGCTTTAAAAAATATTAGTTATAGTGGTCATGTTCGTTTAACGAAATAGTTTGGCAAGAACAAAAATGTAACGGACTACTGAACAATTTTTTGTCAAGAACAGAATATGTTCATTTAAATACCTTAAATGCTTTCCTACTGGTAACTTATAAGGTGAAAACATATGGGTAGGTTATGCACACACAAAATAAATACAATTGGAAACATTATATTGAGCCGGGTTAAGACGGGCAATACCTGCTAGTAGATTATAAAGTTATTAGACAAAATTTCAAAACCAGATATAGTAGGATTTAACCACGTCTCTGATAATGCAATTAAGTCAAATTCAAACGAAAAACTATCCCTATATAAAGTATTAAGTTTAGATGCAATACCTATAACGTTGTTAGTAGCCAGTATTGAAGAACTAACTGGCAAAGACATCTGAATTGGATTAGTGCGTTTTTTCTGTTTGAACTCATGAACTATCATATGCGGTGGCCAAAATTTTGGGTCGCAAATAGTTTCAAAAGCTTCAAACGGAACACTAATCTTAAAAGAAGCTATTTCTCGAGGCACGGAAAAATTAAATTTAGAAATGGAAACGCTAGCAGAAGATTTGCTAGCAATGTAAGCTGCGATAGACTCACAGCTAGTATCAGCAGACAGCCTTGAAACAAATACTTGTTTCCGAGGCGCTACGACTGTAAGGGCAGGAGGGCATGCAGATGAGGTAGAAGCAGTATCGACCGTTACACCAGAAGGCCGTTCGCATTGATCCTTACGAACGCGAGAAACAGGCTCAGATGGTTTATGAGATGGCGCAGCTGCTTCACTTTCCTGAGGGTGGGACAAAAATAGGCGCCGCTGAGACAGTTATCGGCGAGGGTAAAGGGGAAGTATCAAACAGAATACCTGGAGAGGTTGACGGAGACAGCATTGGGGAGCAGTCAATGTTTTGAAGAGTTAATGGGAGAGGAGCAGGCGATTGAGGCGACAAAGAGGGCGCGACGGAAGGCACATTCAAAAATTGGGTCTCCAACCTCTTTTTAGGTGGAGAATCAAATTTATACTTGCTAAGCAACTTAGCTCCTGAGTCGAAATCACTCGCAAGCTGCTTAGTCATCTTATGCAGCTTTACAAAATGATTTGTCACGTTATTGTACATACGCGAGAAATCAAATTGAATATCAATGCACGTAGGACAAGACCATTTTACACCGCCGCAGCCTTTTTTGGGCTTGGCCATGATCTTATCATGATCCCTCCCACTGAGACCAGCACACGCAATATGCATCATATTGTCACACAACCAGCAGCCTATGAACTGCAGTTGGTCACAATCCAGAGCATCTTTAAATGTGCAAGACTTCTTGCAGCACGACATATTAACCACACAAGTTTTATAGGGTTAATTACAAAGAAAGCACAAACTAAAGTGCGCGATCGCAAAGCACAAACAACAAAACGGCAGAAATAAAAAGCAACAGTACTACGCTGAGCGACGCTAAACGAAAGCTCTGATGCAAATTGGTGAAAGCGGGGGTACAACAACAATTAAGTGAGCGCGATGCAAAAGAAAAAATGCACTGAAACACACACACAAACTTGAAGATCAGAAGGGAGACGCCAGAAAAACGGAAGACAGAAAAAATAAGTAATAAGGCACCAACAACAAACACAGCAACAGAAGCCAAAATATTAAATAATAAATTTTTATACTTATCGCTGCACAAGTTATCACACCAAACACAACACAGTGTAGAGAATACAAAAAGCAAGCTTTATATGCCCAATTACAAATTTAAGTTCCAAAAGAACAACCAAAAATTAAATAAAATTGCGGAGCACAAAAAAGACGCGTCTGATAGACTCAAGAGAAAGCTCTCATTGTACCTTGCTCTGCGAAGCAAGAAGCGCTAAACGTTTAATAACTCTTATAATGTTTGCTTTGATCGCGCTCAATAATTGCTCTCTTTGTACATTTTCTTTTGTTATCCTCTTCTTAGTCTCTGCAGCTGCCAGTGCAGCTGCAATCGAAGTTAGTTGACCTAGATTCGCCGTGCCAATCTAACGCTTCTCGCTGTGCTGTTGTACGAGACAACGCACTTCTACTTTTGCGCATATTGTTTAAAGGCTAAACTATTTGAGTTGGTGGCCTCTTAAATTCGTGTATATTAATTCGGTTTATAGACAAACATAATTGGCCCTGCGCGGCAAAATATACATTACTTTACATTTGAAAAGAAATCGTTCTTGTGTTAATTGTCGTGTCTGACGCCCGCTTCAGACAAAACCCATAGACTAAAAAAGGCTACCGAAAAAGCTCGATGCCTCAACATTTACATAGGAATAAAAATAAATAATAATACTAGACTGTGTACACATATTTTGTACATCGCCTGAAATGTCATCATTTAGGGCGGATATTTGGGGCTCTATCTGATGGAATGGGAGCTTGGGAGCTAAAAGGACACCTTGAATATTGGATGCGAAGTAATTTTGCATACACGATTGTGGATTTAGAGTCGTGAAATGCATATTTGGTTTTGAACTAGTAGCAGCCGTAGTGTGCGTGGTTGCACTTGTAGCTGGGGGAACGATGAATATTTGATCATCACCTGGATTCAGAGTTGTGGACTGTATATTTGAATTTGATGTAGTAGCAGCTACATTGTGCTTGGATACGCTTGTAGCCGGTGTCGATGATGGAGGAGCACCACGCTGCAGCAGTGGCGCTCTTTCTACGTGAAACAGTCAATTGCCTCTAGAGCTCAATGCCGCTCTACCAGTAATCTATTTAACTCAAGCCAAGCCCGTGTGCCGCCTTTATTCTTTTGAGATTGCTTCCATAATGATAGCGTTATTTTAAAAAGCTTACACGTGCATAAGAACATTAGGACACAATCCCAATATGGGAGTTCTCAAGAGCCCTCAAGCATCATTGGAGCGTACTTTTTAAATATTTTAGTGCAACTGCTGATTTTTGGGCTTTAGGCAAAAGGCTAAATACGAACTTGAGCTGGCTAATTATTAAAAGCCTTACACAGCCTAAACACACGGTCCCAGCTTCACATATTTATAGCCTGTACCCAAAGGGTAAAAGGCTATATTAAATTTGTGCGAATGTATGTAACACACAGAAGGAGGCGTGGCAGACCCCACAAAGTATATATATTCTTGATCAGCATGACGAGACGAGTCGATCTAGCCCTGTCTGTCTGTCCATATGAACACCTGGATCTCAGAGACTATAAGAGCTAAAGACACCAAATTTTTCACAAAGATGCGGTATGTGTGTACGCTGTGCAAGTTTGTTTTATTTTTTTGATTTTCCCCCCCACTTCACCCCTATGGGGGTTTTCCCGATTTTCCATTCGTATAATCGCCTATATTTCGGAGACTATGAGACCTAGGAACACAAAATTTTAGTCCCAGATGCCTTATGTGAATACGCAGAAAATGTGTATTTTGGAATTTTCCTCCCTCCCCCCTCTCCCATGCAAATTGCGATTTTCTCTAACTCCTGTAATTCTTGGAACTTCGACAAATTTTGCAAATACTCCCAGTTAGTAATTATGTATCCGTATGCCAAGTTTCACTATGATAGACCGATTTAACAAGAAGTTATAGCCATAAATATATTTGCTGCTGCAGCGCTGCCCGCGGCTGTTGTTGATGTTGCTGTTTGGTTGACTGAGAACATGCTTACACAGACACGAATAGACGCGCATAAACATACATGCACTCACATAGACGCAATTGCTTTGTATATGTGCAATTGTACACCCTTTACGTGAGTTCGAATACCAAAAGAGGTAAAATCGATCCAAATTTTTTTTTTTAATTCTCTTACTTTTTTAATTTCTATATTTATTCTAAACAGAGTATTTCAAAGTCGGGACACCCGACTTTAGCTTTTTTACTTGTTTTTTTTTAAGTTTCTTAATTTTTTGTATTTTTTATAATTATTGTAAACATATTGTAAAGGCATTTCACTTAGTTTTAAGATTATTTAAGGGAATTATAATTGAAAGCAACGCATTAGTTGAGAGAAAATTGTCGTACACTGCAGATGCCTGCGAGCAGCATAATTGCAATTGCCGCTCTTATGTTGTGCTTACGGCGGCGGCCTTTGATTTGTATGTAGCTTCGCTACAATTAAAGTGACACTTGCTAATTGGAAGTCTAGCTATGCGAACGCGTGATAATTATTCTTAGCCCAATAAATCGTGCATAGAAAGACACCGCCTTTCTTTATATAAAATTGGTGAATCTTTTGCTTTTGCCATACCGGCAAGTTACCGGCTTAAAGCCGTTCATTTTGGCGCCCCCGGGTGGACTGCTGGAGTCTACTCCCTCGTTGGATCTAACATTGACTCGGCTTTCGACTTGCCATTACCGTCGTGGTGGTGTCTACTGGTCTTACTGGTGTCTTCGATCTGCGCGAGATTATTGGCGGTGTTCTCCTGGACAATTGGACGTTTGGCTACACTCCCAACCGATGAATTGCCACAATTTTCAGGGAAGTTCACATCAGGTAACGAGTGCGAAAAATAAATTGCGGCCACATTTGTCGACTTGTGTGTGTATTTAAACGCCAAATTGCGACACATATGTACATACATACAAGTGCATAAATATATGTACACATATAAATTTGTGCAACTCACTTATAAATTTATATGCACAAATTTATATGCTATACTCATTTGTAAATTTAGCAAATAGAGTGGACCGTAATTTTTTTGGCAGTCGGCATCTCACTTAAAGAAATATATAATTACTAACGCACGGCTGTTGGAGCTTTATACAGTAAATAAAGTTTGAAAGAAAACATACATACATACATATATTTGCGTGGAAAATTGCATTTATTTATTTCTTGCTATCCTATAAATACATACATATGTACATACTCGTACATACACAATACATAAGCACATATCCAAACGTTGGTTGGAAATTTGTCGCGCCAAATCAGTGTATGGAAAAGGTCACTGCACTGCGCTAAGTCGCCGTTGCTTAATTTCTTCTGTACATGCTTTCTTGCTGCACTGGTCAATCCGTCGCTAGCGGACGTTGTACATAGGAATATACTTAGGTACAAGTGCAGTAGGAGAATTACAATTGCAACAGGCGAGGCTGCGTTTGCGTGCACTGATTTTGGCAGTTTTGGTTTGCCTTGCCGTTCTGCTAATTTGTTCGTTTCGTTATTGTTGTTGTGCTGCTGTCACACTGCAGCAGCGTTGGCTCGTCCGTATATCGCTGATTCTCTCCCGCTCTCTTTGCTTCGGTGCCCATATCGTTGGTACACTACTGGCTCGCTGCTATCGTGTAGCTTGAATTCGTCGTCGACTGCGTTGTCGGCGTTGGTAGAAATCAGCTGGACAGTTCGCTGTTTGGTAACTTTAGAGTTTGGTACGCTATTTGTTTGTGCGCGCCAGCTGCAGTGTACACGTAAACAACAACATAAACACACTTTCGTCTAGCAGAACAGTAATGGCTAACAATTTAGTACCACTGTACTACAATTGAATCACTTTATTACAGCCTTTTGCATACCTTTATTTTGTAAATATGCCTGGCAAAAGAAGCAAGCAAAACCGAAGCAGGGCATTAGACGACCCTGTCTCAAATAAATTTGACTGCTTGCTTTAGCCACATGCCAATGTCGTTCGCGATATCGACGAATAAAAAGTTCTATCCAGACAACTTCTGGCAGCATCGAGCCTTTTGAAGTTGAGTGCCGATTGGAAATTTTGTCCCGGTATATTGATAAAGCCTTTGACCTGCAGGAAGAATTAAACAGAATCGATCCGGCCTTAGTGTCAAGGGCAGACTTGGAGATTCTCTGCGTCTCAGCTAAAGCGCTTTTGATGAGCAAAGGCGGACGGCCAAAGCCTCTTAGGGACAGCGTAGTGAATTCCACAATATTTGCATCCTCGCATAGCAAACAGTTGCCCTCAATGAAGTTGCCACGGTTTGGTGGTAGCTATTCGGACTATAAGAACTTCATTGGGCTGTTTGAAAATCTAGTGGACAATGACGTATCACTTTCAAATATTGAAAAGTTTAATCATTCGCTGTCATGCTTAGAGAAAGAAGCACTAGGAACGGTCAAGGCCTATCAAGTTACCGAGGAAAATTACCCAAAGGCACTGGCAGCTTTGAAGCGCTTTTACGACCACAGCTGTCTTATCGTGTTTGATAGCATTGCCAAACTATTTGACCTTCCGAAAATGCTGCTTGTTCTTTGCGTTCGTTGATTGATAACGTTCGCGCTAGCTACGAATCACTGCTATCCTTAGGCAATGACAAACAAATTTCTAACGTCAAGCTCATACACTTGGTCATGAGTAAAGTTGATCCCAATACTCGTTCAAAGTGGGAAGAGAGCCTCGACTATAGCAAACTTCCGTCTTTGGAAGACTGCGAGGCATCTCTCAACAGACGCTACCAGCACTTATCTGCTGAGGAATCATCTTCTGGTCGCTCCCGGACTCAAAAACAAAATTTTGATGCGTCAAAGAAAGGTGGCAATATAGCACTGGCAGTTGCACAAGCCAGTCCCCCACTGAGTCCGAAGTGTTTGTTTTGCCAAGCGATTGACCATTTTATACATTCGTGTACTCAATTCGCAGCACTTAACCGCGACGAACGATTTAAGTTCGTGAAAATGTGCCCCTTGTGTATAAACTGCCTAAGGAAAGGTCACACAACAAAGGCATGCAAATCGACTACATGCTCGATCACTCGCTTGCCCTCGGGCCGTCTTAGTGTATCGTTTCCGTTTAAGTCCAGTCCGCAGTCACTTGGCAGCTCCTATGAAACAGTTAAAAGGCGCTTTCTAGCCTTAGAAAGGAGATTGTCCAAGCAGCCAGACGTACATGCCATGTACATAAGTTTCATGACTGAGTACATATCTTTCGGACATATCAACGCAATCGACAACACGGTCCCGACATAGCCGCACTATTTTATTCCGTATCAGTGCGTGCTAAGACCGCAAAGCACCTCAACAAAGTTGCGAGTTGTATTCGACGCGTCGAGCGACGCGTCGTCCCAAGTGTCGTTAAATGACATACTCATGGTTGGGCCGACTATCCAGCCATGCTTATATTCAACTTTATTGCGGTTCCGACTTCGACCGTTTGCTTTGTCCGCTGACATTGCCAAAATGTATCGGCAAGTCGAAGTCGTGGAATCACAACGCAAGTTCCAACTGATTATTTGGAGAAAATATACCACAGAATCATTAAAATATACCGTTTGAACATATGGTACCGCTTCGGCACCGTTTTTGACAATTCGATTAAATACTTACCAACGATACGGCAGGACGAGCTGGTAACCGTGCTGGTGGAAGTGGAGGCGATCCTCAACTCGCGACCGATCGTAGCAGACAGCGCCAGCCCAAACGACGGAGAGGCCGTCACTCCAGCGCATCTACTCGTCGGAGGAACGCTGGTAGCGCTGCTTACAGGGTTAACGCAGCCCGTAACAGACGTCAAACTGACGTACTTAAGACGCTGGCAGCTAATCTCAGGCATCAAGCAGCGGTTTTGTGCCGATTGGTCCAAAGAATACCTGCCGTTGTAGTCGTCCACGAGGTCAACGCTCCTCCTTAGCAGTGGATGCCAGTCGTTGAGGAGACAACAAAAGGCGCCGATGGTAAAGTCCGCGTGGCGACCGTCAGGACGAAGGCTGTTTAATCGGGCGATACACCGTCTTGCGCCATTGCCTACCAATATTTCACACTGCGTGCCTTCAACGTGGCAGATGTAAAGGCATTTCACTTAGTTTTAAGATTATTTAAGAGAATTATAATTGATAGTAGTTAAGAGAAAATTGTCGTACACTGCAGCTGCCTGCGAGCAGCATAATTGCAATTGTCGCTCTTATGTTGTGCTTACGGCGGCGGCCTTTGATTTGTATGTAGCTTCGCTACAATTAAAGTAACACTTGTTAATTTGAAGTCTAGCTATGCGAACGCGTGATAATTATTCTTAGCCCAATAAATCGTGCATAGAAAGACACCGCCTTTCTTTATATAAAATTGGTGAATCTTTTGCTTTTGCCATACCGGCAAGTTACCGATTTAAAACCGTACACATATGTACAGAGTATTTCAAAGTCGAGACTCCCGACTTTAGCTTTTTTACTTCTTTTAAAATTGCAAAATTGCAAATACATTTTAACTTTGATTTATTATTTTATTAGAATTTTTTCTCGTTTTATTAGTATATTAATTATTAATTATTATTAATTTTGATAATATTATTGTATTGGAACAAATCATACTGGAATGCTATATCCAATTGACTTGTCACCCTGATCAAATATATATATATATATACGTTTTCAAAGTGGTCGATTTATCGCATTTTAACCGAACATTTGGGCTTACGAAAGGTGTGTGCACGGTTTGTTCCGCACAAATTGACTGACGACCAAAAATTGCTCAGAATCCGTCTCATCGATCGACGCTTGTGACCGATTATTTGACCAAAAATCACATTTTAACCATTAACCACTCGCCGTATTCACCTGATATGGCACCGTGCGACTTCTACCTTTTCGGAAAAATGCATTTGCCCATGAAAGGAAAGCGTTATGCAGACGTAGAGGCCATTCAAAAGGCTTGCACCGTCATACTGGCGGCCATACCGGCCAACGAGCTAAAACACTCGTTCGACATGCTTTTGGATCGTGCAAAAAGTTGTATTGAAGCAGAAGGAGACTATTTTGAATAAAATAAATTGATTTTGCCGAAAAAACCATTTGTTCTGTTTTTTTTTTTAAAGTCCTGTGTGCTTTGGAACACACCTTGTATATATAATTACGTAGTTTTTTCACTACATGAGTCTACTGAATACTTCTGCTGAGGTTGATGGATACAATCTGAGTAATGCAATTGGATTTGGATCTTGTGTTTCTATGGTTGTCTTAGATTTAACCTTGAAATATATGCAAACAATACAAGTTAATACAGTTATACAGACTGTGATATTGTTATTTGATATTAATTATACTCTGTACATGAAATGAACAAGGGTATATTAGGTTTGGGCGAGCTGAAAAATGTAACAGGCAGAAGGAGGCGTGGCAGACCCCACAAAGTATATATATTCTTCATCAACATTACAAGGCGAGTCGATCTAGTCCTGTCTTTCAGTCCGTCTGGCTGTCTTACAGCCTGTCCGTATGAACACCTGGATCGCAAAGACTTTAAGAGCCTTTCACAAATTTTCACAAAGATGCCTTATGAGTGTACGCTGTGCAAGTTTGTTTTATTTTTTTAATCCCCCCCCCCCCACTTCCACCCTTATGGAGGCTTTCCTGATTATCCATTCGTATAATCGCCTATATCTCGGAGACTATAAGAACTAGGAACACCAAATTTTAGCCCTAGATGCCTTAAATGAATAGTGATCTCACATAACTCCACTAATTCCTGGAATTTCGAGCTCAAATTTTGCAAATACCCCCAGTTAGTTATTATGTGTCCGAATGCTAAGTTTCACTATGATAGACCGATTTAGCAGGAAGTTATAGCCATAAATATATTTGCGGCTCAAGTGCAGCCCAGATGTTCTTTATGCTTGTGTTTTGGTTGACTGCAAACATGTTCACACAGACCTGAAAAGACGCGCATAGACATTCATACACTCACATAGACGCAATTGCTATGTAAATGTGCAATTATACACCATTTAAGTAAGTTCGAATACCGAGAGAGGTAAAATCAACCAGAATTTTATTTTAATTTTTTTTAATTTCTATAATTATTCTAAACATATGTACAGAGTATTTCAAAGTCGGGAAACCCGACTTTAGCTTTTTTACTTGTTTTATTATATCCTGTACCCAAAGGGTAAAAGGCTATACTAGTTTTGTACGAATGTATGTAACAGGCAGAAAAAGGCGTGGCAGACCCCTCAAAGTATATATATATATATATATATATATATATATTATTGACAAGACAAGTCGATATAGCCATGTCCGTCTGTCCATCCAAACTTGGTATCGAGGTTCCCCTAAGTCCTAGGCAGGTTAGGTTTATTTTTTTATTCTGATACACAAACCCCACCCCTATTTAATCGTATATTTTCATTTATTTCCTGGCAATCTTGTCTTATAATGGTATCATTTATATTCCAGGTAAAGATATTGTTTGGTTCTACATATTTAATTATTTGTTTGACTGTTATAGGGACGAAATTACATATCGGGTTGGTTCTTTTTATAATATTCTTAATACTTTCATCGTTTATTTCTTTGAAATCTTGGTTATAAATTTTGTTTGGTTCTTCAAAATATGTTACTTTTTCTGAATGATCAAGCTGATAACCATTACTATCCGGTTAATATTAATGGTATGAACAGTTTTTTGTTTAAGAAGGATGTGTGATATGATAAGTATTTGATTAGTGCTAATCCAGGTTGATGTTTTGGTTAGCAATATGTTACTACTGTCTACTTTTTCTAACATGTCGTAATTAAGTAATTTTAGATTGAATAGACCCAGTCTAGAATGTTGCATTTCCATTGTAATATCTTCCATATATTCGATAAATTGGATCAGTTCGTATAATAGCTGTTATCTGTTACTCTGTTTATCTTCAAATTCTTTAATCTTTTGCATATTATTATTGATCAACTGAATCACGTCGTCTATTTCATGTAAGCTAATTGAACTCGTTGCTACTGATTCTAGTTGGTTTTGGATTTTAATTATCATCTAATGTTCCAAGTAGGTAAATAAACGCGGATCCTACTATATTAATCAATCCACGTTTCTGTCTTATTTGTCTGGTGTATGGTTATACCATTAAGTTCCCTCAGCATTTTGTTATGTAATTATTTGTGGGATATTAGTGTAGTTAGTCACTTTAGTGTTGAAGTAATAGGCTAGGTTATTTATATCAGTAAGATTGATGCGAAAACAACGTATTCTGATGGGATTTTTATTGGTTTGTCGGAAAATAGGAGGTATCCATGGTAAGTATCGATGTTATTGATCTGAATTATTTGAGTTTGACATAATTTCATACAGGTGAAAATCTTTTTTTGTTTCTTGAATTGCGTCTTGTAGTAGTGTGTTTCTCTGTTTCTATTAGTAATAATACCCTGTACCCAAAGGGTAAAAGGGTATATTAGTTTTGTGCGAGTGTATATGGAACACACAGAAGGAGGCGTAGCAGACCCCACAAAGTATATATATTCTGGATCAGGATGACAAGCCCAGTCGATCCGTCTGTCTGTCTGTATGAATGCAACGATCTCAGAAAGTATAAAAGCTAGAATAACCAAACTTGGTATCCAGATTCTCCTGAGCCCGAGAAAGGACGAGTTTGTTCATTTTTCTGATGCACTCCCCACTCTCCCCTATTCATGATTTTCTATAACTCCCGTATTTCTTAGAATTTTGTAGTCACATCCACTTAGTGATTATATATCCGTATACTAAGTTTTATTATGATAGGTTGATTAGAAAGAAAGTTATAGCCATATAACCAGGCCCAAGCTCTGTCCGCACCTGTATTTGTTGCTGCTGTGACATAGTTGTGTAATGCACACAAGTACACAAACACGCATAGACACGATTCTGATGTAAATATAAATGTATGTATGCATGTATGGAATATTTTATATTTAATTTAATTAATTAATTAAATTACCCCACAAAGTATATATATTCTTGATCAGCATGACGAGACGAGTCGATCTAGCCCTGTCTGTCTGTCCGTCTTTCCGTATGAACACCTGGATCTCAGAGACTATAAGAGGTACAGACACCAAACTTTGCACAAAGATGAGTTTGTTTTATTTTTTTGATTTTCCCCCAACTTCCCGATTTTACATTCGTATTATCGCCTATATCTCGGAGACTATAAGACTTAGGGACACCAAATTTTAGTCCAAGATGCCTTATGTGAATACGCAGAAAATGTGAATTTTCGAATTTCCCTCCCTCCCCCCTCTCCCGTGCAAATCGCGATTTTCTCTAACTCCCGTAATTCTTGGAACTTCGACCAATTTCGCAAATGCCCCCAGTTAGTGCTTATGTGTCCGTATGCCAAGTTTCACTATGATAGACCGATTTAGCAAGAAGTTATAGCCATAAATATATTTGCTGCCCAAGCGCTGCCCGCAGATGTTGTTGATGCTGATGCTGTGGTTGACTGCAAACATGTTCACACAGACACGAATAGACGCGCATAGACATACATACACTCACATAGACGCAACTGCTATGTAAATGTGCAATTATACACCTTTTACGTGAGTTCGAATACCGATAGAGGTAACATCGCATAAAATTTTTTTTAATTTTCTTAATTTTTTTAATTTCTATAATTATTGTAAACATATGTACAGAGTATTTCAAAGTCGGGACACCCGACTTTAGCTTTTTTACTTGTTTTTTGTGGGGTGGTACAGGGTATTTAAGAGTTTAGCCTGCTCGACTTTAGCATTCCTTTCTTGTTTTGTCGTCGGCAGTTGGTTCGACATTCTTGGTTAGTTTAAATGGGTTTTGCAATTTGCCATTTTGTAATGATCCCTTTCTATATCTAGTGTCAACTTCGTTTTCTTTTATGTTTTTGTTCATTTTGTTTATTTTGATTTGCTTGTTTTGTTGTGTATCAAGAAATATGTGAGCGGGAGTTCGTCCAGTAGTGTCGTGTTTAGTTTTGTGATTGTAAATATAAAGTATTGTCTCTATCTTGCTTAGTTTGGCTTCACTGTCGTCTGAGTTTTTTCGTTTATTGTTTTGTGGAGTCTTTATATCAGCTACGTCTGTTTTCGTTGTATTGAGTTGTAATTCTCTATCTTCGCTCTCGAGGCATCTTTTAAAGGCTAAGCTGGCGAATGCAACATCTCTGTCAGCTTTTAAAAGTCTGGGTTTACCCAACTAATTAAATATGAGCATAAGGGCATTTTTACATTCTATCCAATCTTTTGTTTTTATTTCTTCAAGAGTAGCGAATTTAGTATAGATGCCTAAGCAGCTCAAATAATGATTGCCTTCGGAAGAATAAATGTCTATTACAAATTCATCGCGGCAATGTTCGGGTTTGGTGTGATTTTCATTGGTATGTTTGTGTTACGATGTTCCGTTTTTGCTAAATTGCATATTTGACATTCGCTAATTATATTTCGAATGAGGAGTTGGCTATTGGGAAAATAGTATGTCTCACCGAAAAGTTTTGTAGTTTTCTGAATTCCTGGATGTAGAAGTTTCTCATGTGTGGTTAGAACTAATTCTTTAAATTTTGCATAAGTAGGTATGTTTTTTAATAAAATAAGACTTCGGACCATTTTGGTATATTTTGAATTAATAGTTTATATGCACTTTGAATAGTTTCGAAATCTGTATCCCTCGCTATGTATAGAGCAGTATTTGTAGAATAAAAATAATTAAGTAAAGAAGACGTATATGATTTGTTTTTTGAAAAAATCTCATATTGTGTGGGACCTTTGGAAAATATAACTTGTTGTTTATGGCAATTGATGGGTTTCTCTGACAAGCCTATTAAATTGCTACTATCTTCCCCTGCGCTATGTTGTGTAGACTCACCGAAAAATTTTTATTCAGCATAGGGCGTCGGCGACATGGTTTTCTTTTCCTTTAATGTATTTTATATCAAAGTCATATTCTGAAAGTCTAATTTTCCATGTCATTAATTTTGCATTAGATTCTTTTAATTTGTGCTGCAAACATAATGGTTGGTGATCGGATGCTACTTCAAAGTGTCGCCCTAATAAATAATGTCGAAAGGTTTTAGTTGCCCAGGCTATAGCTAGCAATTCCTTTTCTATGGCGCTGTAAGTCACTTCATGCTCGTTTAAAGTTCTACTGATGTAACTAACAGGATGTCCATCTTGTGAGAGAACGGCTCCCTACGTTGCTCGCATCTGTGGTTAATATGAATTTTCTTTCAAAGTTTGGTATTTTTATACCCTGTACCCGTAGGGTAAAAAGGGTATATTAGGTTTGTGCAAAGTATGTAACATGCAGAAGGAAGCATCTCCGACCCCATAAAGTATATATATTCTGAATCAGCATGACGAGAGAAATCGATCAAGACATGTCTGTCCGTCTGGATGAACGCCAGGATCTCAGAAATTATAAAAGCTAGAATAACCAAAGTTGGCATCCAGATTCTCCTCCAGATTCTCCCCCCCTTCCCCCGCTACAGAATTTTGTCATTAGCGTCCACATTTCAAATGCTACCTAAACCAAACTTTGCACACATAATTTATATGTAATTGTCTACTGTTGTTCAATTCAATTCGGTCAATTCTAAGAAAAGTTATTAGCAAAACAAATTCTCGCCAGCACAACCCCCCCAAACTGCAGCAACAAGTTCGCTCTTCTTCTTCCTCTTTTTGCTGCTGCTATGGGCGCATATAACTCAGTGACGGAAGTTTACCTGGGTACAGGGTATTACACTGTCGGGCTTGCTCGACTGTAGCGTTCTCTCTTGTTAAAATTGGGTTTTCGGAGATTTATAATTTCAGATTTTGAAATGTTTCTATGTAATCTTTTTGTTTAGTGTCTACTTTGGCTCCTTTTTTCAAACACCTAGTCAAGGGTTTAGCAATGTCGGCAAAGTTAGGTATGAATTTTCTATAATAGCCTGTGAGAAGAAGGCTTTCATTTCTTTGGGTTTGTTTGGTAATGGATATTTTACTATGGCTTTTATTTTGTCGGGGTTTGGTTTAATTCAATCTTTAGTGATGACGTGTCCTAAAAAGCTTGTTTCCTGTTTTAAAACTTTCTAAGTTTTCTTGTAATAGTTTTCCGAAAACTGCCTGCAGGGATTATAAATGTTCTTCTAGAGAGGTGGATAAAACTATGATGTCGTCTAAGTACACCAAGCAATTTTTGTTTAGAGGCGGACGAAGTAAGTTGTACAACGTTGAAATGTGGCGGGGGCATCTTTAAGCCCAAATGGCATTCGTGTGTATTCACAATGACCGTGCTTGGTTGAGAATGCGGTCTTAGGTATTGATTCTGTATCCATTTATATTTGGTGGAAGCCTTTTGCAAGATTTATTGTCGTGAAATAATTACATTACATTTACCTAGTTTGCCTAATATTTCATCCATTGTGTTTTGTATACGGTATCTGTCGTTTAGATTTTCTTTATTTAAATGGTCTTGTAGCAACAGGTTATACGGAAGCGTGGAGTTATGCTTTTCATGGAATAAAGGGTATTCTTGACTATGATTTTGTTCGGTAGTGTTGCTTGTATTGATTAATTTGTACTCTTTATTAAATAGATTAACCGTTCCTTTTTTGTAGTTTATTATTGCATTACCTTTAGACAAAGAATTGTGTCCAATCATCATATCATATTGGTCTGAGAAACGGTGAATTAAAAACTCTTGAGCAATAGGGAAATAGTTGTTCGGTGGCAAGTTTGTGATTTCATTTATAATTAGTGGGCCGTTACTACAGGTAGTTGGATGGGTGTTTCGAAGATATTTCGAGTCAACATATTTATTGTGGAACCAGTATCAATAAGGCACCTTATTTTATTTATTTATTTAAAGTTAGAAACTTACACTGACAGGGTTTGAATAGCTATAACCACCAGGATCTTAAGCTACTTGTATTACAATCAATGTAAGAGTATGTACAAGTAATTTAAAAAGAAACAAGATACATGTGTAGTTTTTTGAAGCACGAATTAAATACATTAACTTAAACATTATTTGTTATCTAGTATTTATATTAGGTAAGTAGCGGCATAACTTAAAGAGTAAGATTTAAATTTTATCATAAATCTGAGCTTTGTGAAGGTATTTAATTATTAATTTTGTATTCTCAATAGAAGGTGCAGAAAGAAATGTGGCTGGATTAGTGATTCCAAATGTAAATTTTCTTAAAACCGAGGTGGTAGGTCATGTACCAATAATATTATTTTTCATGTCAACGGAAGGTGTATTACATAAAAAATTGAAAATTTTCCTCTTGTTCTGTATCATATTGTTCGTTGTGATTTGGTACTGTTTTTTCTTCTTCTGTCTGGTTTGAGTTATCGTAACCTTGTTTTAGAGTGTCATAAATTGGACTAGGGATGCCATACGTTTGGTAAAAATGAGGGTCAACTTGTTTGTTATAAATGTTTTCCGATCGATTTAAAATTTGGGGCCCGTAATCTACATTCATAACTATATCTACAAATTGGCAATTAATGATTTTCAAAATATAGAAATATGTTTTTTACTTGCCATATGCAGCAACAACAAATAACAAAGAACGCAAATATCAAATACAATAGTTGGGGACATCACATACGCACACTCACACACACAACAAGCAACAGTTCGTGTATATGTGTGCGGTTCTCTACGTACGGTTGAAAAAGTAAAGAGAAACTTACATGCATATGTACATACATATGTACATACATACATACATATGTATGCATATAGCATGTACGTACATTCGTATGTATTTATACATTGGACAATCGAACACTGTTGTTTGATTGTAATAAATAGTGTTCTATGGTTTTAAATCAAAGTTTTAAAACGAAAAACAACAACAAATTCAAGTTATTGGATTCTTTCGTTTTGCTAATTTACGCCTGTTTATTGCAGGGGGAAAATTGTCAAAAGTTTACAGTTACCATCGCTAGGCAACGACTGGGTAAGCTATAGTAAAGCAGAAGCCGAAAATGGACCTACGCTCGCTCAATCCTAAAATTGCGACATTTCTAGCATATGTGTGTTTGTGCAAACATAGTTAATAATGCAACGGATTCATACATACATACATATTTATGCATACATATGCACGTACATACATACATATGTATGTATTGTAGAAAAATAATTTAACTACTATAAACTATGAGAGTGAGAGAGAGGCAGAGCTATTATGCAATTCATGTACGTATGTATGTGTATGCATACACATAGCAAATTAGTCAATTACCGCCGACTATCGATTGTCTGTAGAAAAAAATCGATGTTTTTTGATGCGATGCCTCACCATATTTCGTCGATGTATTGCGATATATCAATGAAAAATATCGATGTATTCGATATATAATCAGAACAGAAGAGCGTACGTTTGTATTTAATTAAATAAAGCCTTATTGTTATAAGTCTCATTGGTTTTTAGGAAAATTTTGCAAAAACAATATTTTATTGACACGCTTGGCTTGCAAACGGCTAAAATAAGATTCATTTTTGATATTCAAATTAAAATTAATTTACCTGGACTTTAAAATTTAAATAAAATTTGCACTTACCAGATTTATCGCTAACTTTTTCGTAATAATTCCATACGGCACCTTTTTGGTTTGGTGCCATGATAATTGATTTCTGTATACAAAATAACGCAATTAATTGAATCAAGAATGGCTAAAAGTAAAAGCAATCTTAACAAAAGCAATTTAAAAGGTTCAGCACACTCAAACAAGAAATTGCAAACGTATGTGTTACACGTGTACACGTGTACATACGGCGTGCAACAGACTTGATCCACTTTGCTTTGGCGCTGTTTGCACGATTGTGCAATTGTGCAGCTTTACACATACTATTTAATCTTTCAAGTACATTTAATACATGCATTAAAAAAATTACGTCTCTTAATAAATAGACTGAAATATATTTATGTTTTATTAAAGGCGTGCGCCCAAAGCACTAACCATACAACATACATATGTATATGTAGATGCGTCATTTCATACAACGAAAACGTCCCATCAAAATTGTTAGCGACAGCTCCCATAGCTGTTCGGGTATTTGCCGAATGGGAGCTGTCGCACTTCGGCTATGAGCCGACTGGGAGCTGTCGCATTCGTGCTCTCTGTGAGCGAATTTCATTTCATTCGCAGAGAGGCAGTCAACAGAGACGGTCGGTTCACGCCGCTTATGCTCTTTGTATGTGTGCATACACATATATACATGTATATGTTTATATGTATTTGGTCTTTTGCTGTTTGCGAGCAGCAGCTTCAATTTCGTTTTCAGATTTTACCTGCTACATGGGCATGAGAATTTCATACACTGTTGCCATATTTCTGTCGCATTGTATTTTGGGATGCGTATGCAAGTGAAGTTTGTCAATAGTGTATGGGTTTCTCATAATGCCTATAAAAGCACACATACATATAATTACATACATATGTATGCGTGCAAATGTTGTGTTCATATGCAGACACTTCATATATGAACGCGTGGCAGTAGCCTTGACTTTGTCATGACCTGCCTCAACTTATATTTATGCACAAGCTATTTTGTTGATAGACTATTTCTTATTTTTGTTTGACTTGCATATTAATTACAAAATATTTGGTAAAAATGACAGTTGGCATTTAAATCAAATTAATTCAAAAATATTAGTTTAAAAATATTTTATTTTATTTATGTTCTTGGTAAAAATGTCGGTTGGCAAATTAGCCGATATTTAATATGGAAATAAGTACATTTAAGGGTCGCAAAATGTGGTAAAATTTGTAAAACAAGTGTAATTAAATAAATAAAAATACATATATGTTTATATGTATGTATGTACATCTTTTGATAATTTAATATATATTGTTTTTTTTAATTCGCCGCTCAAATTTGTTACCGATCTAATATTGTATATGAGCAAACATATTACATCGGTATCCAGGGAACACCACGTGGAGGCCATCAACATTTTAATGGGGTCGTAAATTAATAGGACCTTTGAGTCGACTTGAAATGACTTAATTTCAAAAATGCATAACATTTTAATTACTATTTATAAGTGTTTGAAATAAAGTCAAATCCATGTTCCCCACTTAATATTGCCTTATTTAGTGTATTAACTAACATGTAAATATTTAATATTTGCTATTATTTGAACATAAAGTAAGAAAAAATTCTACTGCTTAATTATTTTTAATTTATTTAAAGCTACCCTGGAGTTCTTACTACCAGCAATCCCATCTGTTATCCATTTAAAATTGTTTCTAATTAAAATCAAAATGAAATCATTAAGTAATTGAGTTCTGTGATTATAGCACGGATCAGACTCTGTAAACCAGCATGCGTATTTATCTAACTTTGATGTAATGAATACGCATTTTTGAACTATTGTTTTTTTCAATTGGAATCTGTGAGACTTTGTCTCGAAATACCGTTTAAAAACATCAAAGTGTATTTTAATTAAAGTGAAAAAATCATCGGATGGAGCTCTAGGTTTATGGTTACTATTAACGTAACCGAAGTTTTTATTTAGTATTAAATACTCGGAAGTACATTGGATTTCATCGGACGGTTTCAACAGATTTGAACACACTTTGCAGTCGTGTTTCTTCAAGAGCTTATACAAGAGATACCCTGCAAAATAACGTAAAGCATTCTCATTGAAAGCGTCTTGAATATTCAAATCTGTTGCTTCTATGGCCAATTCTAACTCGAATTCGTCATCAATGAAAATCAAATCATCATCTTCAGATGATGTTAGCTCTAATGAATTTGTGTTGGAGCTTGAATTATTGGGGTTTCAATATTTATTCACTATTTCAAATGAAAAGTTTGTGTTATAAATTTAGTCCGATCGATTTAAAATTTGGGTAATGTAATCAACATAACTAAATCTACAACTTTGCATTCAAGGATTTTCAAATTATGCGTTTTACAAAAGCAGGCAGAACAAACAATACAAAATATCAAACAGTTGGGGACAACTAAGTATACATACACACACATACAAACAGCTGTTCGTGTAGTTGCGTGCAAACGATTGAAATAGCCAAAGCAAAATGTGAGACACTAATGTGTGAATGTCCATACATATGTGCACATCTATGTATGTACATATGTATCTACATATGTATGTATGTACATTCGTCTTGCACTGACAGAGCAAGATGTGTTAATTAATTGAAAATTATATAACATTTTTAAAAGTAATTTTTTCTTTGTTTAGTGCATTTGGCATTAGGGTTTTCATTAATACCTTTATGCAGCAACAACAAATATCAAATAGTTGGGGACATCACATACACACACTCACACACACAACAAGCAACAGTTCGTGTCTATGCGTGCGGTTCTCTACGTACGGTTGAAAAAGTAAAGAGAAACATACTTGTACATGTATGTATGTATGTATGTATGCCTGTGTATGAATATAGCATGTATGTACATTCGTATTAATGTATACATTGGGCAATCGAACACAGTTGTTTGATTGTAAAAAAATATTGCTCTAAAACAACAACAACTGCAAGTCATTGGCTCGCTCTTCTTCTTTCGTTTTGACCATTTAATGTTAATTGCAAAGGCAAAACGCCAAAAGTTTACAGTTACCGTCGCCAGGCAACGACTGCGTAAGCGATAGTAAAGCAGAAACCGAATAATGGAGCTACGCATATTCTGCTTCGCATTGCGGGCAGATGTATGTTTTGTATATGATTTGTTCTTATTGATCTCAATAAATAATTAGATTTTATTATTTAAATATTCTACTTATTGCATTCAAACTTCGATATTTTGATGGTATCGGTGGCTTCAACTATCGAAAGTTTTACTCTAGCAAATTGAGATGAGAATTGTCAGTGCTTTTTGATCGTGGCTCATCGCTGCACGGCATTGACACGAGTGCCGTGTTTCATATTCCGAGTTTGTGCGTGACCGTATTGAATCAATGTGGCACGAAAAGACTCAAATGTGAATTTAAAATTAGGATATACCCTTATAATTATTCCCCTTTTTTGCACATAGTCTATCTTAAAACGTTGCGTTATCTCTATATATAAAACAGTTTGTCCTGACTAATTGGTGATCAACGCACGGCCCAAACGGTAAAAGATGAAATTTGGACTCAAGTATCCTTTCATAGTATCCATCATAGTGTAGGAGCACACTAAGAAAGGCTTTTTGAAAATTCGAGCTCCAAAGGGGGGAAAACGAGCTTTAAAAAAGATTAGTTATAGTGGTCATGTTCGTTTAACGAACAAGAACAAAAATGTAACGGACTACTGAACAATTTTTTGTCAAGAACAGAAAATGTTCATTTAAATACCTTAAATGCCTTCCTACTGGTAACTTATAAGGTGAAAACATATGGGTAGGTTATGCACACACAAAATAAATACAATTGGAAACATTATATTGAGCCGGGTTAAGACGGGCAATACCTGCTAGTACAATATATAATAAACGGTGTCTTTTTCAATAGTAATACACTTTATTTCAACGGACTTTATTTATACTTTTTCGAACTACTTTTTGATCGCATGTCTGGCTTCTTACGCTGCTGAGCCTAAGACTGAATACATCCTCTTTCTGCCGCTTTTCTTTTTAAACATGTGTGTTGCCAGATATCTCTTATTCTTTTAAGGATGCCATATAGGGTATTTTATGACTAGATTTAAATATTAATGTTCGCTTATGAATATTCGATATTTACATATACGTATATACAGCTTATACTTGTAGTAAGTAATTACATATATACATATCTTAAGTAGCTATTTACATATATACACATCTTACTAAAGGAATGATATTATCCATATCTTCCATTATTAATTTGGCTGAAAAAGTTTGGAGCGAATCTGCAGAAGTTTTTTTTGTTGCTATGTCAAAATTAAATCAAGATCCATTCGAAAACCTATTTTATTTAATTAGATCTCGTGGAGTCACTAACAGCAATCCCACTCTGTATGAGTTTAATCTCATCATGTCCAAAATGTTGTCCATGAAAGTCTTGACATCAACAACAGTATCTAGGAACTGTACCCCCGATGAAGATACTATGTTGATTAACATTATACAAGACTGTGGGTCAAATCAATCATCATCAGAGCTAACATCTTCTGAAGATAATTATTTGATTTTCATTGATGACGAATTCGAGTTAGAATTGGCCATAGAAGCAACAGATTTGAATATTTAAGACGCTTTCAATGAATGCTTTACGTTATTTTGCAGGGTATCTCTTGTATAAGCTCTTGAAGAAACACGACTGCAAAGTGTGTTCAAATCTGTTGAAACCGTCCGATGAAATCCAATGTACTTCCGAGTATTTAATACTAAATAAAAACTTCGGTTACGTTAATAGTAACCTTAAACCTAAAGCTCCATCCGATGATTTTTTCACTTTAATTAAAATACACTTCGATGTTTTTAAACGGTATTTCGAGACAAAGTCTCACAGATTCCAATTGAAAACAAGAGAGAACGCTACAGTCGAGCAAGCCCGACAGTAAAATAGCCTGTACTCTCCACAAAAAGGAAAAATTAAAAAAAAAAAAAATTCAAAAAAAATTAAATTATTAAAAAACAAGAAAGGAATGCTAAAGTCGAGCAGGCTCAACTCTTATATACCCTGTACCAC
This sequence comes from Scaptodrosophila lebanonensis, assembly GCF_003285725.1. Taxonomy (NCBI): domain Eukaryota; kingdom Metazoa; phylum Arthropoda; class Insecta; order Diptera; family Drosophilidae; genus Scaptodrosophila; species Scaptodrosophila lebanonensis. Next base: position 142,387 of record NW_022060745.1, on the reverse strand, counting down.
CCCACAAAAAAGTAATTAAATTAATTAATTAATTTAATTAAATTAATTAACTAAATTAATTTAATTAATTAACTAAATATTAACTAATTAAATATAAAATATTCCATGCATGCATACATACATTTACAATTACATCAGAATCGTGTCTATGCGTGTTTGTGTACTTGTACATATGTATGTATGTGTGCATTGAGCCTGGTTATATGGCTATAACTTTCTTTCCGATCATTCTATCATAATGAGACTTGGTATACGGTTATATAATTACTAACCTAATGTGACTACCATAGAAAATCGTTAATAGGGGGGGAGTGGGGGGGTGGATCAGAAAAAATGAACAAACTCGTCCTTTCTCGGTCTCAGGAGAATCTGTATACCAAGTTTGGTTATTCTAGCTCTTATACTTTCGGAGATCCTTGCGTTCATACAGACAGACAGACGGACAGACAGACGGACAGACGGACATGGCTATATCGACTCGGCTTGTCATGCTGATCAAGAATATATATACTTTGTGGGGTCTACCAAGCCTCCTTCTGTGTGTTCCATGTGCACTCGCACTAAACTAATATACCCTTGTACCCTTTGGGTACAGGGTATAAAAAGAATGAATTAATTAATTAAAATAAATAATTAAATTAAATTAGAATACATGTTTATGTTCAGTTTAAACAGCATACATTTACATCACGTACCTATGCGTGTTTATATGCGTGTATGTATGCAGCACAAAGTTAAACCAAAGCAGCAACAACAACAACAGCTGCGGGCAGCGCTGCCGACAGAGCTGGACACGGACACATTAGTACTAACTGGATGTACCTACCAAAATTGATTTTAAAATTCCGAGAATTACGGAAGTTATCAGAAAAAATACGAATTGCGGGGGAGTGGGGGGGTGTATCAGAAAAAATAAACAAACTCGTTCTGCCTAGGGCTTATAGGAACCTTGATACCAATTTTGGTTATCCTAGCTCTTGTACTTACTGAGCCATGTCCGTCTGTCCGTCTGTCTGTATGAGCGCAAGGATCTCCGAAAGTATAAGAGCTGGAATAACCAAACTTGGTATACAGATTCTCCTGAGCCCGAGAAAGGACGAGTTTGTTCATTTTTTCTGATCCATGATAATTAAACTTAATATTATTTTTATTTCATTAAAAAGGAACTCAAATTTCTTAAAGTAAACAAATTAATATAAATTTAAATAGTATAACTTTTTTTAATTTAAATAAAAAAGAAGGTATTTCTTTTCGCTAATAGTTTTGTTGGCTTCTTTAATTTATATGCATATACATACTTGTATATGAAGTTACTATTGAACTAATAGCCGAAAAAACAATAGAAAATGCAAGTGCACGTGCACCCGCCGATATCATTGGTCATTTCGGTCATGCGGGCATGATTGTAAATACGACGTTCGACCATTTCTTGCATGCAGGCAAAAAGTTTCGGTCACCGCCGCTCATTCTGAGTCTTTGCAGTTGTGAGTCGAACTGACTGGTTGGTGAGCGTTCGTTCACAACCGGTCATTGCTTGCATTCATGCAAAAAGTTTCGGTCACAACCGCTCACTTCTGAGTTTTTGCAGTTGTGAGTCGAACTGACTGGTTGGTGAGGGTTCGTTTAAAACCAATCATTGCTTGTCACTATACCCAAATGAAATAATCATACCGAGTATGGGTAAATACTCGAGTATGACCGAAAATGTAGTACTCGTTGCAGTTCTCTGATACATATGTATGTATATAGTACATATAACATAATTGATTTCTTTAATAATTATGCAAATAATATAATTGATCATAAAAAACATGTAGTTATGTATAACATTGAAAAACAAAATAGATTTTAAGCAAGTAAAAAAGCTAAAGTCGGGTGTACCGACCTTGAAATAAAAAAATTAAGAAAATAAAAAAAAAAAATTTGATCGATTTTACCTCTCTCGGTATTCGAACTCACGTAAAGGGTTTATAATTGCGTCTGTGTGAGTGTATGTATGCCTATGCGCATCTATTTGTGTCTGTGTAAACATGTGTGCAGTCAACCAAAGCACCAGCATCAACAACAGCCGCGGGCAGCGCTTGAGCAGCGCTGCAGCAGCAAATATATTTATGGCTATAATTTCTCGTTAATAACCAACTGGGGGTATTTCCAAAATTTTAATTCGAAATTCCAAGAATTACGGTTTGCGGGGTAGATAAATATACATTTTCTGCGTATTCACATAAGGCATCTGGGACTAAAATTTGGTGTTCCTAGGTCTTATAGTCTCCGAGATATAGGCGATTATACGAATGGAAAATCTGGAAAACCCCCATAGGGGGGAAGTGGGGGGAAATCAAAAAAATAAAACAAACTCGTATAGAATATACACAGAAGGCATCTTTGTGCAAAATTTGGTGTCTCTATCTTTTATAGTCTCTGAGATCCAGGTGTTCATACGGACGGACAGACAGACAGACAGGGCTAGATCGACTCGTCTCGTCATGCTGATCAAAAATATATATACTTTGTGGGGTCTGCCACGTCTCCTTCTGCCTGTTACATTTTTCAGCTCCCGCAAACCTAATATACTATACTTCTGTACATTTCATGTACAGAGTATAAAAAATTTTGTTGGCATGGCCCATCATCTAAACCTTAAATTGGTTAAAAAAAAAAATAAATATAGACCACCAATCATTTCTTGCAACATAAAATCGTAAACATTATTAAATTACAGAAAGTAAATTTAAAATATAAGAAAAAAACTGCTAGAAAAACACGCCGTACCAGGGTTTAAACTTATAAACGCGGCGACTCAACGTCTTAGAACACTGCAACTTAAACCACTACGCCACCGAGGCACTTGACTCGGCTGAAGCTATAACATTATATTAACATAACAACTAACAATCATTGGTCAGTTCAGCAGATCATTCGCTCTTCTTATTTCAGTGTTATGTTAGATAACTGAGAGTAAAAGTAAGGCAATCAAATTGAACTATATTCAATGTCCCGATATTATATATATTATATATTATGTGTTTAAATTAAAAAAACATGCCCAGAGTATAAAAATAATAGGAACAAAAATGCAATAAAAACAAAATATAAACCTAACTCCCCTTCGGGAATCGAACTCACGTGCACGGTGCACGAGCAACCGAGGACTTATACGGCTTTGCCGCGGACACTATCGCACACTCAGAAGTTCGGTTGCTTAATCTAAATAACACTAAAATATATATTGATGGAGGCATTTGAAACGTTTTTGCTCATGAGAAGGTAACTAGCCAAAACTTCGGAATATCTCCGTTGTTTATGGAAAACAAAAAACGTATTATTATTATTAAAGATATTGATTTAAGCAAATTGTACGTCTGCGCGTGGTTGTTAGTGTGTGTAAATGTGTTCAGTACAAATTTAAACCAAAGCAGCAACAGCGACAACAGCTGCAGGCAGCGCTTGGACTACAATTACATTTATGGCTACATCTTCCTTGTTAATCGGCCAATTATTATTAAAATTGGCGTAAGGCATCTTGGACTAAAATTTGGTGTTCCTAAGTCTATAGTCTCCGAGATATAGGCGATTATACGAATGGAAAATCGGGAAAACCCCCATAGGGGGGTAGTGGGGGGGAAATCAAAAAAATGAAACAAACTTGCACAGCGTACACACATAAGGCATCTTTGTGCAAAATTTGGTGTCTCTATCTCTTATAGTCTCTGAGATCCAGGACAGAGAGACAGACAGGGCTAGATCGACTCGTCTTATCACGCTGATCAAGAATATATATACTTTGTGGTGTCTACCACGCCTCCTTCTGCCTGTTACATTTTTCAGCTCCCGCAAACCTAATATACTCTTGTACATTTCATGTAGAGAGTATAAAAAGAAAGAAAGTTATAGCCATAAGTAAAATCGCTGCTCATGCGCTGCCTGCAGCTCTGTCGCTGCCCGCAGATGTTGTTTTTGTTGCTGCTTTGGTTCAATTTTGTGCTGCATACATACACGCATATAAACACGCATAGGTACGTGATGTAAATGTATGCTGTTAAAACTGAACATAAACATGTATTCTAATTTAATTTAATTAATTAATTCATTCATTCATTTTATTTAATAAATTAATTTTAAAAAAAATTTTTTTTTTTTAATTTTTTTTTTTTTTTTTGTTGAGAGTACAGGCTATTTTACTGTCAGGCTTGCTCGACTGTAGCGTTCTATCTTGTTTTTATACTCTGTACATGAAATGTACAGAAGTATATTACAAGTAGGTTTGCGGGAGCTGAAAAATGTAACAGGCAGAAGGAGGCGTGGCAGACCCCACAAAGTATATATATTCTTGATCAGCATGACGAGACGAGTCGATCTAGCCCTGTCTGTCTGTCCGTCCGTCCGTATGAACACCTGGATCTCAGAGACTATAAGAGATAGAGACACCAAATTTTGCACAAAGATGCTGTTGGTTTATATTATTATATTTTGTATTTTTTTATATTTAAGTTGGCATATACTTGTATGAATTGTTGAAGTTGAATTGTTAGTTATTTAAGTTAATAGATGTACAATTAAATTGTTAATTTAAGCTTAAGTAATTGAACTCAATGTTGTCGTAGCTTGCGCCACTGTACAAATGAGTGGTTAATGTAAAACGGGATCAATCCAGCTGTTAACAGCTGGTCGCGCTTTTATGTTGCCGAAAAATAAACATGAGTTCTCTTCTCTTGTGACCACCGAACACAGCAGACGTTTTTATTTAACCAAGCGCAATAGCCAACTACTTTGTCTACTTTTTCCGCAGTTCCATTTGTATGCAAGCTATTTAACGTAAATTGATAGCTGCATTTATTTCGTTTCGTTTATAAAATTTACATGGCGCCCGAGCAGGGACTTCGGTAAAGTTTCGTTTCGGTTTAAATACAATACTTTGATAATTTAAACATATTTTCGCGACAATTAGTTGGCTGCTCGCTTTGGTTATTCGCTTGTGAACGCCGCTGGACCTGGAATGGATACAAGGAAAGTCGATGAATCTTCATCTGATGACCAGGTAACCGTGTCATAGCCTATGCATACGGACATACATATATGTGCATTGTTAGAACTGCTTATGATACACATATGTATGCACATTAAGCTGCTGCTAATTACATACATACAGTTCTTAGTACATACAATCAATTTTCGCATATAGTGGCGCATGCATCTGGTTTGGCACAGGAAATATTTGTGTCAAGTGTAAAACGGCAATTTGAAGCAATTATTAATTGTGATTAAAAATCCGGAATTGAAAATTGTTCGTTCCCAAGTTCGTTGACCGACCAGTTTATGCTCATGATTCTTTGCTGACCGCGGTATCGAGTTAGTGCTGTGCGTGCTCCTACATTCCCCTTTTCGATTTCGTTCGTACAGCCTACGTTTACAGCAACGGCTTATGCGTGGGTGCGCGCCAGTACACACTTAGACCGCTCATTCCGTGCCCTTTGCCCTCTTGTCGTTTTATCTTCACACTTAAACGCTGAGTGCAGTGGTTCTCTTCGTTAGTTGTTTTTTCAGCAACAATTCGGCTTGCGTAAGAGTAAGGTAATTGCTTCCCTTGCTTACATTGCTTAAATTGGCCGTCGCTTATCGCGTACGATAGGTAAGCCGACTCTCTTTTGAAAACTCTCTTCGACGAACTACTTGTAGATAATAACCTCAGCTGACAGCTGAAATTTGTTCGAGCTGCATTTGCTTTTATATATGCACAGTGGGCTGTGCCATTAGAAAACTCATAACATAATTAATTAAACTTTAAATAATTACTTCGCAAATATGTCGACCAACAAAGTAGACGACTCTTTGTCAACTCCTGGCTGTCTTAGTGACCAACTTACCAAGTTGTTCTCGAAATTAGAGAAGGTAGAAGAGGATATTCTTCGTTTAAAATAAACTTTCGTAAAACAAACTACTCCACCAAATCCGATCGAAATACACTGCCGATTGGAAATCCTAAATTCTTATATATCAAGGGCCATGGATCTTCAGTCAGATATTGACTCCATTGACCCAGATAATACAAATCGAGCTTCATTGGAGGAAACTTGTATCAGTGCCAAAGCGCTATATTTATCTGCATTAAATGCACCGCCGGCAGTTGACACATTTCCTCCTGCTGCGCAACATTCTCATTTACCAAAAATGAAGCTACCAAGATTTAGTGGCAAACATGCAGACTACAAACAGTTTATAAGCCTTTTTAAAAGTTTGGTAGATTCTGACCGCTCACTATCGAATATTGAGAAGTTTAACCATCTTCTCTCGTGTCTGTCCGACGAAGCCTTAGGGACAGTTAAAGCTTTCCAAATGACCGGTGAGAACTATTCAAAGGCCTTAAAAAGTCTAGAGCGCGTATATGACAACAAATGCTTAATATTTTTTGACACATTAGCACAGTTGTTTGACGTTCCGTCTATGAGCAAGCCCTCAGCTTCGGCTTTGAGGTCAATCATAGACACCGTATCAGCCATTTTTGAGTCACTCCTGTCTTTGGGGAATGAAAAACAAATTGTCAATGCACTGTTGATACACATCGTCTTGTCGAAAGTAGACAGTTACACAAAGGCTAGATACGAAGAGCAGCTCGACTATGATAGTTTACCACTGTGGTCGGAGTGTGTCACTGTACTCAACAGGCGATACCAACACTTGTCTGCTGAAGAATCCTCAAAGTCAAAAGGCAAGCCAAGGTTTGAGTTTCCGTCGAAAAAGGCCACTAAATCGTCGTTTTCATGCTCCAAGAGCGAACAAAAATGTTCTTTTTGTGAAGCCGATCACCATATTTCTAAATGTCGAGGTTTCAGTGCGACTCCTGTTTTAGAGAGGTTTGCCTTTGTAAAAAGCAACCAATTATGCATTAACTGCTTGATGCCAGGGCATAGGGTGTCTGCCTGTACATCGTCAAAGTGTAGGGTTTGCTCTCGTCTGCATAACACTTTGCTTCATAGGTATTCAGACCCTGCTCAAATGCATAATGCTGCTTCTAATCGAGAGCAGCAGTCGGAGGCTCTTTCTTGTCCGTTGTTGAAGCTTCTTCGCATCCTGCACATGTTAATCACGCTTCATCGGAAATCGAACACGTCATTCTTGCAACAGCACTAGTGCATATCCGTGACCGCTTTGGTCAAATTCACGTCGCAAGAGCCTTGTTAGACTCAGGCTCACAGGTGAATTTCATGATAGAAGACTTTGCCCAATCTCTGCGTATTTCCAGACAAAACAAGTGTTTTACTGTCACATCAGTTGGTAAATCCAGTCTGGTGGCGAAAAGCGAAGTCACCGCAACAGTTTTTTCAAGAGTCAACTCTTACCAGTTCAATGCAGATTTTTGGGTGCTTAGTTCAATTTCTATAAAGCAGCCCGATTGCGATTTGTCAAGCAATCAGTGGAAAATCCCAGCCAATCTCGAACTAGCCGACCCCGAGTTTTACAAGCCCCAAAGAGTTGACTTGTTGCTTGGTGCTGACTCATTCTTTGACCTGTTATGTACTGGTCAAATGAAACTTGCAGACGGTGCGCCATTATTGCAGAAAACCCTGTTTGGATGGGTAGTATCTGGGCGATGCAAGAACTTCAATACGCGAAGTCCGTCTTGTTGTGCAGTCTCATATTCTGTTGAAGACACTAAGCTTGAGGCTCTAGTGGAGCGTTTCTGGGAATTAGAAGAAATTCCCAACGCTCGAAAATCCACAAAATTCTCTTCTGAGCAAATTGCATGTGAAGAAGATTTCGTCAAGCGTGTACTCACGTTGCCACCAGGTCGTTTGGAAGTCAGTTTGCCATTTAAGACCGATCCTCAGGTCTTAGGCTCATCATTTGACATTGCCAAACGACGATTTCTATCGCTAGAACGCAGAGTTCTAAAATCCCCCTCGCTCCAAAGAATGTATGTCGATTTTATGAACGAATACATCGAGCTTGGCCATATGACTGCCATAGGAACAAAAATTCCACCGGGACCACACTATTTCATACCGCATCAGTGTGTCCTGAGGCCAGATAGTAGTTCCACCAAACTGAGAGTTGTTTTTGACGCTTCGTGCAAAACAACTTCTGACAGTTCATTAAATGATATTCTTATGGTGGGACCGACTATACAGAGGGAATTATTTTTGTCGCTCATTCGATTTCGTTTAAATCGCTTTGCCATTACGGCAGATATAACCAAAATGTATAGGCAAGTGAGCATATCCGAAAAAGACCGCTGGTTCCAACTTATTGTTTGGCGTGAAAGGCCATCTGATGAGCTTCAAGTTTTTCGGTTGAACACGGTCACCTACGGCACAGCTTCTGCACCATTTCTTGCAATTCGGTGCTTGCAGGAGCTAGGAGTTCGTCATAAAGACGCTCTCCCAATAGGTGCCGAAGTTGTTTGCAACGACTTTTATGTCGACGATATGCTCACTGGAGCTGACAATTCAGACATGGTAAAGACGATTTGCACTCAGGTGTCTCAAATTTTAGAATCAGGGGGTTTTCAGTTAGCAAAATGGTATACAAACCATCCAAACATTACAGATGCTAACGAATCTGAAAAGTCGTTGAACTTCAATGATACCGATTCAACTAAGACCTTGGGTATGAGGTGGACGCCAAATACAGATCAGTTTCGATATCATTTGGATGACAGTTTCGCTGATCTAAGTCCTACCAAACGCAATATTTTGTCAGTGACAGCACGTATGTTTGATCCCCTTGGCCTTTTATGCCCAATAAGCGAAAATTATTTTGCAAGAGCTTTGGCGCAATAAGCTTGATTGGGATGAGGCAGTCCCAATGGAATTGGCTACCAAATGGGAAGCGTTTCAGCAAAATCTTGTGCTACTGCATGAGGTCTCTATCCCTCGATATTCTTTTGCCTGTGGCAGCTCAAACATACAAGTGCATGGGTTCGCTGATGCGTCTAGTCACGCATATGGATGTTGCCTCTATATTCGTGCCAACCACAATGACAACATTTCCTGCCGTTTGCTTACAGCAAAGTCAAAGGTTGCACCGTTGAAAACAAAATCCATACCCAGGCTCGAATTGTGCGCAGCATACTTACTGACCCAACTATGGTCTCAAGTTAAAGAAATGCTTGCCAAATGCAGAATCGAGAGTGTGTATTTTTGGACCGACTCTGAAATCACACTACATTGGATAAATTCGTCTCCTTCCACGCTTACAACGTTTGTGGCAAATCGAGTAGCTGGAATTCAAGAAATGTCTGAAAATGTTCTATGGCGTCATGTTCCTTCTCTTTCGAATCCCGCAGACATTGCGTCGCGTGGCTCTGATATAAGAGAGCTGGTTAATTCAATTTGGCTTGAAGGGCCTAAGTTTTTGTATGAAGATGAGTCAGTTTGGCCTCAAAATGCTAATTTTTCATTATCTCAGGAAGTTAAAAATAGCGAGACGAAAAAATCTGCTCAAGTCTTCTTAGCTTCCAGCCAGGATGACTTTTCGTATGTACCCAATCGTTTTTCCTCGCATCGCAAACTTGTCAGAGTGTTCGCTTATGTATATAGATTCATATTTCGATCAGCTGAGAAACGCAGTACTTTGGAACTAAACGTTAAGGAGTTAAGCTTCGCAACGCTTAAATTATTCGAGCTGGTGCAGCGCTCTGAATTTTCAGAAGTGTTTGCAAAATTAAAAAAGGGTCATCTTCTTCAGCCAGGCTTTCAAGCGCTGACTCCATTTATCCAGCAGTATTCAGACTCTGGTAGACATTTTTCGCTTATTCGGGTCGGAGGTAGACTGCTAAACGCCATACTTGACTATGAAACAAAGCATATTGATGCCAAAGTCCTCAGCGTTTGTCGCAATGTATTTGCGAGAGCTACATATAAAAAACTGCCACGCTGGCGTTAAAACTATGATAGCTCTGTTGCGACAACAGATTTGGCTTATTAATGCCCGAAAAGAATGCCCGCAAATTGTTCGAAAGTGCATTCACTGCTATCGTTATAAGCCTAAGCTTCTGAGCCAGATTATGGGAAACCTTCCAGCGGACAACGCGACCAACTTCGCGGGAACCAACAACTTGCTGAAGGAGCTGCAGGCGGAGTTCAGCAAGCAGAAATCCAGTCTGCAGTTGTTTGCAGCCAAGCAAGGGATGGAGTGGTGCTTCATTCCACCTCGAGCGCCTCACTTCGGAGGCCTTTGGGAAGCGTCAGTCAAGTCGGCAAAGCACCTCCTCATACGCCAAATCGCAAACGCGTCGTTGGTGGAGAGCGAGGTCAGAGGCCACTTAGCGGACGTAGAGGCAATCTTGAACTCGCGACCGTTGACGCAGTTAGGCGCAGATCTCAACGACGGCGACGCCCTTACGCCGGGTCATCTGCTAATCGGTCAGCCGCTTCGTTCGCTGCCGCAAGGATCCGAGCCGGACAGGCCAGACAGACCGCTAACGTATACGCGCACGTGGCAGCTGCTATCACTGCTCAGACAGCGGTTCTGGCAAGCGTGGTCCAAGGACTACGTACACAGCCTTCAGCTTCGCACCAAGTGGCAGAGTCCGCAACCCAACGTAGGCGTCGGCCCCCACAGCGTTGGATCGTAGGACGGATAACCAGCACTACAACAGGAGCAGACGGCCAAGTGCGGGTAGCAACCGTAAAAACGGCCATGGGCGAACTTAAACGGCCCATCCACAAGCTAGCCATGCTTCCTACATTTTGAAGGTCCAATGCATGGCCCTTCAACGTGGCCGGCATGTTGGTTTATATTATTATATTTTGTATTTTTTATATTTAAGTTGGCATATACTTGTATGAATTGTTGAAGTTGAATTGTTAGTTATTTAAGTTAATAGATGTAAAATTAAATTGTTAATTTAAGCTTAAGTAATTGAACTCAATGTTGTCGTAGCTTGCGCCACTGTACAAATGAGTGGTTAATGTAAAACGGGATCAATCCAGCTGTTAACAACTGGTCGCGCTTTTATGTTGCCGAAAAATAAACATGAGTTCTCTTCTCTTGTGACCACCGAACACAGCAGACGTTTTTATTTAACCAAGCGCAACAGCCAACTACTTTGTCTACTTTTTCCGCAGTTCCATTTGTATGCAAGCTATTTAACGTAAATTGATAGCTGCATTTATTTCGTTTCGTTTATAAAATTTACAGATGCCTTATGTGTGTATTCTACGTATACGAGTTTGTTTTATTTTTTTGATTTTCCCCCCACTTCCTCCCTATGGGGGTTTTCCCGATTTTCCATACGTATAATCGCCTATATCTCGGAGACTATAAGACCTAGGAACACCAATTTAGTCCAAGATGCCTTATGTGAATACGCAGAAAATTTATATTTTGGAATTTCCCTCCCTCCCCCCCCTCTACCCCGAAAATCGTAACTCCCGTAATTCTTGGAATTTCGAACTAAAATTTTGGAAATACCCCCAGTTGGTTATTATGTGTCCGTATGCCAAGTCACTATGATAGCCCGATTTAACGAGAAGTTATAGCCATAAATATATAAATGTGCAATTATAAACCCTTTACGTGAGTTCGAATACCGAGAGAGGTAAAATCGATCAAATTTTTTTTTTTATTTGTTAATTTTTTTATTTTCTATAATTATTGTAAACATATGTACAGAGTATTTCAAAGTCGGGACACCCGACTTTAGCTTTTTTACTTGTTCTTATATTGCTTAAATATAAACCAATATTTAAAAGAGCAAATATCAATGCATAATGTCTCTCATTAGGAACAGTAATCAAAACAAAACGTGCACCAGATGTGTTCAAAACTTAACTTTTGCAGTTGTTCGACTTTGCATTTGAATTTTTCGAAATGTGTTATGAATAAATGTAAAATTTGATTACATTAGTTAAATTTGATAGATTCTCTATGCAAATATGTTAAAACATCATTCTTTTACAGACTTTGAATTTTTTGGCTGCGGTTGACATTTCTAGAGACATGCCCATATATAGAGATGAATACACATTTTTGTTTTTCTTTATTGAAGAAAATTTGTTATAATTTTTATTTTGGAAAAAATATATATATATATAAATCATTTATAATCATCTTATGTATTTCTAATTGCATATGAAGTAAAAAAAAAAACATAAAAAGTATGATGGTATGGTATGGTATGGTATAATATTTTTGAATCAAATAAAAAGCATTATTAAGATACATCAATGCATAACATCTTAAAATTAGCCGCATTAAAATATTCCTTCAGCTGAAATCGGTGTTTGAACTGTTCGCCGAGAAAGCGACTTCTATATATGTCGCGTGCGAATGCCTTGGTTTTTTAAAATTATTATATATACTTTGTGGGGTCTGCCACGCCTCCTTCTGCCTTTTACATTTTTCAGCTCGCGTAAACCTAGTATACTCTTGTACATGTACTAATGTATTAATGTACAGAGTATAACAATAAGTTAGTGAACGAATATGAGAATAAAGAAGTTGGAAATGCATTGCCAAAGTAGAATGTTGCTGCGAACGCGGGCAAGAACCAACATGTCAGAACAACTTTGGCCGAGCTCGAAGCGAAGCGCTTCCGCTATTCCATTGTACATCGGACGGCATCAGGAATGACTCACGTTGATGCGCTCAGCAGGCAAGTGAATCCGTTAGAGTCCGAAAGTAATGACACTGTGGCTAATGTTGTAACTTTATGTGAGGAGGAACAGATGTTCGATCCCTTAGCCAAATTATTTAAAACACATGAAAGTATGGTGTCAAGGGATATTATTGGATTGGTCGTGCAGCCCCAGGATATGTTGAATTGCTTTTGCGAATAGAGCAAATGCGAGATAGTCAGGTTATAGCTGTTCGGAAAGAGTTGGAGAAAGGTAGTGTTAAGAACTTTGACTAGATTGACCAAATTTTATGCAAGAACAAATAATTCGTTTGTTCCACAAGAAGTTGGGCCACTTAGTGTCAGGAAAATGTATTGAGGAGTTAAGAGCCATATATTGGTTCCAGTCGATGAAGGTAAAGGTGGAATCATACATTCGCAATTCTTATACTCTGTCCCCAGAAGTATTCATAAGAGAACCTTGCATAGCATTCCAAAGGCACCAGTGTATGTTTCTTCAATTCACATTGACCATTTAGGTCCTTTGCCGTGCGTCCAATCTAAAAGAATGCATATTCTGGTCGTTATTAATTCGTTTACCAATTTGTAATGCTGTACCCAGTAAACTCGGCCAAGACTCGTGAAGTAAATACCTGTTTGGAAAAGTACTTTGCATGCTATAGCCGACCCAGAAGAATTATATCTGATCGAGGTTCATGTTTCACATCCCTCGATTTTGAAGAGTTTTTGAAAAAGCGAAGTATTCAGCATATTAAGGTAGCCACTGGAGCCCCTCAGGCGAATGGGCAGGTTGAGTGTGTCGCGAATTGGGCCCTATGCTTAGGAAACTGTCTGAGCCCATAAACCCGTCTGATTGGTACAAGATTTTTTATCACGTTAAAACTCTTAAAACTCCTAGTAGACTGCTGTTTGGATGTGACCAAAGGGGTCCAATTGTGGAGGAACAAGCTGGATTACTTAGTGACTAATTCCAATCAAAAAATCCCCGAAGTCTACCAGAGATGAGGCAGGAGGCTAGTTGTGAAATAACCCGGTCGCAACAGAGGAATCAGGCTAGTTATGCACGAAATCATAGGCCACCGGCACAGTATTCTGACGGCGACTTCGTTGCTATTCGTAACAAAGAAACCACACCGGAGCCAAACAGTGAGTCGACATGAGATAACTGACGTGGACGACTGTCAACTGACCCAGCTACCATACAGAGGCATTCTTGAACAAGCACGACTTAAGCCGTAGATGCAAATAGATGGAAAAGAAATCGTTGAAATATAAATTCAAATAGGTCGATCTAACGTCAGTTTGGCCGAGTATAAAATGTAGTCAGTAAGATATCGAAAATAAGACTAGTCGAATTTTTACACTAATAACATTGGCGAAAATCAATTATATTTCACGTCCAAAAAAACAGAAAAAATAAAAGTTCAAGTCAATGACGAACATAACTATCGAATTGCAAGTGATTATCAAAGAAATCGAATCAAAAGTTCCAGTCAATGAGATAATCAGGGGTGCCACAGAAAACTCCGGTGGTTTTGGCTACAATTGAAACTCCCAAAAAATTCGTCGGTGACGTAGAACATCGAAAGATTTCATTTTTTGGATCTTCTCCTCCAAGACAGTTGTCAGCAACATCTGACTGTCGACGCTCACATTTTTATACTCTGTACATGAAATGTACTAACTGTGGGAGAAACCACACTGCCAACTATAGATGTTGCCCTGTATACAAAGAGTTAAAAAGTCGCCTAAGCCAACAAAAATCCGCAGCTCGAAATCCAGTCCCACAAAACTTGCGTTACATACCATCAAGTACGATTCCAGGAGTATCTTTTTCTAAGGCGTTAAGTAACACAAACGAATCGTACGCCTCAGTCTCTAAACAAACCACTGCAGAAATAATGAATCGTCAGACATTGCAACAGGGGCCAGAAACTACTACCCAACATACCACTGCAAATCCATCCGAATTGCCTAGTGGGATTGAACAAATACAATGGTAGCAATACAATGGTAGCAATACAACAAAGGATGCACGAAATTATGCGCAATCAGGCACTATCCGTTGCCATCATTTGCTACAACTTATCTACAGGCCACAATTCATATCGACATACAAAGCAGTATACTGCCCACCGCGCTTCTACGTTTCTGAGGCAGAATTTGCACATTTCTTCGACCACTAGGTGACCGCTTCATAGCATCTGGTGACTACAATGCCAAACACACACATTGGGGATCCTGGCTCAACAACCCGATAGGAAGACAACTATATAACGCTATAATAACACCACGAAAAAAGCTTGACTTTATTTCTCCGGGCTGCCCTACATATTGGCCCACAGATCCAAAGAAGCAACCAAACCTGATTGATTTTGCTGTTACAAGAAGAGTGCCACAGACTCAGATTTAGAGCACTTAATAGATCTATCATCGGATCACTCGCCAATCCTTCTTTGCCTTTATGACCACCCAAAGTACTCGGAGTGCCCACACTTTCTTACTTCTATAAAAACAGATTGGCTTAAATACAGGAAGTTTGAAGTTCCCATATTGATGGCTGCCCAAACATTAACTGTAAAGATGACATAGAAGCATTAGTTGAAGCATTAGTGTCTGTAATGTCACTGGCGGCATAACAATCCAATCCAGAAATCACAGCTTATAAACTTTACAAAAGCAGTCGTGTTCTCAGGCATATTGAAAAGCTGCTACGAAATAAGAGAAGGCTTCGGCGGGAGTGGAAAGCGTAAAGATCACCTGACTCAAAGGAGCGGTTAAAAATAGCCAACCATCTACTACGCAAAGCCCTAGAAGATGAGAAATACCGAGCCCAAATGGACTATATGGAGCAAAACTGCCCAAACAGCAAACGATTCCCATTGTGGAAAGCTAAATCAGACGTATGTCCACCAATGGAGAGTGAATACTCATTACATACACAAAGAGGAAAGTGGTCTCGGTGCAACAAAGAGAAGGCAAACCTATTTGCCGCTCATTTAGAAAAAGTCTTCAAACCACATCCAGCAACAAATTGCTTTGTGCTCCCACTAACCAATCATCTTGAAGCTACCACGCCTATCGAATTCCAATCAGGAGAAGTTACAACTGATGAAATGGTGCTATTATCCTCAACAATGGAGAAAATCTGTCATCCCAATGATCCATAATGCCGGAAAGGACAAGTCTCAACCATAATAATATAGACCTATCAATCTCCTGCCGTGCCATACAACAATTTCGACATTTGCTGATGATACTGCCATCCTAAGTCGCTCCAAGTGCCCAACAAGAGCTACAGAACTCTTATCATCTCACCTCGTGGCCATAGAAGAATGGCTAGCAGACTGGCGAATAAGTACATGTAAACGAGCAAAAGTGCAAATATGTCACCTTCACCCTAAACAAACAAACCTGTCCTCCATTGTCGCTAAACAACATCACTATTCCACAAAAAACCGATGTAAAATACCTTGGTATCCATACCTTGGTATTACTTGGCGCAGACACATCGTAGCGAAGAGAGATCAACTGAAACTAAAAGCTATTAATCTACATTGGCTGATAAACGTCCGTTCACGACTAAAACTGGAGTACAAAGTACTCTTGTACAATGCTGTTCTCAAACCAATTTGGACATATGGCTCTGAATTATGGGGAAACGCTTCCATTAGTAATTTAGAGTTAATCGAGAGAGCTCAATTGAGGATACTGAGAAACATCACTGGGGCACCCAGTTACATAAGAAGTGATAATATCCGCGAAGATTTAAATGTGGGATCTGTTAAAGATGAAATCGCCAAGGTGAAAGCAAAGTACCAGCTTAAGCTTCGGTACCATCCAAATAGACTTGCGCAGAATTTAAATTGGCAGGTTAGCCATACACGACTCCGGCGAAGAGACCTCCCAACCCAGCAATAACAGTTAGGGCCATAAATCAAATATTTAATTGTAATTAATTAAAAAACAAGTAAAAAAGCTAAACTCGGGTGTCCCGACTTTGAAATACTCTGTACATATGTTTACAATAATTATAGAAAATAAAAAAAATTCAGAAATAAAAAAAAAAATTGATCGTTTTTACCTCTCTCGGCATTCGAACTCACGTAAAGGGTTTATAATTGCACATTTACATAGCAATTGCGTCTGTGTGAGTGTATGTATGCCTATGCGCATCTATTCGTGTATGTGTAAACATGTGTGCAGTCAACCAAAGCACCAGCATCAACAACAGCCGCGGGCAGCGCTTGAGCAGCGCTGCAGCAGCAAATATATTTATGGCTATAACTTCTCGTTAAATCGGTCTATCATAGTGAAACTTGGCATACGGAAACATAATAACCAACTGGGGTTATTTCCAAAATTTTAGTTCGAAATTTTAAGAATTACGGGAGTCAGAGAAAATCACGATTTGCGGGGGAGAGAGGGAAATTCCAAAATATACATTTTCTGCGTATTCACATAAGGCATCTGGGACTAAAATTTGGTGTTCCTAGGTCTTATAGTCTCCGAGATATATACGAATGGAAAATCGGGAAAACCTCCATAGGGGGGAAGTGGAGGGGAAAAACAAAAAAATAAAACAAACTCGTATAGAATACACACATAAGGCATCTTTGTGGAAAATTTGGTGTCTCTATCTCTTATAGTCTCTGAGATCCAGGTGTTCATACGGACGGACAGACAGACAGACAGGGCTAGATCGACTCGTCTCGTCATGCTGATCAAGAATATATATACTTTGTACATTTCATGTGCAGAGTATAACTATATTAGATTAAGATTTGACTACTTATCGTAAGGCTCCAAGAAGGAAGAATCGATAAATAAAAACACTTAAAAAAAAAACATTCTTGTTAATAACCCAATTTAAAGTTCAATATTTTAATTTTTTTTAAATTTTTTTTGCAGGGTCCATATGAACACCGTACTAATAAATCTAATTTCCATATCAGTACTGGTTCATTAATACCAGTTTTGGATATTGGCTTGTTTAATATTTCGTTGAGATTAAATGAGCAAAAAACACTTACTAGACCCCGAATCGATATACGCTGTTCAATTCATGAGGTACATCTACGCACTTGTTTTGACTCAGCTTCTGCGTTAGCTCAACTTATTTCATATGTTGCCAATGAGAGTGACCTTAGTCCCATGGACGAAACTGCTCATGATTGCAAAAACAACAAAAATGATTCCAGCAGCTTTTTATTAAGCCAAGTAAACAAAAATGAGGACCAGTCACAGGAACATGTAAATAAGCTTATAAAAGAAGCATTAAAAGATGCAGATCATGTACCGTTAACAGCACAAATATCAAATGATATTGCCAAAAAAGCGACAGTGGAAGTCTTTTTTTTTCCAGACGAGCCCGATGAAAAAATTGTTAAGTCACAGAAAGCTTTTGGAAGTGACTGCAACATTTCCGATGCATGCAATATATTAAATTTTGAGTCAAATGTCATGCTACAATCATATTATAACAACAAAACACACCAAAAATCTCTACCTTTCATACAAGCTGACCTTGGAAGCATAACACTAGGAGATCAAATCTTGCCAGAGGAAAAAGAATTTTGCATTATAAATGAGGATGGTATGGTAAGTACTTATTATTTAAATAAACAAGTGAAAAGCTAAAGTCGGGCGTCCTATGTAAATGGGCTGTTGTGAGTTCGAATGGCAAAGAGGTATACACGTAATCGATCAAACATTTTTTTATAATATTACAAATGCTGTGATTTTCCCTAAGTCCTAGGCAGGTCAAGTTTATTTTTTATTCTGATACACCCACTCCCCCGCAATTCGTGTTTTTGTTTATAAATTCCGTAATTCTTGGAATTTTGAAATTAATTTTGGTAGGTACATCCAGCTAGTACTAATGTGTCCGTGTGCCAAGTTTCATCATGATAGGTCAATTGTGAAGAAAGTTATCGCCATAAATAAAATCGCTGCTCATGCGCTGCCTGCAGCTCTGCCGGCAGCGCAGCCACCAGCTGTTGTTGTTGCTGCTTTGGTTCAACTTTGTGCTGCATACATACACGCATATAAACACGAATAGGTACGTGATGTAAATGTATGCTGTTAAAACTGAACAAAAACATGTCTATTTAATTTAATTAATTAATTCATTTTTTTTTAAATTTTTTTTTTTTAATTTTCCTTTTTTGTGGAGAGTACAGGCTATTTTACTGTCGGGCTTGCTCGACTGTAGCGTTCTCTCTTGTTATACAGAGTATTTCAATGTCTAAACACCCGACTTAAGCTATTTCACGTGTTTTATTAAAAATTTGTTCATCTATTTAAATTATGTTAATTTTTGAACATTTTTATAATTATTCTACACATACTCGTATACATAGTTGTTGACAACTAATTGGAAACAAATGCATTGGTTGTGATATTCTTCATTTGTATTAATTTCTATAATTATTCTACACATATGTACAGAGTATTTCAAAGTCGTTTCCCCTCAAAACCAATTCTCGGTACCACAGAAATCGGTTTTGGGATGTTTCATTCAAATCTTGTTATACCCTGTACCCGTAGGGTAAAAAGGGTATATTAGGTTTGTGCAAAGTATGTAACATGCAGAAGGAAGCATCTCCGACCCCATAAAGTATATATATTCTGAATCAGCATGACGAGAGAAATCGATCTAGACATGTCCGTCCGTCTGTCCGTCTGGATGAACGCAAGGATCTCAGAAACTATAAAAGCTAGAATAACCAAAGTTGGCATCCAGATTCTCCTAGGTCCGACGTAAGGACGTAAGGACGAGTTTATTTTATTTTTTGGAATTTTCCCCCCCTTCCCCCGCTACAGAATTTCGTTAATAGCGTCCACATTTCAAATGCTACCTAAACCAAACTTTGCACACATAATTTCTATATAATTATCTACTGTTTAAAATTTTATCAAATTCGGTCAATTCTAAGTTATTAGCGAAACAAATTCTCGCCAGTACAACCTCCCCAAACTGCAGCAACAAGTTCGCTCTTCTTCTTCCTCTTTTTGCTGCTGCTATGGGCGCATATAACTCAGTGACGGAAGTTTACCTGGGTACAGGGTATTACACTGTCGGTCTTGCTCGACTGTAGCGTTCTCTCTTGTTTGCTTTGCTAGGAGTTTTGATTAAAAACACTAACAAAGACATTTTTCTTCATAAAAAATCATTGTTATGTACACCTTATAGTTTTTATGAACAATCTGCATCAATAATATTTTGCATATGACAGTCGTACACATTTAAAGTGAAAAACAAGAGTGAACGCTACAGTCGAGCAAACCCGACAGTAAAATAGCCTGTATCAGAATAAAAAAATAAACTTGACCTGCCTAGGGCTTAGGAACCTGGATACCAAGTTTGGTCATTCCAGTTCTTGTACCTTCTGAGATCCTTGCGCTCATACAGACGGACGGACGGACATGGCTATATCGACTCGGCTTGTCATCCTGATCAAGAATATATATGCTTTGTGGGGTCTGCCTGTCTGTGTGCTACATTCGCACAAAACTAGTATAGCCTTTCACCCTTTGGGTACAGGCTATAAAAATCGAAATGAAATTTTTTTTGTTTTTTTTTTTGTTTTTTTTTGTTAACTTATACCTCTTAAGTAGCCCTATAATTGGTGCTAACGTTGATTTTGGGCAACTTTTCGTTTCCCAGATAATTGCAAAAAACCACAGTACTCGCACGGGACAAATTCAGAAGTATTTTTCGCGGCCACCAGTTTAAACCCAGATTTCAGCGAAACCTAAGGCAATTTGTCAGTGTGACTAGTTTTAAGAGGTTATGCATCTTTTAAAAATAGTTTTGATTTTACCTAAAAATTATTTGTACATTTTGTTGCAATTAAATTTTAAGCGGATTCGCACGGGGCATGTCGCACGGGAAATTTTTTCCATATGATATATATATTTTTTTTTTCTTCTTTTTTACAAAAATATATATGAAAAATGCTAATGCTTTTTCTCTGCAGAGCCTGCACGCATTTTTTTCTCGCTGCTATTTTTATTCATCTATGTACATTTAAATAATTTAAAATTTTGTATTTATGCAGAAAAAAACATTTAAAAAAAAATTAATTTATTAATTTCACACTTATTCTTATTTTTATACCCTGTACCCGTAGGGTAAAAAGGGTATATTAGGTTTGTGCAAAGTATGTAACATTCAGAAGGAAGCATCTCCGACCCCATAAAGTATATATATTCTGAATCAGCATGACGAGAGAAATCGATCAAGACATGTCCGTCCGTCTGTCCGTCCGTCTGTCCGTCTGTCCGTCTGGATGAACGCGAGGATCTCAGAAACTATAAAAGCTAGAATAACCAAAGTTGGCATCCAGATTCTCCTAGGTCCGAGTAAGGACGAGTTTATTTTTTTTTTTTAATTTTCCCCCCCTTCCCCCGCTACAGAATTTCGTCAATAGCGTCCACATTTCAAATGCTACCTCAACCAAACTTTGCACACATAATTTATATATAATTGTCTACTGTTGTTTAAAATTTTATCCAATTCGGTCAATTCTGAGAAAAGTTATTAGCGAAACAAATTCTCTACTGTACAACCCCCACAAACTGCAGCAACAAGTTCGCTCTTCTTCTTCCTCTTTTTGCTGCTGCTATGGGCGCATATAACTCAGTGACGGAAGTTTACCTGGGTACAGGGTATTACACTGTCGGGCTTGCTCGACTGTAGCGTTCTCTCTTGTTTATCATTTTTTTTTTTAATTTATTGTTATGTTAATTACTATTTGTGATCAATATTTGATAAGCTTTCTGCTTTTATTCTCGACGCACTGATGACAAATGATGTTTTTTGATGTCGCACGGGACATCAAAATATATGACAATTTAAAGTCAAAATTTACAGTTATCTGTATTGCGTGGTCTTATGTATTCTTTTATGACTCTTTGTGATTCCAGGAACATTTTAACTAGCAAAAGTCAATGACAAATATTTCTCTCTAAGAAATATAAGCAAAATCTTATCGAGGAAATTTGCGCTTGCGGGCCTTTGCATTCAAATATCTCGAAACGGGATATTAAAAATTTGAATTATAATTTAAATTACTTAAATTCTATTGTTCCTCTATAAGAATATGATCAAAAAAAAGTTAATTCAATAACTTTTAATTTTTTGGTCTCGGTGGACCTTTCGGTGGAAATGCCCATATCCTATTTTACATAGGATTTTACATTATTAAATGAGCAAATTACTAAATGTATACTTAAATGACTAGCATTCACACACAGCATCCAGCTGAGTTAAGTCTAAAGTTGTGAATCAAACGAAAGTTAAAAATAAAATATGTATGTATTTGATGCAATTCGTGTTTCAAAAAAGTACCACATAACTGTGTGTTAATTAAAACAAGAAAGGAATGCTAAGGTCGTGCGAGCATGACACTTAAATACCCTGTGACCTAACAAATTATTTTAAATTAAAAACAAAATGTCATATTGCATGAAATATATGGCTGTGAGCAGGCTCAAAAAATAACTTGGAAGCAATTTTTATTAGAAAATTTTGTATTAAACAAGTAAAAAAGCTAAAGTCGCGACTTTGAAATACTCTGTACATATGTTTAGATTAATTATGTAAATTCAAAAAATTTGGACCGATTTTACCTCTCTTGGTATTCGAACTCACGTAAAGGTGTATAATTGCATATTTACATAGCAATTGCGTCTATGTGAGTGTATGAATGTCTATGCGCGTCTATTTGTGTCTGTGTAAGCATATTTCCAGTCAACCAAAAATCAACAACAGCTGTGGGCAGACGGACGGACGGACGGACAGACGGACATGGCTATATCGACTCGACTTGTCTTCCTGATCAATAATCTATATACTTGTATATAAAACAGTTTGTCTTGACTGACTGATTGGTGATCAACGCACAGCCCAAACGGTAAAGGCTAGGAAGCTGAAATTTGGACTCAAGTATCCTTTCATAGTCTAGGTGCCCACTAAGAAGGGGTTTTTGGAAAACTCGAGCTCCAAAGGGGGGAAAACAGGCTCCAACGTTTGTATGAAAAATCTACAGTTTTTAGCCGACTTAAAACTTAGTTTCTAAAATCAATTAAAGAATACAAACAAAACTGCATACTTAGATTTTCGAAATTTGTGTTGGAGCTTGAATTATTGGGGTTTTAATATTTATTCACTATTTCAAATGAAAAGTTTGTGTTATAAATTTAGTCCGATCGATTTAAAATTTGGGTAATGTAATCTACAACTTTGCATTCAAGGATTTTCAAAATATGCATTTTACAAAAGCAGGCAGAACAAACAATACAAAATATCAAACAAAGCAAAATGTGAGACACTAATGTGTGAATGTCCATACATATGTGCACATCTATGTATGTACATACATATGTATCTACATATGTATGTATGTATATTCGTCTTGCACTGACAGAGCAAGAAATGTTAATTATTTGAAAATTATATAACATTTTTAAAAGTAATTTTTTCTTTGTTTAGTGCATTTGGCATTAGGGTTTTCATTAATAACTTTATGCAGCAACAACAAATATCAAATAGTTGGGGACATCACATACACACACTCACACACACAACAAGCAACAGTTCGTGTCTTGCGTGCGGTTCTCTACGTACGGTTGAAAAAGTAAAGAGAAATATACTTGTACATATGTATGTATGTATGTATGCCTGTGTATGAATATAGCATGTATGTACATTCGTATTAATGTATACATTGGGCAATCGAACACAGTTGTTTGATTGTAAAAAAAATAATGCTCTAAAAACAACAACAACTGCAAGTCATTGGCTCGCTCTTCTTTCGTTTTGACCATTTAATGTTAATTGCAAAGGCAAAACGCCAAAAGTTTACAGTTACCGTCGCTAGGCAACGACTGCGTAAGCGATAGTAAAGCAGAAACCGAATAACGGAGCTACGCATTTTCTGCTTCACATTGCGGGCAGATGTATGTATGTATATGATTTGTTCTTATTGATCTCAATAAATAATTAGATTTTATTATTTAAATATTCTGCTTATTGCATTCAAACTTCGATATTTTGATGGTATCGGTGGCTTCAACTATCGAAAGTTTTACTCTAGCAAATTGAGATGAGAATTGTCAGTGCTTTTTGATCGTGGCTCATCGCTGCACGGCATTAACACGAGTGCCGTGTTCCAAGTTTGTGCGTGACCGTATTGACTCAAATGTTAATTTAAAATTAGGATATACCCTTATAATTATTCCCCTTTTTTGCACATAGTCTATCTTAAAACGTTGCGTTATCTCTATATATAAAACAGTTTGTCCTGACTAATTGGTGATCAATGCACAGCCCAAACGGTAAAAGATGAAATTCGGACTCAAGTATCCTTTCATAGTATCCATCATAGTGTAGGAGCACACTAAGAAAGGCTTTTGGAAAATTCGAGCTCCAAAGGGGGGAAAACGAGCTTTAAAAAATATTAGTTATAGTGGTCATGTTCGTTTAACGAAATAGTTTGGCAAGAACAAAAATGTAACGGACTACTGAACAATTTTTTTTCAAGAACAGAAAATGTTCATTTAAATACCTTAAATGCCTTCCTACTGGTAACTTATAAGGTGAAAACATATGGGTAGGTTATGCACACACAAAATAAATACAATTGGAAACATTATATTGAGCCGGGTTAAGACGGGGAATACCTGCTAGTACAAGTATATATGTATACTTTGTGGGGTCTGCCACGCCTCCTTCTGTCTGTTACCTACATTCGCACAAAACTAGTATAGCCTTTTATCCTTTGGTTTCAGGCTATAATAGGTGTTAAAAATAAAGGCTGAGGATAAAAGACTTTATTTTATGTTTTTATGTTCAATAAAACTTCTCTTAATTATTTCTTAATTGCGCACAGCTTGCCGGTCTATTCACATTGAGTAACCGAAAACGACTATATTGCAATAAGAGAAAACTATACATAAGTAAAAAGGAATAGGTGGAGAGTTAACGGTTAATGCATTTATCATTGTTGCTTTTGCCTTCGTATATAATTTACATTATCTGGCAACAACACAATGCGACAACACCACAGTGGCCAGATAGATAGTATTTGGTGAACGTAAAAGTGTATTCTCAATACATTTCAAACTTATTCGGCAAGCTAATGCATTCTGGGGAGATACAATTCTATGGTCCAACATTTGTTGCTAGGATTGAGGAAATCCCAGAAAAACCCAATAAGCCCATTACATATATAAAACAAGTAAAAAAGCTAAAGTCGGGTGTCCCGACTTTGAAATACTCTGTACATATGCTTACAATAATTATAGAAAATAAAAAAATTAAGAAAATAAAAAAAAAAATTTGATCGATTTTACCTCTCTCGGTATTCGAACTCACGTAAAGGGTGTATAATTGCACATTTACATAGCAATTGCGTCTGTGTGAGTGTATGTATGCCTATGCGCATCTATTCGTGTCTGTGTAAGCATTTTCGCAGTCAACCAAACAGCAACATCAACAACAGCCGCGGGCAGCGCTGCAACAGCAAATATATTTATGGCTATAACTTCTTGTTAAATCGGTTTATCATAGTGAAACTTGGCATACGGACACATAATAACCAAAATTTTAGTTCAAAATTCGAGGGGGGAGGGAGGGAAATTCCAAAATATACATTTTCTGCGTATTCACATAAGGCAGCTGGGACTAAAATTTGGTGTTCCTAGGTCTTATAGTCTCCGAGATATAGGCGATTATACGAATGGAAAATCGGGAAAACCCCATAGGGTGGAAGTGGGGGGGGGGGAATCAAAAAAAATAAAACAAACTCGTATAGAATACACACATAACGCATCTTTGTGCAAAATTTGGTGTCTCCATCTCTTATAGTCTCTGAGATCCAGGTGTTCATACGGACGGACAGACGGACAGACAGACAGACAGACAGGGCTAGATCGACTCGTCTCATCATGATCAAGAATATATATACTTTGTGGGGTCTGCCACGCCTCCTTCTGCCTGTTACATTTTTCAGCTCCCGCAAACCTAATATACATCTGTACATTTCATGTACAGAGTATAATAAACGAAAAGTCGTAGATTCAATATAAAATTCGCTTCATCAATTTAGTCGTCATCAGTAAGACCCATCTGAGCTTTAAGTTCAGGAATCTAACTGCAGGCAGGGGGTTCGTCATCATATCAGCCAGCTGGTTGTCTGTGAGAATATACTCAACAATAATTAATTTATTTGCAATTTGTTCTCTGGAGAAATGGTATTTGATATCAATATGTTTTGATCGTTTGTGGCATGTTGGGTTATTAGCTATAATTATACATCCTTGATTATCCTCAAGAATTTTAATTGGTTCGTTTTGGGTATAAAAATGCAACTTTTAGTGGTGACGTGTTGAAATTCTAAGATAGAGTCAAAACATATCTACAAGGTGCTTTTTTTTCAGTTTATTTCTTTATTATAAGTGGCCAGCAGCACTTATGTTCCATATTCCACATATATAACGCTTACAAATGACGTGGATGGACGTGAACATATGTTTGTAACAATTTGAGAAAAAAAATTGCAAATACATTTTAACTTTGATTTATTATTTTATTAGAATTTTTCCTCGTTTTATTAGTATATTAATTATTAATTATTATTAATTTTGATAATGTTATTGTATTGGAACAAATCATACTGGAATGCTATATCGAATCGACTTGTCACCCTGATCAAATATATATATATACAAAGCGCGTTCCAAAATAAACAGGACTTTTTGAATCAAGCGCTCCCTGGTGGCGCTATCTATATGTCGACTGGTGCGTTAGAATCTGCTATCTTTATCGATTGTCCAGTGATTTTCATGACATTACATCGATTGGAAGTGAAGTTATTGCGTTTAAAGCGTCAGTATGTTTGTGTTATCGGTGCGAAAATGAGCTTCGAACGAAGAGCCAACATTAAATTTTGTTTTAAAATTGGTAAAACTTTTACCGAAACGTTTCAATTGATGGAACAAGTTTATGGCGATGATTACCTATCCCGTAGCAGAGTGCACGAGTGGTTTCAACGTTTCCAAAGTGGTCGTGATCAAAAATCAATCAAAATTCGTGATCACCGACAATTCCATCGAAACTGTGCGTGAATTCATCAAAAATCAGCCAAAATCATCATTGAAATTGATGGAAATGGAATTGAACATCTCCAAAACATCGATTTATCGCATTTTGATCGAACATTTGGGCTTACGAAAGGTGTATGCACGGTTTGTTCCGGACAAATTGACTGACGACCAAAAATTGATCAGACGATCGACGCTTGTGACCGATTATTTGACCAAAAATCACATTTTAACCATTAACCACTCGCCGTATTCACCTGATATGGCACCGTGCGACTTCTACCTTTTCGGAAAAATGCATTTGCCCATGAAAGGAAAGCGTTATGCAGACGTAGAGACCATTCAAAAGGCTTGCACCGACATACTGGCGGCCATACCGGCCAACGAGCTAAAACACTCGTTCGACATGCTGGATCGTGCAAAAAGCTGTATTGAAGCAGAAGGAGACTATTTTGAATAAAAATAAATTGATTTTGCCGTAAAAGAATTTTTTCTTTTTTTTTCTTTTTTTAAATCCTGTTTACTTTGGAATACTCATTGTAGTCTAGTTTTGACTTAAAAAGCAGCCAGTTGTGTATAATAAGCAGTGAATAGTATTTTTAAATGTAATTCACGGTTATTATTTCAAAAACTTAAAAAGTTGATTTTTTATGAAATACAAAATACATATTGCAAAATGTAATAATAAAATAATAACTTAATATATTTTTTTATTAATTTTTTAATTTAAAAATTTTTTGTAAATGTATCATTAAATGTTTTAACTATATGTTAAAAACTTGGCAGTTTTATTAGGCAAATATTGCACCGGCAACAAAATTCAACTTTGAGCTCATATTTTGCAGCTTCTAAATATCATAGCCCAATTTGCAATGAATTTCTCTTTCCAACTAAATTTGTTTGATGAAAATATCTTTATCCGTTCAAGAGATATAATTTTTGCAACGAAAAAAGTCAGAAGGCCCCACCGTGCGCCGTCCGTATAATCACCTATGACTAAGACCTAAAGATGTGAAATACTCTACACAGTTTAAATATATTTCAAAATTTTACTTCTTCCCCTACTCCCCCGCAATTAATGATTTTCCGTACCTCCCGTAATTTTTGACATTTTTCAATCAAATTTATTTATTTATTTATTTTTCAATCAAATTTGGAAAATGCTTTCATTTAGTGATCCGTATCCGTGTGCCATCATCGTGATAGGCCAATTCTAAAGGAAGCTATAGCCATAAATATAATCCTTGCGTAAGCGCTGTCCGCAGCTGTAGTTGCTGCTTTGGCTAAACACTGTACTGCACACACTCACAACTATAGGCGCAATTCCGTTGTAAATTAATGCTATTTTCAACACGTTCCTACCTTACCAATTAAATTTCAAACTCTCCAAAATACGCTTCTTTTCTGCTATAACGTATTCATTAAATCTGAGATTATGTCTACCAAGCGACCTTTTTAAGTTAGTAAATAGAAAAAGTCGCTAGATTCCAGGTCGCCTTACCGCGATAATTAAAGATGAACTTAGTGCGTAATCCTTATGGATGAGCACTATAAGTAATTGCGACACCTATAGCGCTGGCACTTTCATCACACATGTGTATCTTATCAATTAAAATCTTGATTCCGTATGGCCTCAGATACTTTGTGCATACTACGTGCAAATTTTATCGAGATAGCTCTAAATAGTGGGAGTAGTCGTGATTGAAACAGACAATGTAGATTGCGCTCATATATGTACCTTTGAAATATGGTTTCCCATTCTTCCATCTGAGTTTAAGAAACAGACACACCAAAAAAAAACCTTTAACTTTTTTCAGTTTCACAAAATATATGCATACAATGCAACCGTACCGGCTTTAGATTAAATTATATCTAAAATGCTTAAAATATGCTTATCTTTATATCTAGGATCAATTTGGAATAAAACAAATAAACGTGTCTGAAGATCCACTCAGAATAGTTGAAAATCATTTCTGCCTGCCACATGAGAAAGTTGATCTCCTACGTGCCCCAGTAAACTTTCCCGATGCCGAGTATAGCTACACATTATGTGAGATGACAATAACATGGCACCTATTTGGAGGAAAGGATTTTCCTGATAAGCCCGAATCGCAGGAGAATTCGAGGTAAGTTTTTCAATTGTTCTCCTTTAAGAATAAAACAAACAATTTTAAATTATCTGTAAATATTGATATTAAATATAAAACGCAAATACTAAACCTTACATTTTTAGACCTTCAGCTGTAATGTCGGAAACATATAAATATGGTGTATCTCAGGGTCACGAAGGTTCTGCAAAGAATTATGAACCAAATATTTCGCACGGGTTTGAATCATTTGGAAGAAATACCAAAGTACTTGTGGAAATTCAATTAACGAAAATTCGTTTTTCGCACGAAATATATCCGCAAACGTCGATATATTCATCCCGACAAGTGCTACTCGTATCAGATATAGAAATTCGTGACCGTTTGCAATCTTCAGATATCAACAAGCTACTTTACCGTGGCAATAATAAAAACATAACTGGGAAAAATGAAGATTCTATGGTAATTATTAAAGCACTGCATGTACGGCCAGACCCTCAAATCAGTAGGATTGAAGAATGTTCTCTGAGAGTTTCCATTACACCAATAAAACTAAATATTGATCAAGATACTTTGTTATTTATTGAGGAATTTTTTGCCGCTCTCTTGGAAATTTCGGCGGTTAACTCTTGTCCAAATGATTCCAAATTGCAATCAAATATATTGGGACATGATACACCGGTTATGTCAGTCAATCAAGTTTCTGAAACTACAGATGAAATGGAGATTAAAAATATGGAAGAAAAACTAGAAACATTACTAAATGATACTATGTCAGCTAGGGCAGAAACGGATGGAAATACCAATAAACTCCCAATATACTTCCGGGAGGTCATTTTCAGTCCGGCAGTACCAATATGCTTAGACTATCATGGCCGTCGAATAGAACTATCACGTGGCCCAATAACAGGCCTTTTAATGGGACTTGCTCAGCTACAAGGCTCAGGAATATGTCTGCGCGAAATTATAAACCGGTAAGTATATGAATATTTTATACACGAAAGCATATACTTAGCACGCTAAAAACAAGTAAAAATTGTAAAAAAGTAAATTGCACATTTACATAGCAATTGCGTGAGTGTATGTATATCTATGCGCGTGCAAGCATGTTTGCAGTCAACCAAAGCACCAGTATCAACAACAGCTGCAGGCAGCGCTTGGGCAGCGCTTGAGCAGCGCTGCAGCAGCAAATATATTTATGGCTATAACTTCTTGTTAAATCGGTCTATCATAGTGAAACTTGGCATACGGACACATAATAATGTACATCTGTACATGAAATGTACAAGAGTATATTAGGTTTGCGAGAGCTGAAAAATGTAACAGGCAGAAGGAGGCGTGGCAGACCCCACAAAGTATATATACTTGTATTCTTGATTAGCGCGACAAGACGAGTCGGTCTAGCCCTGTCTGTCCGTCCGTATGAACACCTGGATCTTATTTGGTCAAATAATCGGTCACAAGCGTCGATCGTCTGAGCAATTTTTGGTCGTTGAAACCATTCGTGCACTCTGCTACGGGATACGCAATCATCGCCATAAACTTGTTCCATCAATTGAAACGTTTCGGTAAAAGTTTTACCAATTTTAAAACAAAATTTAATGTTGGCTCTTTGTTCGAAGCTCATTTTCGCACCGATAACACAAACATACTGACGCTTTAAACGCAATAACTTCACTTCCAATCGATGTAATGTCATGAAAATCACTGGACAATCGATAAAGATAGCAGATTCTAACGCACCAGTCGACATATAGATAGCGCCACCAAGGAGCGCTGTTTACTTTGGAACGCACCTTGTATATATGTACTGCTGTTGATCCAGGAATTTGTCTGTTAAACAACTGGAAAAAACCCAACAAAATTTTGGAATTGCTAGGGCAAATATCAAGATATATAGTCAATATCCCTGACAGCTTTTTAAACAAGTGAACGAGTTTTTTTTTCACTTCTGGAGAAATTTTAAATAAGCGACGAGCTCGGCTTCTTAGCTCAAATATACATGAGTACATACAAGTATGTATTCTTTAATACAAAATAAAAGTGCTTAATATGGATATATCTATTTTTCGTTTTTACATTTAATGGTTATAACAATTCCGTGTTTCCAAAGGTTCATTTCGTGGCCGTGTCGCGTCGGACCGGTCCATGCCCATCTCTCCCATAAATGGAGGTTATTACGGCATTTCTAAAACGCTAACGAAAATTAAAAAGCATTATTTATGGAACAAGAAAGGAATGCTAAAGTCGAGCAGGCTCAACTCTTAAATACCCTGTACCACCCCACAAAAAAGTAATTAAATTAATTAATTAATTTAATTTAATTAATTAACTAAATTAATTTAATTAATTAACTAAATTAAATATAAAATATTCCATGCATGCATACATACATTTACATTTACATCAGAATCGTGCCTTATGCGTGTTTGTGTACTTGTACATATGTATGTATGTGTGCATTGGGCCTGGTTATATGGCTATAACTTTCTTTCTGATCATTCTATCATAATGAGACTTGGTATACGGTTATATAATAACTAACTTAATGTGACTACCAAATTTTAGTTCAAAATTCCAAGAATTACGGGAGTTATAGAAAATCGTTAATAAGGGGGGGATCAGAAAAAATGAACAAACTCGTCCTTTCTCGGTCTCAGGAGAATCTGTATACCAAGTTTGGTTATTCTAGCTCTTATACTTTCGGAGATCCTTGCGTTCATACAGACAGACAGACGGACAGACAGACGGACAGACGGACATGGCTATATCGACTCGGCTTGTCATGCTGATCAAGAATATATATACTTTGTGGGGTCTACCAAGCCTCCTTCTGTGTGTTCCATGTGCACTCGCACAAAACTAATATACCCTTGTACCCTTTGGGTACAGGGTATAAAAATATGACAAAACATATTAAAGAGTATATACAAAAATGCGATAAATGCCAAAAATCAAAAACAACGAAACATACAAAGACTCCACTAACAATTACTGACACAGCAATTTACGCTTTTGACCGAGTATTGGCTGACACAGTAGGACCATTACCTAGGTCAGAAAAGGGAAACGAATATATTGTTACACTTATTTGCGATTTGACTAAATACTTAGTCGCAGTACCAGTCCCGAATAAAAGCGCAAAAACAATTGCCGAAGCAACATTCAAATCATTCATACTGAAATACAGTCCATACTAATGGGTAGATTTGAAAAATATAACACAACATTTTGAAATGGGACAACTTTAAATTTTGTAAACTAAATAAAAAATAGTTCTTAGGAAATAAGTATATGTGCACTTTTCATTTTTATACCCTGTACCCGTAGGGTAAAAAGGGTATATTAGGTTTGTGCAAAGTATGTAACATGCAGAAGGAAGCATCTCCGACCCCATAAAGTATATATATTCTGAATCAGCATGACGAGAGAAATCGATCTAGACATGTCCGTCCGTCTGTCCGTCCGTCTGTCCGTCCGTCTGGATGAACGCAAGGATCTCAGAAACTATAAAAGCTAGAATAACCAAAGTTAGCATCCAGATTCTCCTAGGTCCGAGTAAGGACGAGTTTATTTTATTTTTTTAATTTTCCCGCCCTTCCCCCGCTACAGAATTTCGTCAATAGCGTCCACATTTCAAATGCTACCTAAACCAAACTTTGCACACATAATTTATATATAATTGTCTACTATTGTTCGAAATTTTATTCGGTCAATTCTAAGAAAAGTTATTAGCAAAACAAATCCTCGCCAGTACAACCCCTAACTGCAGCAACAAGTTCGCTCTTCTTCTTCCTCTTTTTGCTGCTGCTATGGGCGCATATAACTCAGCGACGGAAGTTTACCTGGGTACAGGGTATTACACTGTCGGGCTTGCTCGACTGTAGCGTTCTATCTTGTTTATGCCTCAATTTGTTTAATTCTTGTGATAATTTTTTATTTTTTATCAAAAAAATAAAACTCAAAGAATAATCATTATTTTATAAGTTTTATTTTTTTGCTCATCAATAATGATTATTGGTTAAGTTTTAAAGTAAAACTCAAAATTAATCATGAAATTGTAAGCGAATGAATAAAATTAATAAATCATTATTTTGTAATTTTTTTAATAACACTTATAATGATTACAGTCCCTACTAGTTCCACTTATGACGTGTTTGCTGTGGTGGCCTGAAATTGCGGCAATATTCATGGCAGACATCTGGGCCGTCTAAGTTAAGTTTTTTCTCGTCGGAAAGAATACTATTGCGATATTTATTTATCCA
Organism: Scaptodrosophila lebanonensis; assembly: GCF_003285725.1. Lineage (NCBI taxonomy): Eukaryota > Metazoa > Arthropoda > Insecta > Diptera > Drosophilidae > Scaptodrosophila > Scaptodrosophila lebanonensis. The sequence continues at coordinate 109,349 of NW_022060745.1, read as the reverse complement.
AAATTTGTGCTTTTCAGCAAATGATAAACGAGCCCGACGGAAATGGAAGTAGCTTTAGTACTGGCTCGGGAAGTATATTAAGCGTTAATATTTTCAACCAGAATTTGGTGGACTCGTCTTCTAGTAACATTGAGATCTAAATTACCCCTTATTTCGTCCATGTCCTTTTGAACAACAGGACGCCTAATTTCCCGTTTACAACGTTCGCCAATGTTGGTTGGTTTCCGTAGCTTTTGATCTTACCATAAGAATCAGGGTTCTTAACGAAATGTTTTATTGTGTTTCGGTGTCGATTGACTCTGGCAGCTATATCATCTATTTTTGTACCTTTTCCTCTTATCATTCGCTATTAAATGCATTCCATGTGGCATTTTAGGTAAAATCCACATTTCGTATGAACATTCAATATTTAAAATCAGTGCACTAGTTTGCTTGCGTTCTTTTACATACGTTTTACACTTATTTAATGAAAAGACTTCAACTTTGTAGCACACTAACCGTCCAAAGCACTTTAATCGCTGTTTGCACATATACTTAAAAGTATTACCTAAGTAAATCAAATGACGCCAAACAAATTTATGAAAACGGTACTACAAGGTGGTTTCGAAAGTAAACAGGACTTGTTGTATCGCCCCTGGTGGCGCTATCTATATGTTGACTAGTGCGTTAGAATCTGCTATCTTTGTCGATTGTCCAGTGAGAATTTCATGACATTTCATCGATTGGAAGTGAAGTAATTGCGTTTTAAGTGTCGGTATGTGTGTGTTATCGGTGCGAAAATGAGCTTCGAACAAAGAGCCAACATTAAATTTTGTTTTAAAATTGGTAGAACTTTTACCGAAACGTTTCAATTGATGGAACAAGCTTATGGCGATGATTGCCTATCCCGTAGTAGAGTGCACGAGTGGTTTCAACGTTTTCAAAGTGGTCGTGAGGACATAAATGACGATCAACATGTGGGCCAATCAAAATTCGTGATCACCAAAAATTCCATCAACCAACCTGTGCGTGAATTCATCAAAAATCAGGCGAAATCATCATTGAAATGGAATTGAACATCTCCAAAACATCGATTTATCGCATTTTGACCGAACATTTGGGCTTACGAAAAATGTGTGCACGGTTTGTTCCGCACAAATTGACTGACGACCAAAAATTGCTCAGACGATCGACTCTTGTGACCGATTATTTGACCAAAAATCACATTTTAACCATTAACCACTCGCCGTATTCACCTGATATGGAACCGTGCGACTTCTACCTTTTCGGAAAAATGCATTTGCCCATGAAAGGAAAGCGTTATGCAGACGTAGAGGCCATTCAAAAGGCTTGCACCGACATACTGGCGGCCATACCGGCCAACGAGCTAAAACATTCGTTCGACGTGCTTTTGGATCGTGCAAAAAGCTGTATTTTGAATAAAATAAATTGATTTTGCCGAAAAAACCATTTGTTCTGTTTTTTTTTTTAAAGTCCCGTTTACTTTGGAAACAATTGCTTGTATAACCAATTGCTATGTAAATGTGCAGTTATACACCCTTTACGTGAGTTCGAATACCGAGAGATGTAAAAACAAACAACTTTTTTTTTAAATTTTCTTAATTTATTAAATTTCTATAATTATTTTAAGAATACTTGTATGTACACAGTATTTCAAAGTCGGGGCACCCGACTTTAGCTTCCTTACTTGTTTTTATATTGAATTTAATTTTGGGTTGTTTCTTTGAATACAATAATTTTATTGTTTTCTTTGCCTCCTTTTTTAATATTCGATTTAATTCTTTTTTATTGGCTTGTCCAAATACTATGAACATGTTTAATAAATCAAGTTAAATAAGAAATGATTGATTCCCAAACAACAAGATATTGGTCTGATTAACCGATCTCTTCTGTCGGGTAGTACAGTAGTTTTTAGTTTGTTTATTTGATATTGCTTGTTCAGTTTAGTGTATGCTGGTTTGCATTGCCACGTTGCGAATTTTGCTAAGAAATCCCCGAGTATGTGCTGTTCGAAAGGTAAAGTTGTTCCACCACCGCTCAATCAGCCACTAGTGCCGCTTCTGAGCTACATCTCTGGCACCGATTTTAAAACATTTCCTGTAGAACATGATAATGAACGACGTCGGCTACATGCCAACATTCAAAGGGCAAGGCCAAATATATCACACATATATCACAAATATATCACAGAACCTCCAAATCTATTTTACTGGCAACGAAACAACAGAAGTCGAACAGCGTGGCGCCCTTAGCACTGATGTTCGGGGGGAAATCGTTTTAAGTCTGCAAGCTATGCTGCACGAACACATCCGCCTTATCCAATTATTCAAGACAGCCATAGACCAGATGCCACCTTGTGATTATACGGTTCTGATTCGGGCAGACAAAATATTCGAGCGACAAAATATAATCATTCACCGCCGAAAAGTCTACAACGCATTACGGAAACACATCGATCGTATCATGCACTACAATATCTAGTGCCTTTTCCGCGCGGCTATTATTTCAACATAATGTAAATGAAGCCCGGCACGAATGAAGAGTCAACAAAGAAAGTCCCTTGCATGGACCTATCGCCTCATGAAGCCGAATAAATTTAATTATTTGCTGAAATGTCGCGAACTCTTCCATCAGTTTATACTCGACTTGTACGCGAAAATTTATAGTGAACGTCTGCACTTCATTCGGCTGAATCAGCAAAAGCTGCGTGTTGAAGAATTTGTCTACTTGCTTTGCGTGATCGCTAACGATGGGAACGCTGAGCACATTGGGCAAATAGTGATCTTGCCAGCAACGTACACCGGCAGTTGCACGAATATGCTCAACACGCTCTGACATACGCGCAAGTATGGTCGACGATACCAATCTTCTGTTCATCGCGTAGACATGATCTCCCCGCTCTAGTTTTCAAGCAAAAGTTAATAAGGCTGATGACGTCATCACAAAAAATCCCATCTTTGGGAAAACTCAGTGGTGGATGTATGTACTCGGTTGAAAAGCGACACACGCCAATATATTGGTCTGGATAAAACAAAAAATCACTCCAAAACAAATCGATGACATTATTTCCGCGTTGCGGAAATAAATCGAAAACACATGGTTCACGGGCGTTGTGGTGAATTGAACCCAAATTCACCATGCATGAAAGATGGAAGAAGTACAAAGCGATATCCACGCGAGCTGATTCAAGAAACACAAACAGGAGGAGATGGATATCCTTTGTATAGACAAAGGAAGGTGGATGACGCTGGGTACTCTAGAGCTGGAACAAACATAGATTTCAACATCGCTATATCGATGTTTGGGCAATATCGAAAACATCGATGTTTTAGTTGCCAATATCGATAATCGGGTACTTTTTAAATTATTAATTGGATATTCATATTTTTTTATTAATGTAATAGTTTCGGAAGTAGTGCTGTTGACAGTGAACGTGGATGTAACGTGGGCGAAAACAATGTATAGATATCTGTAAAGTAAACTTGAAGTGCATACAGTATATGTATGTATTTAAGAAATGAACACTTGCTGCCTCACTAGGGTAGTGATTGTCTGCTATGCATTGAAGCTTCTTTAAATGTTTCCCGTTTTATAGTTACATCGAGGGACAACTGTGTGAGAAGGAGCGAAAAAACATTGATAACCTCATGGCCGTGCCATAAAATGTGCCTCTGAATGCCCTTTTAGCAAAGCTGGCCAAATTATAACACAAGTAGCAGTTTTTTAAAAAGCAACATCTTAAACAAGTTGTCATTTTTGAAAAAAAAAATCGATCTAAAAAAAAGGGCTAAATGAAAATAGTGTATTTGAAAACATCGATAGTATCAATTTTTTTTAAATATCGAAAACATCTGTTTAGGTATGAACATACGGCATCGTTGAAGCACTAGTGCAAGTGTCCCACGACTGCCTTAATGACTATCGGACGTTACATTGCTGCCTGCGTTATGTCAACGCGTTCCCACGCCTGCACACACATTGAGGTTCAAGTGTTAAGTAACAAGGATCGCGCAGCTGCATCGTTTATAATTACACTTATAGATTAAGGTTTACACAGCTGCTTACAACACTGTGCTAGCTTAAGATAGGCTAACCAATAGAATTACACGTCTACATGCAGCATGCGGACCATAGATATTGTCCAATAAAAATTAAGTTCCAGTTGTGAATTCGTAGAGTCGGCTGTGAGTCGAGGCACAGCAAGGTCAACCAGGCGACTAAACTAAATTTCCTCTAAAGATTCTACCAATTGTTACATCAAAACCTTTAAAAACAAATAATAATCGCAATGCTGTCCGATAAAGTGGTTCAGCTTTTCCAAAGGCAGACAGATCTGCATAGAGAAATATTATATCTCTAAAAGTAGACCTGTCTAGGGTTAAGGCGAAAACGACGGAGTTCGTCTCAAACAACTCAGCCCTCGTCAAAGGTGGAGTGATCGACCACCAGTATTTCAACGAGAGGATCTTCGACAGCACCATGGCTCGTATCAAACAATATAGGGAGTCATTCATGAAGGTCGAAGACAACCTCTGTCAGAGAAATTCCAACCGCTTCAAAAGTACCGGAAGTGGAGGCTGAAATTGCAAAAGTACCTGAAGTGCAGTTTGAATTTGCATCTCGTAATTCAAGCAACACGTGGAAAGGCAAGACTGATCCTGAAGCTGCAAGACGTTTTTGAATTTATTGAGCAAATTTACAACTCAGTAAGTTCATTGCAAAAGGACGTCAAAAAAGCGACGACAAGTCAGCAACAAAAGGAATGCCGCTACTGTGGCATTACTGGACACGACATAGCAAGATGTCAACAGTTTAAGGCTGCATCAGTTAACAAAAGGAGGAAGTTTACATCAAATCAGCATTTATGTTTTCGCTGCTTGGACAACCACGATATCAGGAACTGTGAGAAAGAATTGAAATGTCAATTCTGTAATAAAGGTCACAACACCTTGTTGCATGAAGAAGAAGAAGGAATGTGTAAACTACATGACCAAAACAAATGGTCAAAACAAATTTTTGGCCACAGCTCTAATCAAAGTAAAAAATGCAAGAGGAGACTATGAACTGCTTAGAGTTCTTATGGATGGAGGATCGCAGAGAACTCTCATCTCCAAAGAAGCAGCACGACTCCTACAGCTTCCAAGAGTAAAGCAAGTAGTAGAAATAGAAGGAATTTGTACAGGTTGTAACGACGCGTTGCGCAGCAACCAGCTGTGCGTCGTCACGATGCATGAGTAGGCGAGTAGTTTTGAACGCGCATTGAAGCGCAACGACTTTTGAGTTTAAAATAAAAGCACATTGTTTGAACTATATTCACGGCATACCGCCGCCCCTTTTATTGGGTCGCCTTGGCAATTTGGGGTGCATAATAAACATTAAAACATCGACTCTGGCCGGCGAGTATACCCGCGGCAGAGTAAACAACATTACAAGTGGCGCCCGAGCAGGGGCCCCAAAGAAGATTGAGGTTATATCCGACCAAGTATAGAGAGAAGCGCGTGGATTTACGATGCTACGAACGAGCTGGATACGTGCGCTGCGGAAGGAAGAGCTCAGCGCGGTGTTGCGTGAGCTCGAAATCGAAGAGACGGGCAACGTGGAGATGCGGTCGCGGCTATTCACGTTCGTGAAGTCGGCCAAGGAAGAGTACCGACCCCGCCTGGAAGAGCTGGCGGCGTATCATGAAAACATGTCATCGCGTAATCGCCTGGCGGACAGCTGGGAGTCCCGAAACAAGAGGACGTACGGGAAGGTCTACTCGTCGCGATAGAGGCAAATACGACACCAGCCGTGGCCCCGGTGCGAGCCGCGCCGCCGACTCCAGCGCGAGCTACATCACCAACTCCAGCGCCAGTGCCAACCATATCGGTAGCGGTCGCGGCCTCACCCGCAGAGACCGTAGCCAACCCACGGCAACCGCAGCGGCACCAACCAGCGACTTCGGGACCCTCCACGGCAGACCTGACCCAAACCATTGCCGATTCGTTGGCATCGCTGGCGCAGTGCATCCACCGATTGGCCCAGATCATGGAGGATGGTTTCCAGAAACTGTCGATCCAGACCCACGCTCCCACCACACCCGCTGCTCCTACTGGTGGTGCACCTGACGATGACAACCCAACAGCACCGGCCCCAGCGCCACCACTCACGAATGCGCTAGCGGTGGCAGAGCAGCATGCGCCAACACCAGCCGAACGAGACAGACGAGCCGCGTTGCAGAAAGAAGTAGGACCCAAGGACTTTCCTCCGAGACCTAGAAGATACGGCAGAGATGAGCAACGTGCGACTAGATGATTTGGTGACAGTATTACCGGTAGTCCTGGTCGGCGAGGCAAGGGAGTGGGAGTGGTCAAGGCGCAATTTGGCACAACGGTCTGCCGAGTTCCGCCAAGATCTATTAAGAGAGTATCCAGCAGGGCCCCATGTAGAAGAGCGCCGGCGGGAGGCATATAACCGGGTCCAGGGTGCATCAGAGACACCTAGAGAGTATGTCCGAGTGATGCGACGGCTGATGCGCAGCGCGGAGATGATCGTAAAGGAACAGCTGAGGCTCGTCCACGCCAACGTGCTGCCAGTAGTACGCGCCAACCTCCGCCTGGCGGGCGAAGAAGTGAGCTCGCTCGATGGGTACGAACAGGCGGCAACTAGCATATGCCCAGCAGTCTTGACACGGGCGCAGACGGCCGGTAATGGCGAACCAAACGCCACGCATCCCACGCCAATACCACAGCCGATACCACAGCCATTACCACAGCCGGTGGCTGTTGGCCCAGCGGACACGCATCGACGAGGACCCATCTGTAGACGTTGCGGGATGGGAGGACACAATATGGACGCGTGCCCGAACACTCAACAGCTCTACTGTTGGGACTGTGGTAAGATGGGCGTGCGTACGAGCGAATGCTTCCGACGCGCGACCGGCGACCGGCGGCTGGCGTGTCCACGCAGGCAACCTCAAACTAGGAATAAAGCGCCGATTGGCGGCCGTTCTAGGTTTACTAGGAGATGCGGTTGTGGACACCGGAGCGACGCGCAGCTTTGCAAGCCCGGTGTTGCGATATATAAGCATAATATATATAATATAAGCAGCATCGATTTGCGAAATGGGTACTGGCAGATTCCAATGGAGCGTGAGAGCCAGCGATACACAGCTTTCACAGTACCAGGACGCGGGCTGTTCCAGTGGCGAGTGATGCCATTTGGCCTCCACTCAGTTCCCGTGACGTTCCAAAGGGCGTTGGACAGCATCATCGACCCGGACATGGCACCACACGCCTTTGCATACCTCGACGACATAGTGGTGGTTGGCCGGTCGTTCGAGGATCACTTGCGCAATTAGCGCGGGGTGTTCCGGCGACTGCGGGCGGCCAATCTGCGAATAAATCGGGATAAGTGCAATTTCTTCCGAAAATCCATAAGGTACCTGGGGCATCTGGTGACGGAGGAGGGCATCCAGATGGATCCAGAGAAGGAAGCAGCCATCCACGAGTTGAAGCCACCATCAAATCTGAAGCAACTGCGGCAGTACATCGGGATGGCCTCGTGGTACCGACGCTTTGTGCCCAATTTCGCCACAACGGTCGGCCCACTCACCGAACTGTTGAAAAAAGGGGCGCAAGTGGAGTTGGGGAACACCGCAGCAGGAGGCATTTGAATGCATCCAAAGACAGCTCATAGAAGCGCCGGTGTTAGCGTGCCCCGATTTCACGCAACGCTTCTGCCTACAGACTGACGGCAGCGAGTATGGGCTGGCCGCGGCTTTGACACAAAACGTAGACGGCCAGGAGCATGTAATTTCCTACGCCAGTAGGAAACTGCAGAAGGCAGAGGTCAACTACAGCGCCACAGTGAAGGAGTGCCTGGCCATTGTCTGGGGAATCCGAAAGCTGCGACACTATCTAGAAGGCTATCGCTTTGGGACGTCGTATGCGGTTCAAACGGGGCAACTCGTACCTACTGGTCCTTGTGGATAAGTTCAGCAATTGGGCGGAATTGGTCCCCATCCGCAAGGCAACAGCGGCGGCAGTGAAGCTGGCCCTACGAGGGCGGATCCTGGCGTGGTTTGGAACGCCGCGAAAACTCATCACAGACAATGGAGCCCAGTTTACTAGTCGCGCGCTGAAACAGTTCCTCGCTGAGCCAGGCATACTGGCATACTGACGGCACCATATACACCTCAGGAGAATCCCATGGAGCGGACCAATAGAACGGTCAAAACATTGATTGCTCAGCTGGCGGACGGGCAGCACAACACGTGGGACGAACAACTGCCGGAAGCACAATTCGCCATTAATGCAGCACTTTCAGACGCAACGGGCTACTCACCGGCTTTCATCCTATTTGGGAGAGAACCAATGCATCCACGCACACTGTACGGCAGGGATCCAGACGCCCCCGAGGCAGTACCAGGTAGCCCACAAACACACGCGACACCGGTACAGTTCATCGCCCGAATAGCGAAGAGAAACCAAGTGGTAGCCAGTGAGGATCAGGCGCGTCACCTGTCTAACGCCGCAGAGCGTTCGATGGGCCATTCACAGTGCGTGCATTTGTATCCCCAGTCATAGTGCGCTTACGACCAGTAGCGGGCGGCAGAGGTAGAACAGCACATGTGCGAGATCTGAAGGCGCTGAATGCAGACGACAGCAGCGACGACGAGTGCAGCAACAGCAGCGGCGGGGGCGGTATGGGTACCGCGACCGTGCCATTGGCGATCCTTAAACAGCTACGGCAACAGCAGCCAGTCCCACAGCAGCCGGTACAACAGCAGCCAGTCTTACAGCAGCCATTACAGCAGCCACGACAACAGCATTCAATTCAGCAGCAGCCGGTACAACAGCTACGGCAACAGCAGCCAATTCAGCAGCAGCCGGCACAACCGCTACGACGACAGCGGCCAATTCCGCAATGGCCTTTACAACGGCCACGACAGCGGATGCAACAACAAGCCCAGCAGCTGGGCGCGAGCACCAGTAGCAACAGAATCCAGAGGATGACGACACGCCAGCAGGACCGGCAGCAGTAACAGAAGACCAGCGACAAGGGCATCAGTAATAATAGCCGCGACGACCGCCATATACAACCACTCACAACCACAACACTTCTAGCAATTCCCGAAGACAACCACCACCCGCTGCAAGCGCTAAAGTCAACGATCACCACCATATTCCACACCCCGGAATTTGAAATTCAAACTTGCGGCGGAAATGGAGAGCGAAGACAACGAAGCGACAGAATGACAGCGCGAGCAGCTGACTGTGAAGGTACAGGTGGCGTCGACAGGTGGCCAAACGCGAGGGGTGGCAGCGCTGCCACCCAGCTGCTACACATCTGCCTTTCGATTATGGCGCGGTGCTAGCAAAATTCGAAAACACCACCGATCGGGCCATTCGACCCCTTGGTGAAAGGGGGAGGTGTAACGACGCGTTGCGCAGCAACCAGCTGTGCGTCGTCACGATGCCTGAGTAGGCGAGTAGTTTTAAGAAGTAGTTTAAGTATTAGAAGAAATAAGGAGTTTGAAATTGGAGTTTGAGTGGAGAGCCTTGGCTTGGAGTTGGTTGAACGCGCATTGAAGCTGTAGGAATGGGTGATAGTAGGAACACCCCTAATCACTAACAATAATTAAATAGTGACCGAATAGTGATTGAATAGCGAAGTAGTAATAAGTAATTGATAATCGATAATAACGAATAACAGGGAAGTAAGAGGTCAATTGATATTGACCAGCCAAAGTAGGAGGACCCTGACTGAAATTTGAATTAAACGGATTTTCTAAAATATTGTTATTTGCAATAAACATAAGTAACATCGCTAATTTAAATAAATTGAATTAATCCAACAAAGCGCAACGACTTTTGAGTTTAAATTAAAAGCACATTGTTTGAACTATATTCACGGCATACCGCCGCCTCTTTTATTGGGTCGCCGTGGCACTTTGGGGTGCCTAATAAACATTAAAACATCGAACAAAGAACTGGCAGAAGTGCACTCTGGCAGATCCAAAATTCAACAAGCCATTATTGGATCAGACCTATTTCCATTTATAATGATGGGAAATGTGAAAACCGTCAAAGAAATATTAGGTCAAAAGACAAAGTTCGGTTGGATAATGTCTGGAAATATAACTGTAAAGCCGCGCAGTAAAGTAATCACTGCCGCAACAACAGTACGTCAGCATGAATTGGAACACTTTTTGGAGCGGGAAGGTGAATCCTCTGATTCAAAAATATATATGCAGCGCAAAATGGCAAATTCTCAAAAGCGAGAGTTACTCGAAACGTCTCAATCGCATCTAGCAAAACCGCTAACAACAGACTTATGCAAATTCATTCCGAAATCCAATGAGGTTGTTCAGAATTTCATTGACAACAACACAGAGAGCTTTGACCTACCAGAACCAATTTCGAAACGAGGGCGTGCAGAAGCCAGCCTACCCATGTCGGATTTGACTTCCAAACCAATCACACAGCTGATCCAGCGGGGGGGTTGGAAGACAAGTATGATCGTCGTAGTCGGGACGATGTGGAAGAGGATCTGAAGAGTCCATGGATCTTTGGAATACATCTATCATATCAAGGGCGTAGGTAGCTTTGTGCAAAGGGGGGGCCAATTTCCTGTTCAACTTTTTTCCAATTAATAAACAATTTTATATACATAGATTTATATACATAAGTGAAATTAAATTATAGTATTAATTTTCTTGGGTTTTTAGAAAACTCATCCACAATTGAATCTTCTAGTTCCGCCCTTTTTTCGGCAACTAACTTTCTGTGTACGCTTAACATGCATAATCCTTAAAAAAACAGATATAAATATATACATATATATTAATAGGGCTGTTACGTTTAATTTATCTCATTTTAATTACCATTTAAGAGAGATTCGGTCATTGTAGTTCGAAGCCACGTTTTGACTCTTCCGTGGCCGTTGTGCATGGCATAGCGAGCGCAATTGTCAAAGCCTGTCTGATTTTTGGATAAAACTCCGATTTTTTTTACCACCAAATCTACATCTGTTAGCTTTTGACAAGCATTAACCTAGCTCATGCTCTATGCCTTTTATGTCGTAAAAAGCGGTAGTAGAATCTATTTTTGCTTTTGTTTCATTTAAAGATATATTTTTAATTTGTTTTGGGTGCAAAGTAGTTAAAAAAAAAACTGGGTTATTTTCTTCCGAAAATCTTTGCGATATCGCGGATATTAAGGAATCAAGGTACGGGACAAAAATCGCTCTTTGGTAAAATAGAAGCGCTGATGTAAATGGTGGATTTAGTCTATTTTTTTTTTTTTTTTTTTTTGGACTATCCTTGGCGTAGTTATTTCAACTGATGCGTTATTTGCTATCTCGGATGCGTTTTTATAAATATCATTGAAAACTACATCTGCGGTGGATCTGTGCATTTTAAAGCATTCCAATAAATGGCGCATATGTTCGGCGCATTTAAATATATCATTATTTTTTTACTAATCAATATTATGTTCCATATATAAATAAGCGTAATTAGCATAATTCGACGATCGGCAGTGCCTTATACTACATTAAGTGAACTATTGCAGCCTATTAACTTTTGCAGTGTCAATGGATCCTGATGGCAGGCTTTTGGAAAAATTTGCGTATTTAGTTGTGTCTTCCTTAAAAGTAAATAGTGAATTATTGAAACATAGTAAACCATTGAAACATAGTGAACCATTGAAATTTAGTGAATTATTGGATTGTAGCGACCAATTATTGCATAGTCAACCATTGAATTGCAGTGACCAAGTATTGAATAGTCAACGAATGAATAGTAGAATCCAGATATTGCACAGTGAACCAGCAAATCGTAGTGGCGACGATTGCATAGTAAACAGCGAACATATGTTGTACAATGCCACATTAACAAATAATGCTCAGACATTAAAGGATGCAACTCAATTGATAGACCATATATTTACAATATTGATATCTCCGAAAACTTCATATATAATATAAACCCGAAGTTAAGTAAATTTTACCAAAATCAAAACCACAATATGTTTGTCACCAACTATGAAAACATGTCAGATATTCCTCCAATCAAACATAATTATGAAATGAAAATTAAATTAAAAGGGAGGAGAAAAGCGACTATGTGTTGATTACAGGCAGTTAAATTTAATCACCATTCGCGATGGATACCCAATGAAAAATCGCTAGCTTTTTAGCGAAACGACAACAAGATTTAACTATTTATTAAATGAGACGCGGTGTTCTTTGATTATTAAAATGGCTTTTAATGGCTTGGTAATTGTGCAAAACGATGTTGAATATGCGAGAATTAGATAGCAAGAGATTTGCCTGCTGCCGCTACAAGTCAGCGGGCCGGCATAAGACAAGTAATGCACAAAGAGAGCGCCACAGAGAGCGCAGTAAAGGGCGCGATAGAGAGCGCAAAGAAAGGGCTCAGAAGCTAAGTAGGGTGCTCCAACATTCCGGCCCCTTTGAAGGACTCCCGGTCTTTCAAATCCACACGGAGCACCGCCAACATCGTGGACTGGTCGCCTAGCAGCGCCGCTGCCTCCAACAATCCTCCTATGTGAGGAGGTCGGGGAAGAATGAACCACCAATTGATTCGTCGCTCTGCCGCATAGTCCGTCAGGGCGTCCTTTCTCCGCTCGAAATCCGACGGCATGTCCCTCAGCAAGCCGCTTGTTCCCGCGAAGTTCGTCACGTTGTCGCTAAAGACCATTTCCGGCAGGCCGCGCTTCCCGATGAACCTTGTAAAGACGTTAAGGACAGTATCAGTGGATAAATTAGCTACCAGTCCGAGGTGAACGGCCTTCGAGGCAAAACAAACGAATACCGCTACGTAATTTGTAACGGGCGGTCTTCCGCGTATGCGATAGCTACCATGGAATGGGCCGCAAAGTTCGAGTCCACAAACCCTGAAAGGTCGACCTTCTCGAAGGCGATCACCTGGCAAATTTCTCGTTATTTGCTCAACTAACTTGGGCTTGCATCGAAGGCAGTTATGTGAAACTGCTGAGCAAACCCTACGAGTATTTATCACCCAAATCTGTTGCTTTAGCAGCCCAACTAACATCTTAAATCGCCACAGCTCTTGCCACAGAGTTTTGGCCGCTGTGACGATGGGGCACAAAGGTCCAAGTTGCTCAGACAAACGAGATAATATATTCCGCTTTGTCGGCTTCAACCAAGTAAAGCTATCCTCATGCAGATGATAACGAAATACATCATTATGAGGAGCCAGCATGTCGTCAACATAAAAACAATTTTTAATGACATTTAACGCGACATGGTGACATCGAGCATAAATATTTGCCAATTCAAACAACAAGCGCACAGCAAAAAATGGCGCTGATGCAGTCCCGTATGTTACAGTGTTCAACTTAAAGGACTGCAGCTCATGAGAGGCGCTTTCTCGCCAGAGAATGAGCTGGTACTTTTTGTCTTTTTCAGACACGTTTATTTGCCTGTACATCTTTGAGATGTCGGCAGTAATTGCATATTTATTCAACCGAAAATTTACAAGTGTTGAATAAAGCTCCCTCTGAATAGTCGGCCCAACCATTAAAGTGTCATTTAATGACAGGGCCGTTGACGTTTTACTAGAAGCGTCAAACACCACACGCAATTTGGTTGTGGTGCTTTCAGGTCTCAGGACACACTGATGAGGAATATAGTAGTGCTGTCCTGGAGGAGGGGATTCAAGAGCAGACATATGCCCAAGATCACGATACTCTCTCATGAAGTCATGGTACATGTCATGGAGAGTTTTGTCTCTTGCGAGTTTGCGCTCAAGTTGCAGAAATCGTCTTTCAGCAGTTTGAAAGGAAAGCCCTAGTACAGTGGGATCGGATTTGAACGGAAGTTCGACTTGAAAACGTCCTGTAGACAGGCGCTGTACTGATTTGGTGAAGTTAGCTTCACAGGCCTTTTGTTCAGCTGTCTGGCGCACAGCCTTCGACTCATTTGGGCTCCGATCGAGTTCCCAAAAGCGTTGAACTAAGGTGTCGAGAGAACAATCATTAACTTGAGCGACAACGTTAACGCTGAATTGTTGAGGAGGTATTTGCCCTGTATATCTTCCAGCAACAACCCATCCCAGCAATGTCTTCTGCAACAATGGAAGACAAGAATTGAGCTCGATTTGCCCAACGCATAATAACTTGTAAAAAAGTTCAGCGCCTAGGAGAATATCAACCTTGGCTGGCTTATAGAATTCTGGGTCAGCCAACTCAAGGTTTGCGGGTATTTTCCAATTCGATGTGGGCACGAAGTTACCAGGCTGACAAGTTGATATGGATTTAAGAACCCAAAAATCAGTGCCAAAGCTGTGAGAATTCAAACGAGATTGAATATCAGTGCACACCTTGTGCCTACTACCAGTAGTGGTTCCACCTGCCATTACAATACTCACAGCTGTGTCTTTACGCTTTAATCGAAGGCGCTTCGCAAGATTCTCAGTCATGAGGTTCAACTGTGAGCCGCCATCAAGTAACACACGAGCAGGATGGTAATGACCGAATCTATCTTTAATTTTTACGACTGCTGTGGCAAGAATTACTTGATCGGCACTTAAAACGTGACCTAAGTACGCTTCTGGAGGTGCGACTGCGTGTGGAGCGGGTGAATTTGGCACAGCTACAGAGTATCTGTGCAACAACGAATGGTGTGGTTTTGAACACACCCGACACTTGGAAGCCTCGCAGCTGGAAACTATATGGCCCACATTCAAACAATTGAGGCACATTCTTTGAGTCTTAGCAAACTCAAATCGCTGCATAACAGATATAGAACCGAAGGAAGGGCAAGAATAAATATTGTGATCCGCAGAACCACAATATGTGCACTTCGAAACCGGTTTTGAAGGCTTTGAAGGACCCTTTGTGCAAGAAAACGAAGCTTTACTATTTCTTGCAGGTTCTACTCGCGGTTTATTTGGAACCCGAGTTGTCTCTTCAGCCGCTAAATATTGGTAACGCCTGTTTAACTGCTTAGCGCAATCATCCCAAGAAGGCAACTTGTCATAATCGAGCTGTTCCTCAAAACGAGATTTGGTTGCATGATCAACTTTGGCCATAACCATATGTATGATCATTGCATTCGAAATGTCCTTTTCACTTCCCAACGAAGTTAAAGACGCATAAATGGCAGAAACAGTGTCAATGATGGACCGCAAACTAGACGCATTAGGTTTGGTCATACTTGGGATGTCAAACAATTGCGAGATAGTGTCGAAAAATATCAAACATTTGTTGTCGTACACAGACTTGAGGCTAGCAATGGCTTTTGAGTAATTGCAGTCCGTTAACTGAAACGGTTTCACAACTCCTAGAGCCTCACCTGACAAGCACGACACCAAATGATTAAACTTCTCGACGTTGGTCAACGAAGGATCGTCATGAACTAGACTTTCAAATAAGCACATAAAATTCTTAAATTCGGCATGCTTTCCACTGAATGTAGGCAGCCGCATTTTGGGTAACTGGGACCGTTGACTGGCCATCATAGAACAGTCATGAGAAGTCTGACTTTCAACTTTTTGTTTCGTTGCCTTCACATACAACGCCTTAGTTGAAATGCACAAATCCTCAAGTGGCCCTCTACTATCGTTACTTGGATTGAGACTATCCAAATCTGCCTGAAGCCCCATAGCTTTCTTTATGTAATCTTCTAACAGCTCGAGACGACACTCGAGTTCTGTTTGCTCAAACGAAATTGTCTTTAACTGAAATGCTGTTCTCATACGAGCAATATCAGCGCTAACCTTATCAAATTTCTGCAAGCATTGTACTAGTTTAGAACTAGATTTAGCTACTACTTGTTGCTTTTCAGATTCCGACATGGTAGAGTATAACCAAAATAAACTCTAAACAAGTTGCAAATCAAAGAAAATGAAAGCCGAACTTTCCTAACAGCCCTCGCAAATAACAACGCGCTAAAACAGCAAGAGACAAACTGAAATGCACGCAGATTACGTACACACGCACTCAATACAGTATGCACGCAAGCAAAGTAGCAGTCCAAGCGACCGCACAAACAACAACGAAATCTGCAAGCAGTCTCAGCTGTACTCAGAAAATAGGCGTTGATTACCGCAAGCACGCTTGTAGGCAACGCTAATCCAAACGGGTAGCGGGGGAAAGTTCGTTGGCCCAGCGACAAGTGTAGCCGAAAAAGGGCGCGCACAAAGGAGAGAGCGACAAAATTCTTTTGCTACGCTAGCGGCGCAAGCAACAACAAAGCTATGTTTCTATGTATGCAGCTGATGCATCAAATCTTCACCAAAAAACCAACACAATAGATCCAAAATAACTTCAAAATATTTGTTTTTTATGTTAAAAATCAGCTTAACAGCCCTTTTTTAATTATTGTTGTTTGTTTTGCCTCGAGGTTTTGTTAATAATTATGTTTATGAGGGTGTATAATGTGTTAAATTGTGCAAGGTATGACGTATGTATGTATATAATATGTGGTTATTGGCGAGTATGTATGTACATGCATATGTATGTATGATTATGTATTTGTGCATGTAAAGTGGTTGCACAAAATAATTTATGTGCCAAAAATTGAGTCCGCATAAGCATAGGTTTTAAGCACCTTTCTCTTGCACAAATTTGCAGCAATTAAACTTCTTAGAGCTTTATGCTCAATTGTTGGCACAGAATACCTGTAAGCTCTCAAAGGAGTCCACCGAAACTTCCCTGGATTCCGAGCGACGATCACTCATTAGCCAAGCCAAACGAAAGTACCACAAGTAGGGCAGACAGCAGCTCCACAGTCCAAACGAATGTATGTAGTTGATGATATCCAGAAAGGCACCAAGCTCCAAATCCAAATCAAACGAAGTAATCACACGACCGCGCACAAAAACCAAGCCACAAAGACCGCAAACAAACGAGGAAATAATCTTCTGAAAACCGATGTCCCTGCTCGGGCGCCAATGAAAAATCGCTAGCTTTTTAGCGAAACGACAACAAGATTTAACTATTTATTATTATTATTATTAATGACTGCTTAGAGCGTCTGGAAGGCAATAATTATTTCTCCATTCAAGATTTAAAGACTGGCTTTCACCAGATTAAGGTTGCTGAGAGTTCAATACCATACACATCTTTTGTAACACCTAGTGGTCAATATGAATATAAGCGAATGCGTTTCGGGTTAACGAACGCACCAACAGTTTTTCAGCGTTTTATTAATTTTATATTACAACCATTTATTAAGGAAGGTAGTGGCACAGTATATATGGACGATATTGCGATAGGGTCACAGACATTAGAGGAACATATTATAGTCTTGGACAATGTATTAAAACTATTGGAAGGATATATATTAGAAATCAAACCTAGCAAATGTCAACTATGTTATAGTAGTATTGAGTTCTTGGGATATACAGTGTCCAGTAACGGAATTCGACCCAACAGTGAGCATATTGAAACTATTAGACATTTACTTAGACCAAAGAATTATATTGAAATGCAAAAGTGCTTAGGACTATTTTCTTACTTCAGACGTTTTATTCCAGCCTTTTCAAAAATTACCAAACCATTAAAAGAGTTAACAAAGCCAGAAATAAAGTTTGAGCTTAATGATCATTGCATTAAGATTTTTGAATACCTTCGCGAGCGACTGATCCCAAATATGAGAACAAAAGTTGATTCCTTTATTCAGAATTGTTTAAAGTGTATTATGTTTACAGTCCCGACTCACGCAAACAATAGAACATTGCACAGTATTCCTAAACGCCCTATCCCTTTCGATACCTTGCACATAGACCATTTTGGACCCTTTCCTTACATTGTATCAAAAAAGAAACATATATTGGTTGTAATTGAAGGATTCATTAAATTTGTTAAATTATATTCAGTAGATACAACTAGTACAAAAGAAATCTGCGCATGTTTAGCAAAATATTTTGAAAATTATAGTCGTCCGCGTAGAATTATTTGGAGTTCAGCAAAGAGGGTGTGACATAGATGCGTTAACAGAGTACTTAAATGATAAATGTGTGTTAGAATTTGATAGAAATTTAGATACGATACGCAAAACAGCTGTAGATAAAATTGAACATTGTCAGAAGAAGAGCACTGAATATTATGAGAAAAAAACATAAGCCTCACATACAATATTCTGAAGGCGACTTCGTTGTAATGCGGAACATTGACACTACAATTGGTACAAATAAGAATTTTATTACAAAATATAAAGGCCCTTTTCAAGTAAATAAAAAGCTGCCCAATAAGTCAGATTATGATGGTATTGTAGAGGCGAGCCGATTACGAAAATGGGCAGATTGGCGCATTCAATGTGAAGATTACCCTGATTAAAATAACATTATCTGATTAGTTTAAGATCCGAATGAATTATGTATACCTAAACCCCTATTTTTTTTCTCTTTTCATATGACTAACCTTTTATAATTTATGCTAATAATATTAACACTTTTATGTATTTGAGATCGAGGACGATCTAATGGTCAGGATGGCCGAGTTGTAGGAATGGGTGATAGTAGGAACACCCCTAATCACTAACAATAATTAAATAGTGACCGAATAGTGATTGAATAGCGAAGTAGTAATAAGTAATTGATAATCGATAATAACGAATAACAGGGAAGTAAGAGGTCAATTGATATTGACCAGCCAAAGTAGGAGGACGCTGAGTGAAATTTGAATTAAACAGATTTTGTAAAAGATTGTTATTTGCAATAAACATAAGTAACATCGTTAATTTAAATAAACTGAATTAATCCAACAAAGCGCAACGACTTTTGAGTTTAAAATAAAAGCACATTGTTTGATAGTTCAAACAATAGTTATTAGGCACCCCAAAGTGCCAAGGCGACCCAAAAAAAGAGGCGGCGGTATTATTATTGGGTCGCCTTGGCACTAGGGGGTGCCTAATAAACATTAAAACATCGACTCTGGCAGGCGAGTATACCCGCGGCAGAGTAAACAACATTACAAGTTGGCACGGAAATATCGAGAAACACCGTTCAGTTAAAGATAAAACCCAGATTTGAAAGCAAATTCGAGACTCGAACTAAGGCCATGGTAATGCCAAAGTTACAGAGAGTGCTACCAGAAAAAGGTTTTGATATGGACATAGGAAAGAACTGGAAGAAGTGCACTCTGGCAGATCCAAACTTCAACAAGCCAAGTAATATTGACATGATTATTAGATCAGCCCCCATTTATAATGATGGGAAATGTGAAAACCGTCAAAGAAATATTAGGTCAAAAGACAAAGTTCGGTTGGATAATGTCTGGAAATATAACTGTAAAGCCGCGCAGTAAAGTAATCATTGCCGCAACAACAGTACGTCAGCATTAATGGGAACACTTTTTGGAGCGGGAAGGTGAATCCTCGAAACGTCTCAATCGCATCTAGCAAAACCGCTAATAACAGACTTATGCAAATTCATTCCGAAATCCATTGACTTCCAAACCAATCACACAGCTGATCCAGCGGGGGGGTTGGAAGACAAGTATGATCGTCGTAGTCGGGACGATGTGGACGAAGCCCATAATGCCATTGCCGAGCGTGAATCGGAACTTGAAGCGAAGCCACAAGACACTCGGCGCAGGCATGTCAGGTTCCGCCGGTAGCTGTGTTGCAACGGCGTCCGGCCTGATGACTTGGTCAGCAGATATTGCCTTGCGCATGTGAACTGGCATCTATGCTGCAACGGAGTCCGGTCGAATGACCTGGTCAGCAGCTTCTGCCTTGCGCGTGTTAACTCCTCTCGGGGTTAAGTAAAAGTGGTCCTCGGGTTTTCTCAGATGTACCGCGAGTTCAATTCAGCATTTAAGGGCTACGACAAGTGCAAGAGTAAGTCAGTTGCTTAGTAACGGCCTTGATAGTAGTCCGGATTGCAGGTCGCCAATGCATGGAAGATTCTTCAAGCTCAGATCGTGAAGGAAGTGCAAATTCAGGTGCTCTCGGTGGCTGGTCACGTTGATTTGTGACGAGGCGGACACCGCAGGTTTTTTCATCAAGACGCCCTATGGTTGACATATAAAGTGCCGTTCAGGGAAATGCGGCCATCTAAGGTTGCCAGATATGTTCCCGAAACCAGCTAACTGATGCCATTATTATCTTCGACCTTTATGGTCGCGTCGTTGATAATCGTCAATCGGCGTTACCGGCTCCAAGTACAATGAGCGACGATTCCAGCTGTTTGGCGCAAGTTAAAGCCCGCATCCTCTTGCAGAAGGTAGTGCCCACAGCCGCGCTACATTCGCAACCGGCTACCGTGCTACTGTCTTCTAAATCTAAAATTAGTTTGTTCTTTTGATCTGGAAAAACATTAATTTTCTTACAAACTAAGAAATATAACATATTGTTTTTTTTGAAAATCTTTAATGCTAGATACTGATAAAATATCTGATATGCTAACATTTGTGAAGTGTTCACTTGCCAATTCTTTAATATCGATGCTGTCCAGAATGAGAGGGCCTATTAGATTGATTTTTACTAGCGTTATGGAAAATGTTAGATCTTCAAGACTAGTGATAATTATTCTGTTCTTTGCAAGAATGGTTTCATACTAATAATCGGAATCTCCCGTCCTGTGAATTGCGTTCAACGTCTTTGTAATTTCTTTAATTCGTGTCTACAATTAAGTATTTATCTCAATTTGCCTCTATTAACTGTCCTTGCCTAAACTTAATCTGTTCCCAGTCGTTGAAGTCCGGTGTACTGGCTAATCCTTTCAGCGCTGTTCCCAGCAGATTTATGCTGCGTGCCTGTCTGTGATGAAATTTAGGTGTGTCTATTAATGTTTCTATATGTCCTAAGTCCGTGTTGAGTAATTTCCTCATATGGTTTTTTGTAAATAGGTCCAATGACTTTCTCGTTTTCTCAGCGTAAGTTTCGTATGACGTCATATTCGTTGTATGTCACAGGTACCCATAGTCATCCCAGATAGTCACGTCCCCGTCAGTTATAGGTAGTCAGCGTGAGAGTAATCAGTAAGTCTTGATGTCGCTGTTGTCCGAGTGATCAGTGTCAGAGTCAGCACGAGCCTATATCCTAAACCGCGGCAATTTCAATATGAAAGAAAAATGCTTCCGATATAATAAGAGTGTTCAAACCTAATCAAAACAAAATGTAGAGCCTAAGGTATGTTAAGGCTGTCCTTATGGACAAGCACAAGCGTGATAACTTATTTGATTTCAACAACACCCTCTCCCCACCTGATAAGTTTTGTGGACTCTTGTTTGCTTTTTCAAGCTTTCTATCCTCAGCTGTTTTTCTTGTTTTCGACTTGCGTTGCAAGTTCTACCGGTATCGAATGAATAACCTCTGTTGGTTTCCTGTCTGTCACTAAATGTATTTATCTATTGTATTGTATGGTTCCGATGGTATCTGTCAAGTTTTTATTCAACTTCAAGCAACGACCTATTTCCCCAAGGGTACTATGGAAACGCTCGACATGTCCATTAGAAGTACTATTTAAAGGAGGTGCATTCGAAATTTCAATGTCAAAATTATTTGCTAGTATTGATTTTATGGTCTCAGAGTTAAGTGATTTTTCGTTATCGCAGTAAATGGTTTATGTCTTTGGAAACAGGCTGAAAATCTGAGCTTTAATGTCCACGATTGCACGTGAATGAATGGCCTGTACCATGGCGAACTTGGAAAATTTGTCCACGCAGGTCAGAAAAAAATTCTTGTCTGTGGAATAAATCGACATGCAATATTTCTCCCGCATATGATGGTATCGGCGTTTTTTCTATTGCTCGTTTGGTCGGATGTTGACTATATTTTCCCATAGCGCATATTCTGCAATTTGCGATTACTTCTGTCGCTAGTTGACTCTTCTTGGGAAACAAATAATCCCGAAGTATTTGTTTTACATTTTTTTTGAGCTGCACGATGAGCACGATTATGCTCTATCGTGGCTTTTTCCCTCTGCTATGTGCTGTAAGTTATGTCCGTTATAATATTCTTGGAATATCTGAATACGGTTGAGGGGAATGCTAAGTTTGTGTTGAATAAAGGCCAGAATAGGCATATCGAAATGTATTGCGTTGACTACGTCCGCTCTTACCACGTCTTGCAAAGTTTGCAAGGGAGTGTTTGGGTCAGAAAACTAGACAATGTACCTAACTTTTTCTTTAAAGGAAATACAAGTTTTCACCGAAGGGTTGCTATTCTCGTCAATAACTGAGCGCTTTAACATTCTGACGAGACAAGGCGTCTACCACGAAGTTCTCTTTGCCAGGTTTATAAATGTAATATTCGCGTTGTGTTCATCAATAAAAGCTTTCCAGCGTTTTATTTTTGCGTTCGAAGAAATGTCAGAGGCTGGTGGTCAATGAAAATATTCAGATTTCTCACTTCGTATAAGTAATTCCGAATGTTTTTAAAGCTCACAATTTAATGTGTTCGACATGATCTTCTTTGTTTTTTTGTTTTTGTTTTTACTTCATCCACATATACACAACAAGTTTTTCCTACCTGCTCCCGGAGGACAACGTTTATTGCCCTCTGGAATATGCTTGGAGCGTTTTTCAGCCTAAAGGGAAGGTTGCAAAAGTCGTACTTCCCGTTACTGTACCCAAAGATTAAATGGCTATGCTAGTTTTGTGCGAAGGAGGCGTGGCAGACCCCACAAAGTATATATATTATTGATCAGAATGATAAGTCGTGTCGATATAGCCATATCCGTCTGCCCATCCGTCCGTCCGTCTGTATGAATGCAAGGATCTCAGCATGTACAAGAGCAAGAATAATTAATTTTGCTATCCAGATTCTCCTAAGTTAGAGAAAGGACGAGTTTGTGTTTTTTTTCTTATACACCCCCCACTCCCCCGCAATTCGTGTTTTTCCACAACTCCCGTAATTTTGGGAATTACCTCCAGTTAGTGATAACGAGTCCGTATGCCATTTTACATATTACAAAAGTTATAGACATAAATATACTCTTTGCCGATGCTCTGCCCGCAGCTGTTATTGTTGTTGCTGCTTTGACATAATTATATACTGCATACATATAAATACGCATAGACGCGATGATGTGAATGTATGCTGTTGAAACTGTACATAAACATGTCTTCACTTTTGTATGCATACATGAATTTAATATATTTTAATTCAATTCAATTAATTAATTAAAATTTTTAAAATAATTTAATATTTATACTCTGTACATGAAATGTACAGAAGTATATTAGGTTTGCGGGAGCTGAAAAATGTAACAGGCAGAAGTAGGCGTAGCAGACCCCACAAAGTATATATATTCTCGATCAGCGTGACAAGACGAGTCGATCTAGCCCTGTCTGTCTGTCTGTCCATCGGTCCGTCTGTCCGTCCGTATGAACACCTGGATCTCAGAGACTATAAGAGATAGAGACACCAAATTTTGCACAAAGATGCGTTATGTGTGTATTCTATACGAGTTTGTTTTATTTTTTTTGATTTTCCCCCCACTTCCCCCCTATGGGGGTTTTCCCGATTTTCCTATATCTCGGAGACTATAAGACCTAGTAACACCAAGTTTTAGTCCAAGATGCCTTGTGTGAATACGCAGAAAATGTATATTTTGCAATTTCCCTCCCTCCCCCCTCTCCTATGCAAATTGGAACTCCCGTAATTCTTAAAATTTCGAACTAAAATTTTGCAAATACCCCCAATTAGTTCTTGTGTGTCCGTATGCCAAGTTTCACTATAATAGACTGATTTAACAAGAAGTTATAGCCATAAATATATTTGCTGCTGCAACGCTGCTCAAGCGCTGCCCGCGGCTGTTGTTGATGCTGGTGCTTTGGTTGAGTGCACAGATGTTTACACAGACACGAATAGATGCGCATAGGCATACATACACTCACACAGACGCAATTGCTATGTAAATGTGCAATTATACACCCCTTACGTGAGTTCGAATACCGAGAAAGGTAAAATCGGTCAAATTTTATTTTTTTTAATTTTCTTAATTTTTTTATTTTCTATAATTATTGTAAACATATGTACAGAGTATTTCAAAGTCGGGACACCCGACTTTAGCTGTTTTACTTGTTTTTAAATAATTTTTTTTTAATTTTCCTTGTGTGTGGAGAGTACAGGCTACTTTGCTACAAAATTTAAAGAAAATTGGACCAGGCCTACCCCACTGCCAATATAAGGCAACATAGCGTATACATGATAATAAATAAAGGTTTAAGAGCTGTAAATAAAAAGCCAACATTTGAAATGGAATTGGTTGTTTTTACATGGTTTTTAAAGAATATAGTAATCATTCTATATATATGAAAAAGTTTGTCCTAACTAACTTATTTGTATAAAAAATCTAAAATTTTCATCCGATTTACATTATTGTATACTATCATCTCTATATATATAAAACAGTTTGTCCTGACTGACTGACTGACTGATTGGCAATCAATGCACAGCCCAAACGGTAAGAGCTAGGAAGCTGAAATTTGGACACAAGATCCCTTTTATAGTGAAAGTGAGCACTAAGAAGGGGTTTCGGAAAATTCGAGCTCCAAAGGGGGGAAAACGAGCTCCAACGTTTGTATGAAAAATCTACAATTATCCAATTAACTTCAAACTTAGTTTGTATACTCTCACAAAGAATACAAAAAAAAACTGTATACTTGGATTTTCAATATTTTTCCTGCGGCCTGAAAAATAATGATTTTCCGGTGGAAAATTCGGTAAACGAAAAGCTATTTGCAATCAACTCACAGCCCAAACGGTAAGAGCTAGGAGGCTGAAAATTGGACACATGTTGTCTTCAGTGGTGTAGGTGAGCACTAAGAAGCGGTTTTGGAAAATTCGAACGCCAAAGGGGGGAAAACGCGCTCCAACGTTTGTATGAAAAATCTACAATTTTCATCCAATTAACTTCAAACTTAGTTTGTATACTCTCAAAAAGAATACAAGAAAAACTGTATATTTGGTAAACCAACCAAACCAAACGGTAAAAGCTAGGAAACTAGGAAACTGAAATTTGGGCTCAATTATCCTATCATGGTGTAGATGCGCACTAAGAAGGGATTTTGGAAAATTCGAGCTCCAAAGGGGGGAAAAGTAGCTCCAAAGTTTGTTTGAAAATTCTGCATTTCTAAATCGATCAACTTTAAATTTGGTTTTTATAATCTATAAAAGAATACAAAACTGCATACTCGGTTTTTCGAAATTTGTGTTGGAGCTTGAATTATTGGGGTTTTAATATTTATGCATTTTTTCAAATGAAAAGTTTGTGTTATAAATTTTGTCCGATCGATTTCAAATTTGGGTAATATAATCTACGTAACTAAAATTACAACTTTGCATTTAACGATTTTTAACACATGTATTTTACAAATGCAGGCAGAACAAACAATACAAAATATCAAACAGTTGGGGACAACTAAGTATACATACACACACACACACACACACACATACAAGCAGCTGTTCGTGTAGTTGCGTGCAATTGATTGAAATAGCCAAAGCAAAATGTGAGACACTAATGTGTGAATGTTCATTTGTACACATGTATGTACATACATACATACATATGTATAAAAGTACATTCGTCTTGCACTGACAGGGCAAGAAATGTTAATTAATTAAAAATTATTAACATTATAACATAAACATTTTTATGTTATTTTTTCTTTGTTTAGTACATTTGGCATAAGGGGTTTTTAGGACAACGGACTACAAGGGCGTACGCAGGTTGGGCAGGGGGGACATTGCTCCCCTTAGAAAGAATTTCGCATTATGAATTACACCAGCACCATATGTATTACATACGTACATACGTCTGTATGTATAGTATGTACATATGTACATCAATAAGTATGTATGTACGTACATACATTCTTATATACATATGTGTATCGAACACTGTTGTTTAATTGTAATAAATAGTGTTCTTTGGTTTCAAATCGAAATTTTTAAAACAACAACAACAAGTTATTGGCTCGCAAATCTTATTTCGTTTTGATCATTTACGGCTGTTAATTGCATACGCAAAATGCCAAAAGTTTACAGTTACCGTACACATGCAAATACATTTGTATGTATTTATGTACATATGTGTACAGTGAACAATCGAATACAGTATTATAATCAATAACTCTCAAACGATGTTTTTCGTTGTATTTGTATTCGACATGTATTACGATATATCAACACAAGTATCGGTATTTTCGATATATCGCATTTAATTTTATTTTTGGGGTTTTAATATTTATTCACTTTTTCAAATGAATAGTTTGTGTTATAAATTTTGTCCGATCGATTTCAAATTTGGGTAATGTAATCAACATAACTATATCAACAAATTGGCATTCAACGATTAAAATATAGCAATATGTTTTTTACTTGCTATATATCAAATATCAAATAGTTGGGGACATCACATACACACACTCACACTTACATACAACAAGCAACAGTTCGTGTCTATGTGTGCCCATGCATACATACATATGTACATGCATATGTATGTATGCCTGTATATGTAAGTAGCATGTACATACAAAACAACAACAACAACTGCAAGTCATTGGCTCGCTCTTCTTTCGTTGTGACCATTTAATGTTAATTGCAAAGGCAAAACGCCAAAAGTTTACAGTTACCGTCGCTAGGCAACGACTGCGTAAGCGATAGTAATGCAGAAACCGAATAACGGAGCTACGTATATTCTGATTCGCATTGCCGGCAGATGTATATATGTATGTATATGATTTTTTCTTATTGATCTCAATAAATAATTAGATTTTATTATTTAAATATTCTGCTTATTGCATTCAAACTTCGATATTTTGATGGTACCGGTGGCTTCAACTATCGAATGTTTTACTCTAGCAAATTGAGATGAGAATTGTCAGTGCTTTTTGATCGTGGCTCATCGCGGCACGGCATTGACACGAATGCCGTGTTTCATATTCCGAGGTTGTGCGTGACCGTATTGACTCAATATGGCACGAAAAGGCTCAAATGTGAATTTAAAATTAGGATATTATCTTAAAACGTTGCGTTATCTCTATATATAAAACAGTTTGTCCTGACTAATTGGTGATCAACGCACAGCCCAAACGGTAAAAGATGAAATTTGGACTCAAGTATCCTTTCATAGTATCCATCATAGTGTAGGAGCACACTAAGAAAGGCTTTTGGAAAATTCGAGCTCCAAAGGGGGGAAAACGAGCTTTAAAAAATATTAGTTATAGTGGTCATGTTCGTTTAACGAAATAGTTTGGCAAGAACAAAAATGTAACGGGCTACTGAACAATTTTTTGTCAAGAACAGAAAATGTTCATTTAAATACCTTAAATGCCTTCCTACTGGTAACTTATAAGGTGAAAACATATGGGTAGGTTATGCACACACAAAATAAATACAATTGGAAACATTATATTGAGCCGGGTTAAGACGGGCAATACCTGCTAGTAAAGAATATAAGAAAAACTGTATGAAAAACTGTATATCAATTTATTCATCTTCAACAATTTATATTTAGACAAATTATCAGTCAGTTGTTTTCTACAGCTAATTCAAACGAAAATTGATTTATTTCCTCTGATTCCGAATCATCCGAGTCATCAATTTCCTGTTCAACTTTTTTCCAATTAATAAACAATTTTATATAAATAGATTTATATACATAAGTGAAATTAAATTATAGTATTAATTTTCTTGGGTTTTTAGAAAACTCATCCACAATTGAATCTTCTAGTTCCGCCCTTTTTTCGGCAACTAACTTCCTGTGTACGCTTAACATGCATAATCCTTTAAAAAAACAGATATAAATATATACATATATATTAATAGAGCTGTTACGTTTAATTTATCTCATTATACCCTGTACCCAAAGGGTACAAGGGTATATTAGTTTTGTGCGAGTGCACATGGAACACACAGAAGGAGGCTTGGTAGACCCCACAAAGTATATATATTCTTGATCAGCATGACAAGCCGAGTCGATATAGCCATGTCCGTCTGTCCGTCTGTCTGTCTGTCTGTATGAACGCAAGGATCTCCGAAAGTATAAGAGCTAGAATAACCAAACTTGGTATACAGATTCTCCTGAGACCGAGAAAGGACGAGTTTGTTCATTTTTTCTGATCCACCCCCCCACTCCCCCCCTATTAACGATTTTCTATAACTCCCGTAATTCTTGGAATTTTGAACTAAAATTTGGTAGTCACATTAGGTTAGTAATTATATATCCGTATACCAAGTTTCATTATGATAGAATGATCGGAAATATAGCCATATAACCAGGCCCAATGCACACATACATACATATGTACAAGTACACAAACACGCATAAGGCACGATTCTGATGTAAATGTAAATGTATCTATGCATGCATGGAATATTTTATATTTAATTAAATTAATTAAGTTAATTAATTTAATTAAATTAATTAATTAATTTAATTAATTAATTTAATTACTTTTTTGTGGGGTGGTACAGGGTATTTAAGAGTTGAGCCTGCTCGACTTTAGCATTCCTTTCTTGTTTTAATTTTCCCCCCCTTCCCCCGCTACAGAATTTCGTCAATATCGTCCACATTTCAAATGCTATCTAAACCAAACTTTGCACACATAGTTTATATATAATTGTCTACTATTGTTCGAAATTTTATTCAATTCGGTCAATTCGAAGAAAATTTATTAGCAAAACAAATTCTCGCCAGTACAACCCCCCCAAACTGCAGCAACAAGTTCGTTCTTCTTCTTCCTCGTTTTGCTGCTGCTACGGGCGCATATAACTCAGTGACGGAAGTTTACCTGGGTACAGGGTATTACACTGTCGGGCTTGCTCGACTGTAGCGTTCTCTCTTGTTTTAATTTGTTTTGGGTGCAAAGTAGTTAAA
This sequence comes from Scaptodrosophila lebanonensis, assembly GCF_003285725.1. Lineage (NCBI taxonomy): Eukaryota > Metazoa > Arthropoda > Insecta > Diptera > Drosophilidae > Scaptodrosophila > Scaptodrosophila lebanonensis. The sequence continues at coordinate 80,539 of NW_022060745.1, read as the reverse complement.
ACAAGATAGAACGCTACAGTCGAGCAAGCCCGACAGTAAAATAGCCTGTACTCTCCACAAAAAGGAAAAATTAAAAAAAAAATTTTTTTTTTTAATTAAATTATTAAAAAAAAGAATGAATTAATTAATTAAAATAATTAATTAAATTAAATTAGAATACATGTTTATGTTCAGTTTAAACAGCATACATTTACATCACGTACCTATGCGTGTTCATATGCGTGTATGAATATAAAAAAAATTAAATTATTAAAAAAAATGAATGAATGAATTAATTAAAATAATTAATTAAATTAAATTAGAATACATGTTTATGTTCAGTTTAAACAGCATACATTTACATCACGTACCTATGCGTGTTCACATGCGTGTATGTATGCAGCACAAAGTTGAACCAAAGCAGCAACAACAACAACAGCTGCGGGCAGCGCTGCCGACAGAGCTGCAGGCAGCGCATGAGCAGCGATTTTACTTATGGCTATAACTTTCTTCAGAATTGACCTATCATGATGAAATTTGACACACGGACACATTAATACTAACTGGATGTACCTACCAAAATTGATTTTAAAATTCCGAGAATTACGGAAGTTATACGAAAAAATACGAATTGCGGGGGAGTGGGGGGTGTATCAGAAAAAATAAACAAACTCGTTCTGCCTAGGGCTTATAGGAACCTTGATTCCAATTTTGGTTATCCTAGCTCTTGTACTTACTGAGATCCTTGCGCTCATACAGACAGACGAACATGGCTATATCGACTCGTCTTCTCATCCTGATCAAGAATATATATACTTTGTGGGGTCTGCCACGCCTTCTTCTGTGTGTTACATACATGCGCACAAAACTAGTATAGCCTTTCACCCTTTGGGTACAGGCTATAAAAAAGCTGGGTTATTTTCTTCCGAAAATCTTTGCGAAATCGCGGATATTAAGGAATCAAGGTACGGGACAAAAATGGCTCTTTGGTCTATTGGTCTATTTGGTCTATTTTTGTTTGTTTTTGGACTATTCTTGGCGTAGTTATTTCAACTGATGCGTTATTTGCTATCTCGGATGCGTTTTTATAAATATCATTGAAAACTACATCTGCGGTGGATCTGTGCATTTTAAAGCATTCCAATAAATGGCGCATATGTTCGGCGAATTTAAATATATCATTATTTTTTGATTGCATTATATTTACCACCGGTTCAAGAATGCCGTAGTATTGTGATATAATGCATAGGCAGATTATATACACGGAGCAGTATGTAGCAGAAATGCTTGATTTCTTGTAGATCCATTTCCTTCCATGCTCAGTTTTTCGAGTGCAACAATAATTTCGTTAAAATATTTTGTAAAATCGCGTATACTAGCATATTTTTCAGACCAGCGCGTTTCACAAAATGAGTGAACGTTGGGTACATATTGTCGACGAATGACCGATTCCTTAAAAAAGTTTATGACGTCCTTAATTGTCGAAAGAGTGTTTCGAATTTCCGGAACCGAATTTAAATCGTTCAATACCAAATTTAACCTGTGACTGGCGCAGTGAAAATATAGGCTCTTAGTGAACGTTTTCTTTAAAATATTTTGAACACCGCCAATTTTCCCAGCCATTGTAGCGCATCCATCAAAACCTTGTCCCACACAATTCTCAGGTTGAAGATTTCTTTCAGTAATGAAATGTTTTATATTGGCAGCTATAGTGTCAGCATTCATAGCCTTAAGCTCTACAAATCCGATGAACTCTTCCCGAATAAGCAGTTTTCCTTCATCAAAAAATCTGATTCCAATAGATAACTGCTCTTTTCCAGACAAATCTACTGTCTCGTCGGCCAGTATACTATAAGCTGCAGCTTTTCTTATATCTTCACATATAAATGACTTTAAAACTTTTGAACAGATATCAATAAGCTCGTTTTGAATACTTGGAGACATATACGATGCATTTTTTTTTTTGCCTTCGATATTTTTATATTTTTATTGTACCCAAAGGGTACACGGGTATATTAGTTTTGTGCGAGTGTACATGTAACACACAGAAGTCGAGCGAGCGAGCGAGGAGCGAGCGAGCGAGCGAGGCGATGCTGAGCGAGCTAGCGAGCGAGCGAGCGAGCGAGCGAGCTAGCGAGCGAGCGCGAGCGAGCGAGGAGCGAGCGAGCGAGCTAGCGAGGCGAGAGCGAGCTAGCGAGCGAGCGAGCGAGCGCGCGAGCGAGCGAGGCGAGCGAGCGAGCGAGCGAGCGAGCGAGCGAGCGAGCGAGCGAGCGAAGCTAGCGAGCGAGCGAGCGAGCGAGCGAGCGAGCGAGCGAGCGAGCGAGCGAGCGAGCGAGCGAGCGAGCGAGCGAGCGAGAGCGAGCTAGCGAGCGAGCGAGCGGAGCGAGCGAGCGAGCGAGCGAGCGAGCGAGGAGGAGCGAGCGCGCGAGCGAGCGAGCGAGCGAGCGAGCGAGCGAGCGAGCGAGCGAGCGAGCGAGCGAGCGAGCGAGCGAGCGAGCGAGCGAGCGAGCGAGCGAGCGAGCGAGCGAGCGAGCGAGCAGCAGCATCTAGAGCAGAGCAGCGAGCGACGAGCGATCGATCAGCGAGTCTATCAGCAGCTAGCAGCGACTATCGTAGCGATCGATCAGCTAGCGAGCAGCATCTTCGACTAGCAGAGCAGCGAGCGACTATCGACTAGCGATGCTTCGTCGATCATCTATCTAGCATCGATCGATCTATCGATCTATCTATCTATCGATGCTACATCGATCTAATAGCTAGCGATTAGGATCGAGTAGTATCTAGATAGCTATAGACTGAATCTATCTATCGATCGATTACGTACGACCTTAGCTATCTATCTATCTTGATCTATCTATCTATCATCATCGATCTATCTATCTATCGTAGCTATCTATCTATCTATTATCTATCTATCTACTATCTATCTATCTATCTATCTATCTATCTCCCACGATCTATCTATCTATCGATCTATCGATCTATCTATCTATCTATCTATCTATCTATCTATCTATCTATCTATCTATCTATATAATCTATCTATAGATAGATAGATAAAAGGAGGCGTGGCAGACCCCACAAAGTATATATATATTCTTGATCAGCATGACAAGCCAAGTCGATATAGCCATGTCCGTCTGTCTGTCCGTCTGTCTGTCTGTATGAACGCAAGGATCTCAGAAAGTATAAGAGCTAGAATAACCAAACTTGGTATTCAGATTCTCCTGAGGCCGACAAAGGACGAGTTTGTTCATTTTTCCCCGATGCGCCCCCCCACTCCCCCCCTATTCAAGATTTTCTATAACTCCCGTAATTCTTGGAATACCAAGTTTCATTATGATAGGTTGATCAGAAATAAAGTTATAGCCATATAACTAGGCCCAATGCATACATACATACATATGTAAAAGTACACAAACACGCATAGGCACGATTCTGATGTAAATGTAAATGTATGTATGCATGTATTGAATATTTTATATTTAATTTAGTTAATTAATTTAATTAAATTAGACACGATGTAAATGTAAATGTATGTATGCATGTATGGAATATTTTATGTTTAATTTAGTGAATTAATTAATTTTATTTAATTAAATTAATTTAATTTAATTAATTAATTAATTTAATTTAATTAATTTATTTTTTGTGGGGTGGCACAGGGTATTTAAGAGTTGAGCCTGCTCGACTTTATCATTCCTTTCTTGTTATAGCCTGTACCCAAAGGGTGAAAGGCTATACTTGTTTTGTGCGCATGTATGTAACACACAGAAGGAGGCGTGGTAGACCCCACAAAGTATATATATTCTTGATCAGGATGAGAAGACGAGTCGATATAGCTATGTCCGTCTGTCCGTCCGTCTGTCCGTCCGTCTGTATGAACGCAAGGATCTCAGAAAGTATAAGAGCTAGAATAACCAAACTTGGTATCCAGCTTCTCCTAAGTCCGAGAAAGGACAAGTTTAATTATTTTTTCTGATGCACCCCTCCACTCCCCCGCAATTCGTGTTTTTTTCTTATAACTTCCGTAATTCTCTGAATTTTGAAATCAATTTTGGTAGGTACATCCAGTTAGTACTAATGTGCCCGTGTGCCAATTCATCATAGATAGGTCAATTCTGAAGAAAGTTATAGCCATAAGTAAAATCGCTGCTCATGCGCTGCTCATGCGCTGCCTGCAGCTCTGTCAGCAGCGCTGCCTGCAGCTGTTGTTGTTGTTGCTGCTTTGGTTCAACTTTGTGCTGCATACATACACGCATATAAACACGCATAGGTACGTGATGTAAATGTATGCTGTTAAAACTGAACATAAACATGTATTCTAATTTAATTAATTAATTCATTCATTCATTTTTATACCCTGTACCCGTAGGGTAAAAAAGGGTATATTAGGTTTGTGCAAAGTATGTAACATACAGAAGGAAGCATCTCCGACCCCATAAAGTATATAGATTCTTGATCAGCATGACGAGAGAAATCGATCTAGACATGTCCGTCCGTCTGTCCGTCCGTCTGTCGGTCCGTCTGGATGAACGCGAGGATCTCAGAAACTATAAAAGCTACAATAACCAAAGTTGGCATCCAGATTCTCCTAGATCCGAGTAAGGACGAGTTTATTTTTTTTTTTTTAATTTTCCCCCCCTTCCCCCGCTACAGAATTTCGTCAATAGCGTCCACATTTCAATTGCTACCTAAACCAAACTTTGCACGAATAATTCAATTTGGTCAATTCTAAGAAAAGTTATTAGCGAAACAAATTCTCGCCAGTACCACCCCCACAAACTGCAGCAACAAGTTCGCTCTTCTTCTTCCTCTTTTTGCTGCTGCTTTGGGCGCATATATGAAATGTACAAGAGTATATTAGGTTTGCGGGAGCTGAAAAATGTAGCAGGCAGAAGGAGGCGTGGCAGACCCCACAAAGTATATATATTCTTGATCAGCGTGACAAGACGAGTCGATCCAGCCCTGTCTGTCTGTCTGTCCGTCTGTCCGTCCGTATGAACAGCTGGGTCTCAGAGACTATAAAATATAGAGACACCAAATTTTACACAAAGATGCGTTATGTGTGTATTCTATACGAGTTTGTTTTATTTTTTTGATTTTCCCCCCCACTTCCCCCCTATGGGGGTTTTCCCGATTTTCCATTCGTATAATCGCCTATATCTCGGAGACTATAAGACCTAGGCACACCAAATTTTAGTCCAAGATGCCTTGTGTGAATACGCAGAAATAGTATATTTTGGAATTTCCCTCCCTTCCCCCTCTCCTCCGCAAATGCGATTCTCTAACTCCCGTAATTATTGGAATTTCGAACTAAAATTTTGCAAATACCCCCAGTTGGTTATTATGTGCCCGTATGCCAAGTTTCACTATGATAAACCGATTTAACAAGAAGTTATAGCAATAAATATATTTGCTGTTGCAGCGCTGCCCGCGGCTGTTGTTGATGTTGCTGTTTGGTTGACTGCGAAAATGCTTACACAGACACTCACACGGACGCAATTGCTATGTAAATGTGCAATTATACACCCTTTACGTGAGTTCGAATACCGAGAAAGGTAAAATCGATCATTGAATTTTTTTTATTTTCTTAATTTTTTTATTTTCTATAATTATTTTAAACATATGTACAGAGTATTTCAATGTCGGGACACCCGACTTTTTTACTTGTTTTTAATAATTTAATTTTTTTTTAGATTTTTTTTTTTAATTTTTCTTTTTTGTGGAGAGTACAGGCTATTTTACTGTCGGGCTTGCTCGACTGTAGCGTTCTATCTTGTTTTTTAATATTTCGTCTCCAGCATCTATCCTCATCATCAAAAGGTCGTAAAGTACACCTGTAGATAAGACAAATATATTTAATAGAAATTTTGACCGCAATAGGCAATATTGGCTACCTTCATCATTTTGTTTTCCTCGTAACGGAAGATCATGCGTACCGCAAAATATTATTGTGGAAACAATAGATTTTAAAAATTGTCTATTCTTTTTAATTACTTTTTCATGTCCAGTTTGCATTTTGACATCCACTGGTATCTGTTCCAAAAATAATTTGACAGACTCTGCAGCTTCCTTGTGCACATTTGATTCACAGTGAGACTTGCAGTACTCATGAATATTTTTAAGCTTCGTAAACGGTCGTATCACAAAGGAAGAAACCACTCCACGTATTTTGTGTGGTTTAAACAAAACGCAGTATATGCAAAAAACTCCTTTTAGTCTGCCACCAACCAAGGCTTATACATTTCAAGCCAATTATAATTAAACTAGCATGTATTGCCCGTCTTAACCCGGCTCAATATAATGTTTCTAATTGTATTTATTTTGTGTGTGCATAACCTACCCATATGTTTTCACCGTATAAGTTACCAGTAGGAAGGCATTTAAGGTATTTAAATGAACATATTCTGTTCTTGACAAAAAATTGTTCAGTAGTCCGTTACATTTTTGTTCTTGCCAAACTATTTCGTTAAACGAACATGACCACTATAACTAATATTTTTTAAAGCTCGTTTTCCCCCCTTTGGAGCTAGAATTTTCCAAAAGCCTTTCTTAGTGTGCTCCGACACTATGATGGATACTATGAAAGGATACTTGAGTCAAAATTTCATCTTTTACCGTTTGGGCTTTGCGTTGATCACCAATTAGTCAGGACAAACTGTTTTATATATAGAGATAACGCAACGTTTTAAGATAATATCCTAATTTTAAATTCACATTTGAGCCTTTTCATGCCATATTGAGTCAATACGGTCACGCACAACCTCGGAATATGAGCCACGATCAAAAAGCACTGACAATTCTCATCTCAATTTGCTAGAGTAAAACTTTCGATAGTTGAAGCCACCGATACCATCAAAATATCGAAGTTTGAATGCAATAAGCAGAATATTTAAATAATAAAATCTAATTATTTATTGAGATCAATAAGAACAAATCATATACATACATACATACATCTGCCCGCAATGCGAAGCAGAATATACGTAGCTCCGTTATTCGGTTTCTGCTTTACTATCGCTTACGCAGTCGTTGCCTAGCGACGGTAACGACGGCGACTGTAAACTTTTGGCGTTTTGCCTTTGCAATTAACATTAAATGGTCGAAACGAAAGAAGAAGAGCGAGCCAATGACTTGCAGTTGTTGTTGTTGTTGTTTTGTATGTACATGCTACATACATATACAGGCATACATACATATGCATGTACATATGTATGTATGCATGGGCACACATAGACACGAACTGTTGCTTGTTGTGTGTGTGAGTGTGTGTATGTGATGTCCCCAACTATTTGATATTTGATATATGGCAAGTAAAAAACATATTGCTATATTTTAATCGTTGAATGCCAATTTGTTGATATAGTTATGTTGATTACATTACCCAAATTTGAAATCGATCGGACAAAAATTATAACACAAACTATTCATTTGAAAAAGTGAATAAATATTAAAACCCCAATAATAAAATTAAATGCGATATATCGAAAATATCGATACTTGTTGATATATCGTAATACATGTCGATTACAAATACATCGAAAAACATCGTTTGAGAGTTATTGATTATAATACTGTATTCGATTGTTCACTGTACACATACATACAAATTTATTTGTATGTGTACGGTAACTGTAAACTTTTGGCATTTTGCATATGCAATTGACAGCCGTAAATGATCAAAACGAAAGAAGAAGAGCGAGCCAATTACTTGAAGTTGTTGTTGTTGTTTTAAAAATTTTGATTTGAAACCATAGAACACTATTTATTACAATTAAACAACAGTGTTCTATGGCCCACTGCATACATACAAACCTATATATGTATGTATATAAGAATGTATGTACGTACATACATACTTATTGATGTACATATGTACATACTATACATACAGACGTATGTACGTATGTAATACATATGGTGCTGGTGTAATTCATAATGCGAAATTCTTTCTAGGGGGAGCAATGTCCCCCCTGCCCAACCTGCGTACGCCCTTGTAGTCCGTTGTCCTAAAAACCCCTTATGCCAAATGTACTAAACAAAGAAAAAACGAGAAAGGAATGCTAAAGTCGATCAGGCTCAACTCTTAAATACCCTGTACCACCCCACAAAAAGTAATTAAATTAATTAATTAATTTAATTAAATTAATTAATTAATTTAATTAAATTAATTTAATTAAATTAATTAATTAATTTAATTAAATTAAATTAAATTAAATTAAATTAATTAATTAATTTAATTAAATTAATTAACTAAATTAATTTAATTAATTAACTAAATATTAACTAACTAAATATAAAATATTCCATGCATGCATACATACATTTACATTTACATCAGAATCGTGCCTTATGCGTGTTTGTGTACATATGTATGTATGTGTGCATTGGGCCTGGTTATATCTTTCCGATCATTCTATCATAATGAAACTTGGTATACGGATATATAATTACTCACCTAATGTGACTACCAAATTTCAAAATTCCAAGAATTACGGGAGTTATAGAAAATCGGTAATAGGGGGGGAGTGGGGGTGTGGATCAGAAAAAATGAACAAACTCGTCCTTTCTCGGTCTCAGGAGAATCTGTATACCAAGTTTGGTTATTCTAGCTCTTATACTTTCGGAGATCCTTGCGTTCATACAGACAGACGGACAGACAGACGGACAGACGGACATGGCTATATCGACTCGGCTTGTCATGCTGATCAAGAATATATATACTTTGTGGGGTCTACCAAGCCTCCTTCTGTGTGTTCCATGTGCACTCCCACAAAACTAATATACCCTTGTACCCAGGGTATAATAACATCAAAATGTTTATGTTATAATGTTAATAATTTTTAATTAACTAACATTTAGTTTTGTACATATGTATGTATGTATGTACATACATGTGTACAAATGAACATTCACACATTAGTGTCTCACATTTTGCTTTGGCTTCTTCAACCGTTTGCACGCAACTACACGAACAGCTGCTTGTATGTATGTATGTGTGTGTGTGTATGTATACTTAGTTGTCCCCAACTGTTTGGTAATTTGTATTGTTTGTTCTGCCTGCATTTGTAAAATGCATATTTTAACAAGTAAAAAAGCTAAAGTCGGGTGTCCCGACTTTGAAATACTCTGTACATATGTTTACAATAATTATAGAAAATAAAAAAAATTAAGAAAGTAAAAAAAAAATTTGATCGATTTTACCTCTCTCGGTATTCGAACTCACGTAAAGGGTTTATAATTGCACATTTACATAGCAATTGCGTCTGTGTGAGTGTATGTATGCCTATGCGCATCTATTCGTGTCTGTGTAAGCATTTTCGCAGTCAACCAAACAGCAACATCAACAACAGCCGCGGGCAGCGCTTGAGCAGCGCTACAGCAGCAAATATATTTATGGCTATAACTTCTCGTTATATCGGTCTATCATAGTGAAACTTGGTATACAGACATATAATAACCAACTGGGGGTATTTCCAAAATTTTAGTTCGAAATTCTAAGAATTACGGGAGTTACGATTTGCGTGGTAGAGGGGGGAGGGAGGGAAATTCCAAAATATACATTTTCTGCGTATTCACATAAGGCATCTGGGACTAAAATTTTGTGTTCCTAGGTCTTATAGTCTCCGAGATATAGGCGATTATACGAATGGAAAATCGGGAAAACCCCCATAGGGGGGAAGTGGGGAAAATCAAAAAAATAAAACAAACTCGTATAGAATACACACATAACGCATCTTTGTGCAAAATTTGGTGTGTCTATCTCTTATGGTCTCTGAGATCCAGGTGTTCATACGGACGGACAGACTGACAGAAGGACAGACAGACAGACAGGGCTAGATCGACTCGTCTCGTCATGCTGATCAAGAATATATATACTTTGTGGGGTCTGCCACGCCTCCTTCTGCCTGTTACATTTTTCAGCTCCCGCAAACCTAATATACTTCTGTACATTTCATGTACAGAGTATAAAAATCGTTAAATGCAAAGTTGTAATTTTAGTTACGTAGGTTATATTACCCAAATTTGAAATCGATCGGATAAAATTTATAACACAAACTTTTCATTTGAAAAAATGAGCCTTTGGAGCTCGAATTTTCCAAAATCCCTTCTTAGTGCGCATCTACACCATGATAGGATACTTGAGCCCAAATTTTTCTTGTATTCTTTTTGAGAGTATATAAACTAAGTTTGAAGTTAATTGGATGAAAATTGTAGAATTTTCATACAAACGTTGGAGCCCGTTTCCCCCCCCCTTGGCGTTCGAATTTTCCAAAACCCCTTCTTAGTGCTCACCTACACCACTGAAGACAACATGTGTCCAATTTTCAGCCTCCTAGCTCTTACCGTTTGGGCTGTGCGTTGATTGCAAATAGCTTTTCGTTTACCGAATTTTCCACCGGAAAATCATTATTATTCAGGCCGCAGGAAAAATATTGAAAATCCAAGTATACAGGTTTCTTTGTATTCTTTGTGAGAGTATACAAACTAAGTTTGAAGTTAATCGGATAAAAATTGTAGATTTTTCATACAAACGTTGGAGCTCGTTTTCCCCCCTTTGGAGCTCGAATTTTCCGAAACCCCTTCTTAGTGCTCACTTTCACTATAAGAGGGATCTTGTGTCCAAATCAGCTTTCTAGCTCTTACCGTTTGGCTGTGCGTTGATTGCCAATCAGTCAGTCAGTCACTCAGTCAGGACAAACTGTTTTATATATATAGAGATAGTCATCTTCACAATTGTCAACGGTAGCTGTAGTTGGTCCTGAGTAATCAGGGGTTTTTTGGCTGCCGTCGGAGTCGCTAGGGCTATGTTCTATTTTTGATGCTACAACGTGTACAAGCTCTAAGATTTACCATGTTACAATATAAAATATCACACTTACATGAATTACTAGTAAAAAACTTTCTAATATGCATGTTTTTTCTTTTCCTTCTATTTAGCACATAATTTATATCGAAATTACACAACAATATCGAAATTGCTACAACAATTTCACAGAAAGAAAGCGCGATTAATAGTGTTCTTCTTCTCTGTTCTTTTTGTTGGATATAACTAATTATATTTTTATTTATTGTTATATTTCTTTAGTACCAACAGTCTGGTCATGTCAAAGTGTGTCATAATAATGAATGTATGATTGACTTCAGATTGCGAAAAAAATTGTCTAAAGACTACGCCCTTGTATCATATTATTTATTCGGGTATTCAGTCGAGTGTGCATTTGCCTATCACGCTTATAAAATTTGTTTCACGCTTCTGACGCGTTTTCGCCAAGACAGCTAGTTTATTTTTTTGACTTGGCCTGACGTGCTTCGTCATATGTTAGCTATGGTCTACCCTTTTTTTACTCTGTACATGAAATGTACAAGAGTATATTAGGTTTGCGCGAGCTGAAAAATGTAACAGGCAGAAGGAGGCGTGGTAGACCCCACAAAGTATATATATTCTTGATCAGCATGACAAGACGAATCGATTTAGCCCTGTCTGTCTGTCTGTCCGTCCGTATGATCACCTAGATCTCAGAGACTATAAGAGCTAGAGACACCAAATTTTGCACAAAGATGCCTTATGTGTGTACGCTATACGAGTTTGTTTTATTTTTTTTGATTTTCCCCCCCACTTCCCCCTATGGGGGTTTTCCCGATTTTCCATTCGTATAATCGCCTATATCTCGGAGACTATAAGACCTAGGAACACCAAATTAGTCCCAGATGCCTTGTGTGAATACGCAGAAAATGTATATTTTGGAATTTCCCTCCCTCCCCCCTCTCCCCCGCAAATGCGATTTTCTCTAACTCCCGTAATTCTTGGAATTTCGAACTAAAATTTTGGAAATACCACCAGTTGGTTATTATGTGTCCGTGTGTCAAGTTTCACTATGATAGACCGATTTAACAAGAAGTTATAGCCCTAAATATATTTGCTGCTGCAGCACGGCTGTTGTTGATGTTGCTGTTTAGTTGACTGCGAAAATGCTTACACAGACACAAATAGACGCACATAAACATACATACACTCACATAGACGCAATTGCTTTGTATATGTGCAATTATATACCCTTTACGTGAGTTCGAATACCGAGAAAGGTAAAATCGATCAAATTTTTTTAAATTTTCCTATTTTTTTTTCTATAATTATTGTAAACATATGTACAGAGTATTTCAAAGTCGGGACACCCGACTTTAGCTTTTTTACTTGTTAAGACTGTGAATCTCTTCTTGATTGTCCAAAACTATTTTTAAACGTTTTGATAGCCACTGTGGGTACTTGAATGTTCGCATTTTTCGGCTACATAGCGAACTTGATTTATCATAAACTTCAAAACGTTTTATTTTGTTTTACAAAGTGTGTTCCAAAGGAAACAGGGCTTTAAAAAAAAAACAGAACAAATGGTTTTTTCTGCAAAATCAATTTATTTTATACAAAATAGTCTCCTTCTGCTTCCATACAGCTTTTTGCACGATCGTTGTCCGGTATGGCCGCCAGTATGCCCGTATGATTTTTGGTAAAATAATCGGTCACAAGCGTCGATCGTCGATGACCAAACTTGGTATCCAGGTTCCCCTGAGCCCTAGGCAGGTCGTTTAATTTTTAATTCTGATTCACCGCAATTCTTCCGCAATTCGTGTTTTTTTTTCCATAACTCCCGTAATTCTTGATAGTTACATCCAGCTAGTGCTTATGTGTCCGTGTTCCAAGTTTCATTATGATAGGTCAATTCTGAAGAAAGTTATAGCCATAAATAAAATCGCTGCACATGCGCTGCCTGCAGTTCTGCCCGCAGCTGCTGTTGTTGTTGCAGCTTTGGTTCAACTTTGTGCTGCATACATACACACATATAAACACCCATAGACACGATGATGTAAATGTATGCTTTTGAAACTGTACATGAACATGTCTCTACTTTTGTATATGTATATGTATTGAATAATTTGTATTTAATTTAATTAAATAATTTAATTAATATAATTTTCAAGTTTTTTTTTAGTTTTTTCCTTTTTGGTTGGAGGAACAGGGTATTTAAGAGCTGAGCTCGCTCCTTGCTTGTTTTAATATAAATATGTACACACTGGAATAGTTGTATGAAGAACTAAAATAAAATGGTATTAATATTACGTATTAGTAGCCCGTGCTAGACTTATTCTTTGGCTTGCTTCTGCTTATGCTCTCGCTTTTTCTGTCATCCTTTGGCACTCACTTCTTGCTTCTCTGGCGAAGTCGCAAGGGTGTGGCTTTCAGATATAAGTATCAGGTTACCAATGGCCCTAAATGTATCGTGGCAGACACCACAAAGTATATGTTGAAGAAAGGTCAGATAATTCGAGCGGCGTGGTGCTGTTCAGCCATTTTCTATGGAGCACAGCAATTTGCAGTTGCAGTGTTGCCTTTGTCTTTATAAAGCAGAGTGCCTTGCAAATTTTCTCTCTCGAGACTCGTTGCCTTACTCGTTCTAATCTTCCTATTTGTTTCTTCATATTTCCTTTTCTCAACTGCCTAGACAAAAACAATGCGCTTTGCTCGGCTGAGGCAATACTTGCTCTTAAACCTTGCTCTCTTCATAGTCTGCAATCCGTTATTGGCCAAAGCATGTAGTAACTACTCACAAATTCACCCACAAACGCAATATTGCAAATACCAACTCTTCTTTCACAACCCCGCCTCTTCCAAAAAACTAAATCGTTCCTCTTCCGTGATATTTCATTATCAGAATGTACGGGGATTGCTCACTAAACAGCTTTACTTAAACAGTCAATCATTCATAGCAAATGTTTTCATATTTACTGAAACGTGACTTAAACCTAAAGTGTTAAATTATATCAAAAATATTCTATTTACAGACAGCACCGTATACACCGCAAAGGAGTGGTGTTCTTATCGATGTAGATTCTCTTTTTATACTCTGTACATGAAATGTACAAGAGTATATTAGGTTTGCGGGAGCTGAAAAATGTAACAGGTAGAAGGAGGCGTGGCAGACCCCACAAAATATATATATTCTTGATCAGCGTGACAAGACAAGTCGATCTAGCCCTGTCTGTCTGTCCGTCCGTATGAACACCTGGATCTCAGAGACTATAAGAGATAGAGACACCAAATTTTGCACAAAGATGCGTTATGTGTGTATTCTATACGAGTTTGTTTTATTTTTTTGATTTTCCCCCCCACTTCCCCCCTATGGGGGTTTTCCCGATTTTCCATTCGTATAATCGCCTATATCTCGGAGACCATAAGACCTAGGAACACAAAATTTTAGTCCAAGGTGCTTTGTGTGAATACGCAGAAAATGTATATTTTGGAATTTTAGTAATTATATGTCCGTATGCCAAGTTTCACTATGATAGACCGATTTACCAAGAAGTTATAGCCATAAATATATTTGCTGCTGCAGCGCTGCTCAAGCGCTGCCTGCGGCTGTTGCTGTTTGGTTGACTGCGAAAATGCTTACACAGACACGAATAGATGCGCATAGGCATACATACACTCACACAGACGCAATTGCTATGTAAATGTGCAATTATACACCCTTTACGTGAGTTCGAATACCGAGAAAGGTAAAATCGATCATTGATTTTTTTTTTATTTTCTTAATTTGTTTTATTTTCTATAATTATTGTAAACATATTTACAGAGTATTTTAAAGTCGGGACACCCGACTTTAGCTTTTTTACTTGTTTCATCTGAAATTGTCTCTTTTGAAAATCCGTTTTCAATAGAGTTTATATGCGTAAAGCCTGTATTTGCGGGATTTTCTATATTTGTCACTTGTTCTTATATTACACCAGCATCCGATAATGAAACTTACCTTCTTCATTGTTCTGCAATACAACGCATATCCAGTATGCTTAAAGCTAGAGACTATTTGATCGTTTTTGGTGATTTTAACCAGTCTGATGTTTCGTGGTCGTTATTTCCTCCTTCTTCTACCTGGCAATTTGTATATGGCATGCTTGATATACCTCTTTTGCAAGTTAATGCTGTGTATTCGTAAATGATGTGTCAAATATGGTTTTAAAAATAACACAGACGTTATCCCTTCCTGAAGATGTTCACCATCCAACATTAGAGTTGGTTTTTAATATTGAAATGTACTCCACCGTGCCTTGCATCGGAAACACGCGGGTACGATGCTTTAAAAAAGCTAATTTTATGAAATTGAATTGTATTTTAGCACAGTTAGATTGGTCTCATTTATATGCGTGTAACGATATGGACGTAGCCATTAATTTTTTTTGTTTGGTGCTCTTAACTTTGCGCTTGACGCTTGCGTTCCACTTTAATAAATGTTAAGTCCAGGTTATATAAGCGTTTTAAAAACTCAAATTCAGCGTAGCTCGTTCTCAGTTGCAGTTCAGTTTCTAATATCAAATAATCAATGTGTTCAGGCATGAACATACGCCATCGTTGAAGGACTAGCTCAAGTGTCCCACGACTGCCTTAAAGACCAACGGACGTTACATTGCTGCCTGTGTTATGTAAACGCGATCCCACGCCTGCACCCACATTGCGGTTCAAGTGTTAAGTGACAAGGATCGCGCAGCTGCATCGTTTATAATTACACTTATAGATTAAGGATAACACAGGTGCATACAACACTGTGTTAGTTAAGATAGGCTAACCAATAGAATTACACGTCTTCATGCGGCGCCCTAAAAACGCAGCATGCGGACCATCTATATTATAGATATTGTCCAATAGAATTCAAGTTCCACACGCTGCTGCCCTACCACACAGCGTGAGTTTTGAATAAAAGGACAGCACGAGTAGTACGAACCAAATAACCGACGCGTATTCATTTCAAATGTAAAAGTATCTACATTTTTTGGTTCTTCGAGCCGGATCATCCCTATTCTTGTTATAATATAATAAGTTAATATATATAATATAATAAGAAGATAAGATGATAATTAAAAGTAATCAGTGCTTTATAAGTGATTAAAGATTTAACTGATTCTTATAAGCATTTCTGTGGCTTTAACAAATTTAAATTTGTTAAATAAAGAGTGTAAGAGTGAATGGGTAGAGTCAACTGGGAGTCGAGGCACAGCAAGGCAACCAGGCGACTAAACTAAATTTCCTCTAACGATTCTACCAATTGTTACAAAACCTTTAAAAACAAACAATAATCGCAATGCTGTCCGATAAACTTGTTCAGCTTTTCCAAAGGCAGGCAGATCTCTATAGAGAAATATTAGAAATAATATCTCTAAAAGGAGACCTGTCTAGGATTGAGTCGAAAACGACGGAGTTCGTTTCAAACAACTCAGCCCTCGTCAAAGGTGGAGTGATCGACCACCAGTATTTCAACGAGAGGATCTTCGACACCACCATGGCTCGCATCAAACAATATAGGGAGTCATTGATGAAGGTCGAAAAGATGAGTCAGCCCAAACCCTCTGCAAGAGAAATTCCACCCGCTTCAAAAGTACCTGCTGAAATTGCAAGCGATCCAAAAGTACCTGAAGTGCAGTTTGAATTTGCATCTCGTAATTCAAGCCCAGTTGATCAACTGGTTGAGATAGCAGATAAGCGGGCAGAGCGCCTCAGGCAATACCTTACACAGGTGCACAAATGCCTAATGACATGGATGAGCTTCTAGATGCCAAGTACCGGATGCTAATTTTCTGGTCAACTGTCCAAAGTACGCTCGACAAATTGGAAAGCAAATATGAAAGTTTCGCCTTTAATATAGACGTAATCGATTTGCTAAGAAAGGAAGTTAGCCTTGTTTCCCGGAAAATTGACAGGAAGGCAAGTAACCTCAAGATGCAGAAAGAAGAGATCCCAGAATTGCCCAAAATAGAGCTTCCCAATTTCAACGGGAACTCGAAAGACTGGCCAATATTTTTCGAGCTGTTCAAGGAGGTCAGACACGAAAGGAAAGATCTCAGCAACGCAAGGAAACTCAATTACCTCAAGACTGGCCTCAAGGGAGAGGCCAAGCTGGTAGTTGGCCACCTGTTGAACGGATCAGCTCTAATTATGATTCAGCATGGGAGCTAATTTGCAAGCGATATGAAAATAATCGCAAAATATTCGCTAATCGTCTGCGCATGATTTTAGAGCTGGAGCCACTGAATCATGAGTCAGAGGAAAGCATACGCAAGTTTTTGGATACAGCAATGGAAAGTATCAATATTATTAAAGAAAAGGGTAACATTGGGCAGGACGCAGATGTAATTTTTGCCCAAATATTGCTAGGCCGATTTTCACAAGAGTCGTTGCAATTGTATGAGCAACACGTGAAAAGGGCAAGACAGAAGCTGCAAGACGTTTTTGAATTTATTGAGCAAATTTACAACTCAGTAAATTCATTACAAAAGGACGTCAAAAAAGCTACAGCAATCCAAAAGGATCTAAATCTGATATTGAAAATTACAGAGGAATTGTTAAACTTTCAGTTATCCCTAAGCTTCTGGAAAAACTGATGATGGTCATCAGTTACAACATCATTGCAGGTACATAATTTCCCCGTTCCAACATGGATTTGTGAAACGCCGCTTTACCTCAACGAATCTCCTCGAGTTCTCATCGTTTCTATCGAATGGGCTCTTTTGATTCTGTCAATCATGAGCTATTGATCCACAAGTTGGGGCATTTGGGATTTCCCAAATTTGTATGGATATCTAGTTATTTGTAAAATTTTTAACGGCGTACTATCAAAAGCTAAGTAACTTCGTGGGTCCCACAAAGTAGTCATTTAAGTCCTCTACTGCTTACTCTTTTTATAAATGAGCAACTCTAATTTTGTATACGGCTTTTGTGCGGCCTAGAATATTGTTGTAATGTCTGGGGCCCGCAATATGCAATTAATAAAGATCGCATTGAATCTGTTCAAAAGCAATTTCTTTTGTTTGCTTTACGTGGTTTTGGATGGAGTAGAGCTGACCCTCTACCACCATATTCTCACAGGGTGCAATTGTTAGGTCTTCCATCACTTACTAATCGCCGGATCTCATTAGGTGTTGTTTTTATACATAATTTAATTTCTGGCGAAATCGAGTCTTCGGTGCTTGTTAGCCAAATTAACTTTACGGTTCCTCAAAGACCTAAAATTTTTTGCTCCCTTAATCGCTATACCACCAACTACGCTTTGCACAGTTCGTTTCGGGTTCTATGTAGCAACTATAATCAATTGAGCCATCACTTTGGTCAGTTAGATTAAATCATGCATACTTAATTTCTAAAGGTGTAAATAATATTTGTTGTTGCCCTTGAATATCTTTACTTTTTTAAACAAATTATTGTAATTTCTATTTAATTTTAATTTTTCTTTGAACAATAGAAATATTGTTTTTATTTTTAATATCTGAATGCATATCCCGTATGTTTATACTCTGTACATGAAATTTACAGAAGTATATTAGGTTTGCGGGAGCTGAAAAATGTAACAGGCAGAAGGAGGCGTGGCAGACCCCACAAAGTATATATATTCTTGATCAGCATGACGAGACGAGTCGATCTAGCCCTGTCTGTCTGTCTGTCCGTCTGTCCGACTGTCCGTCTGTCCGTCCGTATGAACACCTAGATCTCAGAGACTATAAGAGCTAGAGACACCAAATTTTGCACAAAGATGCGTTATGTGTGTATTCTATACGAGTTTGTTTTATTTTTTTGATTTTCCCCCCCACTTCCCCCCTATGGGGGTTTTCCCGATTTTCTATTCGTATAAACGCCTATATCTCGGAGACTATAAGACCTAGGAACACCAAATTTTAGTCCCAGATGCCTTATGTGAATACGCAGAAAATGTATATTTTGGAATTCCCCTTCCTCCCCCCTCTACCTCGCAAATCGTAACTCCCGTAATTCTTGGAATTTCGAACTAAAATTTTGGAAATACCCCCAGTTGGTTATTATGTGTCCGTATGCCAAATTTCACTATGATAGACCGATTTTACGTGAAGTTATAGCCATAAATATATTTGCTGCTGCAGCGCTGCTCAAGCGCTGCCCGCGGCTGTTGTTGATGTTGCTGTTTGGTTGACTGCGAAAATGCTTACACAGACACGAATAGATGCGCATAGGCATACATACACTCACACAGACGCAATTGCTATGTAAATGTGCAATTATAAACCCTTTACGTGAGTTCGAATACCGAGAGAGGTAAAATCGATCAAATTTTTTTTTTATTTTCTTAATTTTTTTATTTTCTATAATTATTGTAAACATATGTACAGAGTATTTCAAAGTCGGGACACCCGACTTTAGCTTTTTTACTTGTTTTATGTTATGTTATGTTATGTTATGGCATTTGGACTTATAATAACTAAATGGATGTATTTGCCAAGTTTGAGCTCGAAATTCCAAGAATTACGGGAGTTATGATTTGCGTTGGGGAGGGGGGAGGGAGGGAAATTCCAAAATATACATTTTCTGCGTATTCACATAAGGCACCTGGGACTAAAATTTGGTGTCCCTAGGTCTTATAGTCTCCGAGATATAGGCGATTATACGAATGGAAATTCGGGAAAACCCCCCATAGGGGGGAAGTTGGAAAAATCAAAAAAATAAAACAAACTTGCACAGCGAACATACATAACGCATCTTTGTGCAAAATTTGGTGTCTAGCTCTTATAGTCTCTGAGATCCAGGTGTTCATACGGACAGACAGACAGGGCTAGATCGACTCGCCTCGTGGTGCTGATCAAGAATATATATACTTTGTAGGGTCTTCCACGCCTCCTTCTGCCTGTTACATTTTCAGCTCCCGAAAACCTAATATACTCTTGTACATTTTATGTACAGAGTAAAAAATTATGATTGCATATGTTATCTACATTCGTATTAACAATATCGTCCGTTAAACAGTGCATACGGGTAACAAAAAAACTGTACTAATATTAGTGGTCGGGGCTTGTATAATAACCAAATTTCAGTCAAAGATTTCTTATATGAATACGCAGAAAATGTGTGTTTCAAAATTTTCCTCCGCAATTACCGGAATTTTCTATAACTCCCGTAATTCTCAAAATTTTTTATTCAAATTTGACAAATACCTCCAGTTAGTGATTATTTGTCCATATGCCAAGTTTCATACTGGTAGGCCGATTTAAGAGGAAGTAGTATTTCACCTGCTCATGTATTTTTTCAGGTCACTTCTTTGTTTCTTAGGAGGTTATCAGTCCATCATCCCATTCTAGATGTATCCCAACATTGTTGCCATTTCGCTATTGCTTCATCACTTATACGGTGGGGGTACGTTACTTCGGAAATTTTACGTTATGCCAGTAAATTTAACGGTGGCACTGTATTAAACGGTAAGGCTACCTTTAGGCAACTCCTTCTGTATGCTGAGAGTAGATAATTCTTAAAGGAATTCTAGGAATTTGGCAATGACATCCAGTTAGTGCTTATGTATCCTTGTGTTTCATAATGACAGGTCAAAGAAGGTAAAGGAAGTTATAGCCATACGTCTAATCTCTACCCATGCTTAGCCCGCACTTGTTGTTGTTGTCACAGCATGTTGCTTCCTGCCTTCGTCTGAATCGTACAGGACCCATATGTCTTTGAGGTAGTCCCTCATAATCTCTACTAGGTACTTCGGAACATTTTTCTCCATCAGAGCTGCTATTATGGCTTCTCAGTCGGCTGAGCGGCATTTTCAACATTAATGCAGAGCTGATGAAAGTTATATCAATCTTCGAGCTTCTCCCTCCTGTTAGGTGACATTTTCGCTGCAGCTCAGTAGTACCATATCGCCTTGCCTTGGGCAAGTATTTTATTCCATAAACTTTAATTGTAACTTAGAGAAATTGTGTTTTGCCGAGTGGGCAGGTTTGTTTGTTAACGAAAATGGAAATGGTAACAAACCTGTAATTTAAAATATATAATACGGAGCAGCGAAACAAAATGTAAGTATATTTTGTAATTTCTGAATTTAATTGCAAATGCTATTTTTTTGCAGAGGAAAACATAGATCGCCTGAACAAGACTCAATCTGGAAGCACACCCCTATATTGCGAAAGGTTATTCGCGCGGGGACTTTTTAAGCATTTGTGTTGTATTTTTTTCAATATTTAATTGGAGTTTTCGCAAACTTTCTGCGTCAGGGAATTTACAGCTTGACAGTTTGCTCAAAGGAGAAGTTCGAAAAATTAGATCTCTCGAAGTTCTGTAGCAACTACTAGAATTTTGTGGATCTTATCCTTTTGAATAGTCGGCAAACTGTTCATCTAATTCGCAGTTTACTCATGAAATCGTTCTTATTTGTCTGTTTTTCCGGTATTCCAATTATGGCCGTCCTAGTGCCTACAGGAACATATCTAGTTTTTGATCGTTGAGCGGTGCGTATTTCGTCCTCCACCAGCGTTACTCGAATGTTGCTTTCTGTGTAATTCTAATAAGTAAAAAAGCTAAAGTCGGGTGTCCCCACTTTGAAATACTCTGTACATATGTTTACAATAATTATAGAAAATAAAAAAATTAAGAAAATAAAAAAAAAATTTGATCGATTTTACCTCTCTCGGTATTCGAACTCACGTAAAGGGTTTATAATTGCACATTTACATAGCAATTGCGTCTATGTGAGTATGTATGTCTATGCGCGTCTATTCGTGTCTGTGTAAGCATGTTTGCAGTCAACCAAAGCACCAACATCAACAACAGCTGCGGGCAGCACTTGGGCAGCAATTATATTTATGGCTATAACTTCCTGTTAAATCGGTTTATCATAATGAAACTCACACACGTGTGGTAGTGCGAATCGGCAGGACAATTGTGGTCCTGATGAGTTCAGCTAAAGGACGCTTGTTGTCCTTCTGTTGATCAAGGCGGCATCCCAGTGGTGCGGTTTGATATTTGGGTGGACACTCGTGGTTCGTTACATTCAAGGCACTTGTGGCCCTGCTGCTTCAGTGGACCCTCGTGGTCCAGTAGGTGCGAGTAGCACCGGTTGTCATGGTTGGGCTTGAGTGAAGCGACGCAGGACGTTTATAGTGACCAAGGATACCGGATGGCAATCCTTGGGAGCATGTAGTTCGTGGGAGTTGGTGTGATAAAGATCAGCGGTTTCCGTATTGACCCAAGTAACAGGCCGTTCGTTGATAATTTGCATACTGATTTTATTCTTACAAATCATGGCTTATATAGTTGTAGCCATGCTTAAACTATCTAATGAACTATCTAATGAAACTTTACATTTACACAATAATGATGATTATGAGCTTACGTATGCTGGTGTCAGCCCAATTTGGTTTATAAACTATGACTTATACTGAGGTAGCAGAATAATCTATATATATAAAACAGTTTGTCCAGACTGACTGACTGATTGGTGATCAACGCACAGCCCAAACGGTAAAGGCTAGGAAGCTGAAATTTGGACTCAAGTATCCTTTCATAGTCTAAGTCCACTAAGAAGGGATTTTGGAAAACTCGAGCTCCAAAGGGGGGAAAACAGGCTCCAACGTTTGTATGAAAAATCTACAGTTTTCATCTGATTAACTTCAAACTTAGTTTGTATACTCTCAGAACAATTCCAAGAAAAACTGTATACTTGTTTTTTTGATATTTTTTTGGGGCCTAAAATATGGGAGTTTTCCTGTAAAAAAATGTTGGGGCACAAAAGCAAACCGCGTCAACAGCCCACAGCCCACACGGTAAAAGCTAGGATGCTGAAATTTGGGCTCAAGTATCCTATCATGGTGTAGATGCGCACTAAGAAGGGATTTTGGAAAATTGAGGTCCAAAGGGGGGAAAACTAGCTCCAAAGTTTGTTTGAAAAATCCGCATTTTTTAGCCGATCGACATAAAACTTAGTTTCTAAAATCAAGCAATACAAACAAAACTGCATACTCGGATTTTCGAAATTTGTGTTGGAGCTTGAATTATTGGGGTTTTAATATTTATTCACTATTTCAAATGAAAAGTTTGTGTTATAAATTTAGTCCGATCGATTTAAAATTTGGGTAATGTAATCTTCGTAACTAAATCTACAACTTTGCATTCATGGATTTTCAAAATATGCATTTTACAAAAGCAGGCAGAACAAACAATACAAAATATCAAACAGTTGGGGACAACTAAGTATACATACACACACATACAAACAGCTGTTCGTGTAGTTGCGTGCAAACGATTGAAATAGCCAAAGCAAAATGTGAGACACTAATGTGTGAATGTCCATACAAATGTGCACATCTATGTATGTACATATGTATCTACATATGCATGTATGTACATTCGTCTTGCACTGACAGAGCAAGAAATGTTAATTATTTGAAAATTATATAACATTTTTAAAAGTAATTTTTTCTTTGTTTAGTGCATTTGGCATTAGGGTTTTCATTAATACCTTTATGCAGCAACAACAAATATCAAATAGTTGGGGACATCACATACACACACTCACACACACAACAAGCAACAGTTCGTGTCTATGCGTGCGGTTCTCTACGTACGGTTGAAAAAGTAAAGAGAAACATACTTGTACATGTATGTATGTATGCCTGTGTATGAATATAGCATGTATGTACATTCGTATTAATGTATACATTGGGCAATCGAACACAGTTGTTTGATTGTAAAAAAATAATGCTCTAAAAACAACAACATCTGCAAGTCATTGGCTCGCTCTTCTTCTTTCGTTTTGACCATTTAATGTTAATTGCAAAGGCAAAACGCCAAAAGTTTACAGTTACCGTCGCTAGTCAACGACTGCGTAAGCGATAGTAAAGCAGAAACCGAATAACGGAGCTACGCATATTCTGCTTCGCATTGCGGGCAGATGTATGTATGTATATGATTTGTTCTTATTGATCTCAATAAATAATTCGATTTTATTATTTAAATATTCTGCTTATTGCATTCAAACTTCGATATTTTGATGGTATTGGTGGCTTCAACTATCGAAAGTTTTACTCTAGCAAATTGAGATGAGAATTGTCAGTGCTTTTTGATCGTGGCTCATCGCTGCACGGCATTGACACGAGTGCCGTGTTTCATATTCCGAGTTTGTGCGTGACCGTATTGAATCAATGTGGCACGAAAAGACTCAAATGTGAATTTAAAATTAGGATATACCCTTATAATTATTCCCCATTTTTGCACATAGTCTATCTTAAAACGTTGCGTTATCTCTATATATAAAACAGTTTGTCCTGACTTATTGGTGATCAACGCACGGCCCAAACGGTAAAAGATGAAATTTTGACTCAAGTATCCTTTCATAGTATCCATCATAGTGTAGGAGCACACTAAGAAAGGCTTTTGGAAAATTCTAGCTCCAAAGGGGGGAAAACGAGCTTTAAAAAATATTAGTTATAGTGGTCATGTTCGTTTAACGAAATAGTTTGGCAAGAACAAAAATGTAACGGACTACTGAACAATTTTTTGTCAAGAACAGAAAATGTTCATTCAAATGCCTTAAATGCCTTCCTACTGGTAACTTATAAGGTGAAAACATATGGGTAGGTTATGCACACACAAAATAAATACAATTGGAAACATTATATTGAGCCGGGTTAAGACGGGCAATACCTGCTAGTACAAGTATATGTCTTATTCTTGCTTATGTTGGCTGGCCAGTGTCAATGCACTTCGTAATTCGTGTGCGCGTGCAGACTATGGTGCCAATATTATTTATGCTAAAACAATATGCGACCTTTCGCAATTTATGAACGCATGGTGCGTGAATATGGTTTGTCAATCGCATTTCTTGTGCTTAGTATACACCTTCATGTACCCTGGATGGTCAATTCATGTAACCTACAGGTGCACTAAGTTGCCGGCACTGTTTATGCCGCTTCACAGCATTCTCCCCCCAATTGCGGATTCTTTCGCAATTTGCGTAATCTCTGTTGGTTATGCAGGAGGCATATATAGACATTCTTTGTCAATTGCATTTGATTCTAATAACTAGCCTTCCACAATTTTCTAAAACAAAAATGCACGTCAGCATTTGTATTCTGTGAGACTGCCTTGAATATTTCGTTTGATGCAGTAAAGTTGGTCACTATGACCGGCCGTTGAGGCGAAGTCAATTTCACAAACGCGATGTGCTTGTGTGACGTTGGCGTTTGTAAATTATTTTGAGAAGAGTTGCAAGTGTCGATTTGTGGCGAGCGGAAGTGCCGTTTAGGCAATATTGCTTCTGGCCAATATTACGGTAGTAATTAGTATGCATGCGTACATCGCAAATGCTATCGCTATGTGTATGCATTTGAGAGTGTTACGTCAGCATATAGCCGGCGGTTGGTGTTGTGTATTGGTAGAAATAACTATTCCAGAAGAAAATTCTTTGAAGCTTCTTCTTCTATTACTTCTTAATGTAGCATGCTTCTGAGTACCTGTTGAACTATCTTATGGTGAGTGTTTAGGGAAACTAAGCTGGTATGCATGTATAGGTGTCATTGTGTTAAATCTTTGCTTACTTATATTAATTCCTATAGCTGATGCGGGTTGGTTGTCGTCTCGGTCTAGAACGTGATACCGATTTGATGGTTGCGGTGTAGGCCAGATTGGAGGCGGTATTGGTATTGCTCAGTGGCTGACGTCGGAGCCACAAATTGATGCCCATCGAGATTATCAGGGCTACGTAGGTGCCAATGGTGGCGATGACTGCTACTAAGTGAAACTGACTTTATGTCTTCAAGTAGTGTATTTGCCAGAAATGTGAGTTTTGCTTGCTGCAGGTAACTTGGTCAGTACATAACTTTATTCGTTGTGACTGCTTACTAAACCTCGATTGCCTTTTAGGTTCTTCTTTGGCGATGGATACACAGGTCGGATATGCTTCTAGTACTTGCGACGTAAATGTAGGGTGCTCCAGTAGGAAGTAATGTGAACTGGTTAGTGAGCACGCAGGGTCAATGGGGCTGATAGGTGTTGTCTTCATGTTTATGAGCTGCCAGTCAAACGCCTTGTAGTCAGGTTTGCCGTTGCTGATTTCATTGACGTGCGTCCGAATTGCTACTAGACATGCATTGCTGTCAATTTCGTTCTGTTGTGCAATGTTAAGCGAGCTGTCTTAAATCAAGGCTTGCCTTCGGATCGCTTCTTTCATGTGATTTTTCTGCACCATAATCTGGATGATGGGCTTAGCCATGGGTAACGTATACCTTGAGTCCCGTTCTTCAAATAGCCCGGTGGTATTGTTTCCATCGATCTCCTTTTATAGGTGCCTTCGTGTGCCGGAGGGCATCCATTTTATGTGGGTGGAGTACGAAAGACGACTTACATACATGGCTTTTGTGTGAAGTGTCCTTACATATATTTCAAATATTTCAATGCCTTGCATGGCAATCTTCATGTCTTGCAGTAACAGTTGCAGCTCATAGTAGCTTACGAATTTCCATTGGGACACTGCTGTGGAAATGGGTGCCCGTTCTTGACAATAAAGTCCAGGTGCATTTGGAAGCTGAGTATCGTTGACGCTGGGATGCTCGGCTGACGCTAGTAGTATAAAGGCTACCAACAGCATTACGTTGATCCATCTTATGGGTGATAAACTGATTGGTGCGGTCAGTCTGACTCTCATGTTGTCATCCTTTGCAGGTTCATTATTGGTCGATTTAGGTCTTGATTTGTCGGTCCTGATGACCTGTCGACGGCTCCTGGTAGAGCGATCCACTTTATACGGATGGTCGGTGTAGATGTCCTGAATGTTCTGCTACTGTGACAGCCTACCCTGATTGACCCTTTGTAACAGCCCCAACGTAGACTGTCTTGGAACATTTACTGATCCCGACACAATCCATCCGATCGCAGTACTTTGTAATATGGGTTGGCCAATTCCTAGTGGTATCTGATGAGGCTGCATTAGGTGGTCAAATTCGGCTCCAATCAACAAGTCAATTTCGGTGGACCGGTAGAACTCAGGATCAGCTAACTCTATTCCCATCGGAGTTTGTACTTAATCTCTGGTGGTCGTCGTCGACGATTAGTCGGGCACAATTGTGTTTAGAACCAGAGCTTTTACTTGCATGTCATGCTTGCAGTTTGCCGGTGACACCTGCAGACTTATTTGTTTTGAAGCTGGTAGATTGCTGTATCCAATGCCCTGCAAAGTAGTCTCTATTTGCTGTGGCCTGATCTTCCAGCCTGTCAATAAGCGACTGGATACAAAGTTGGCTTGGGATCCAGAATCCAGTAATGCTCGCACGATTTTGTGCTGACCATTGTGGGCTACTACTTTCACCTGTGCCGTGGCCAATAACACGTATTGGTTCTTCAGCAGACTCTTTTAGACCTTAGCTCTCTGGTCGATGAGTTTAGCTGCCTCTCCCGTTATGCAGGATTTTAGATAGCACATCTTTTGTAGGCCGGTTTAATATTTATTTATTTTATATTTACTAAATAAATTAATTAAATTTTTATACCCTGTACCCGTAGGGTAAAAAGGGTATATTAGGTTTGTGCAAAGTATGTAACATGCAGAAGGAAGCATCTCCGATCCCATAAAGTATATATATATACTGAATCAGCATAACGAGAGAAATCGATCTAGACATGTCCGTCCGTCTGTCCGTCCGTCTGGATGAACGCAAGGATCTCAGAAACTATAAAAGCTAGAATAACCAAAGTTGGCATCCAGATTCTCCTAGGTCCGAGAAAGGACGAGTTTATTTTAAACTGCAGCAACAAGTTCGCTCTTCTTCTTCCTCTTTTTGGGCGCATATAACTCAGTGACGGAAGTTTACCTGGGTACAGGGTATTACACTGTCGGGCTCGACTGTAGCGTTCTCTCTTGTTTAAATTAATTAATTTAAAAAAATTTTTTAGGGGTGGTTTAAGGATTTAAGCATTCCTTTCTTGTTCATCATATTTATACCCTGTACCCAAAGGGTACAAGGGAGGAGGCGTGGCAGACCCCACAAAGTATATATATATTCTTGATCAGCATGACAAGCCGAGTCGATATAGCCATGTCCGTCTGTCCGTCTGTCTGTCCGTCTGTCTGTCCGTCTGTCTGTCCGTCTGTCTGTCCGTCTGTCTGTCTGTCCGTCTGGCTGTCCGTCTGTCTGGCCGTCTGTCTGTCCGTCTGTATGAACGCAAGGATCTCAGAAACTATAAAAGCTAGAATAACCAAACTTTGTATTCATATTCTCCTAAGTCCGAGAAAGTAGGAGTTTGAGTTTATTTTTCGATGCACCGCCACTCTCCCGCAAATCGTGTTTTTCCCAATAACCCCCGAAATTGTTGGAATTTTGAACTCAAATTAAGTTGTTACATCCAGTTAGTGATTATGTGTCCGTATATTAAGTTTCATCATGATAGGTCAATTCTGAAGAAAGTTCATAGCCATAAATAAAATCGCATGCTCTGCCTGCAGGCCTGCTCGCAGCGCTGCCCGCAGCTGCTGTGGGTGCTGCTTTGGTTCAACTTTGTGCTGCATACATAAACGCATATAAACACGCAGAGACACGATTCTGATGTAAATTTATTCTATTAAAATTTTACATAAACACATGTATTTATGCATGTGTTGAATATTTTATATTTAATTTAATTAATTAATTAAATAAATTAAATTTTTTTAAATAATTGTTTTCATACTTTTTCATGTTTTGTGGAGAGTACAGGGTATTTTACTGTCAGGCTTGCTCCACTATAGCGTTCTATCTTGTTAAACTTATATAATAACTAATTTAAAGATAATTATACCCTGTACCCAAAGGGCAGAAGGAGGCGTGGCAATCCTCACAAAGTATATATATTCTTGATCAGGATGACAAGCTGAGTCGATATAGCCATGTCCGTCCGTCCGTCTGTCCGTATGAACGCAAGGATATCAGAAAGTATAAGACCTCTGTATAAGCCGAAAATAAGCTTTAAGCCAGAAGTATGACTGCCCATCGGGGTCGAAAATATTATTAGAGCGTTATTTTCACTGATAAGTCAAAAATTAACTTTTAGTCATATTTACGGCTAATAAAGTGCTCGAACACAAATATTTAACAGTAACAGTCAAAGATGGCGTTGGCAGCGTCATGGTTTGGGCCTGTATGTCTGCAGCCGGGATGGAAAAGATGGAGTTCATTGTGAGTACAATGAATAAAAATATGTACCTTTAGATTCAGACAAGAAAATTGCTCAAAAAGGCTGAAGATCTTGTCTTGTTGGAACCGTCCCCACGTTTAGTCCAAGATGCCTTATGTGAATACGCAGAAAATGTTTATTTTAGATTTTCCCTCCCACCCCCCTCTCCACTGTAATTAGTGACTCCATAATCCATAGTGATTCCATAACTCCCGTAATTCTTATGATTTCGAACTAAAATTTTTTAAATACGCCCAGTTAGTGATTATGTGCGTATGCCAAGTTTCATTATGATAGATCGATTTAACATATAAAAATTTTTGCTGCCCAAGCGCTGCCCCCAGCTGTTGTTGATGTTGGTACTTTGGTTGACTGCAAACATGCTCACGCAGACACGAATAGACACGCATAGACATACATACGCTCGTATATATACAATATATTCTGAATCGATCTAGACATTTCCGTCAGTCCGTCTGGATGAACGCAAGGATCTCAGAAACTATAAAAGCTAGAATAACTAAAGTTGTCTACCAGATTCTCCTAGGTCCGAGAAAGGACGAGTTTTTTTTTTAATTATATGTACATTATTTTACGCACCAACCGGCAAGACCGCCTTAAGACGGTCATTAAATTTCATTTAAAAACTGCACGTTTTATCATTTTTTCTATGAAATTTTTAATATAAAACTCAAATAAAATATTGTAACTATTCACCATAAAATGATGAGCTTGCCCACTTTATTAAAAACACACTGTACAGCTTAAGCCGGTATGCCAAATACGAAGTTCCAAAGTATTAGACTTATTCACTTCCAAGCAGAGCTTGCAAATAACTGTTAACCGTTTCTCTAGGTCATAAAATAACTGTTATTTACGGACTTTTTTGGGAAATAGTCACAACTGAACCGTTCACTACGTTTGTTGAATAAATCGTTCTCAGTTCAACCAAGAACCAGTTTTTTGTTTTCCTTTTGATCTGATTATTTACTGAACGTTTCGTCCTGAGCGAGAAAATAAAAGTCTTTTGCGTTTGTGTGCGTGCATGTAAGTGTATGACTTATTTGTTCTTATCATTTGATTTTCTTTTTTCTGTGTCTTTGGATTGGGCCGGGACCAAAATAAAAAAGTGCAGACGGAAAGCCATTTTTATTTCTGGAGAGCGAAGGGTTTAATTAATTAGTGAACCAAATTTATAGCGCGCTTTCAATGACTCCTATAACTTCCCGGAATATTATGAGCCATGTGAATATTAGAGAGCAGCATGGTCGTTTACCATTGAATGCGGACATTCTAGATTTTTAGATAGTCTTCTAGCCTTAGACTACTTGATATCATCATCCCTTTCAACTAAAAACCACATCTCCATCATTTCACTGGATTTCACGAAAGCATTCGATAAAGTTGGGCTACATTCAATAATCGATGAACTTCAGTCCTGGAATATCGGTCCGAAAATATTAAACTATATCGTAAGCTTCATGTCTTCCAGGAAAATAGTGGTATATGCCAATAACCAGTTTTCCTCGACTAAACCTCTGCACAATGGCATTCCTCAAGGTTCACCCCTTTCTGTCATACTCTTTCTTATTGCCTATAATAAATTAAATAGAACAATAAGCATGCCCAAAGGATTTAATTTTTTCGCGTATGCAGATGATTACTACGTAGTAAAAAAATTAAACATCCATCCAAGCTGACAATCTTATGTCAGACATTTTATCATGGTGTGATTATTCAGGAGCACAACTTTCTATTGCAAAATGCAAGCACCTACATATCTGCAGAAAAAAATTATGCAACGTTTTTATAACATCATCCATAGCCCCTATCTCAGGATTAACAATTAACAATAAATACACCTGGTCCAATCACATCACCTCACTTTTACAATCACTCACAGTTAGATTAAATATTATTAAATGTCTCTCAAACAATAGATACAACTGCAACCATCTCTCCGTAATCATAGCCACAAATCTCTTAATAATGTCGAAAATTGACTTTGGAATTCACATTTACGGCTACTATCCTGCTTCTCAAACCAATAAAGTCAAAACCATCTACCACTCTGATTTACGCTTTGCTCTTGGGGCTTTTAGATCCACACCAATAAACAACATGCTCTTTGAATCTAAAATATTGCCGTTTGAAATTAGAAGAGAATTAAACACAGCCAAAGTAATTAAAACAATATTGCTCTCTAAAGACTCTACTGTTGAACACTTAATTAAAGTTATAAAGAAAAAAAGAAAATACCAAAATTACATCATCTTTGTACCGATCACTTCAAATCTCTCGAGAGCTCAGCCTTCCTACCAATCCCATCCCAATTTCCAAGGTCAAGGTCCCCCCTTGGCAAGAAAAAACTAAAACTGACACCACATTGCATGAGGCACTTAAAACATCGACCTCATCAACACAATACCAACAAATGTTTCTCCACATCAAAGAATTATTACCTTCCCACTCCTTTATATACACTGATGGTTCCAAATCATACGACTCCACCTCTTTTGGAATTTACTTCAACAACATAAGCAAACCCTTTCTACTCCCACACTACAGTTCAATATTTGCAGCCGAACTAATAGCGATTGTTCAAGCTATACAAACTGCTACTTCTTACTCCAACCCGGTCGCTATATGCACTGACTCTCTTTCTGCTTTAGAAGCAATAAAAAATCCTTCAAATATATCATACTATCCCCTACAAGCCAGACAGTTACTGTCATCACATTTCCCCCATGTAACATATGCCAACTCTGCAACACCAGCTCTCCTACCCCAGTAAAAACACATTTTATCGGAATGCCCGGAATTTAATATCTACCGACAGATTTATTTCCCATCTCTCGACCCATCCACTTCTCTTTTTTGTCCATCTAAAGACAACTATAAAATACTTAAAAAGTTTCTTAAAAAATCAAATTTAATTCATAAATTATTATTATTATATATATAAATTATAGCAATATAGCAATTACAATTCCACACACAATATCTTCTTATTACCTTTAACTTTTGTATAAAAAATCAATTTCACTACAATAAATCATACTATTTTTAAGTTAAGCTTAAGGCCTCGTCGCTATAGCTTATTCCATAGCTTATCTGTAATTTTAATTACCTATTAAGCTATTTATAAATAAATAAAAAACAAGATAGAACGCTACAGTCGAGCAAGCCCGACAGTAAAATAGCCTGTACTCTCCACAAAAAGGAAAAAATAAAAAAAAAAAAATAAAAAAAAAATTAAATTATTAAAAAAATGAATGAATTAATTAATTAAAATAATTAATTAAATTAAATTAGAATACATGTTTATGTTCAGTTTAAACAGCATACATTTACATCACGTACCTATGCGTGTTCATATGCGTGTATGCATGCAGCACAAAGTTGAACAACAGCAGCAACAACAACAACAGTTGCGGGCAGCGCTGCCGACAGAGCTGCAGGCAGCGCATGAGCAGCGATTTTACTTATGGCTATAACTTTCTTCAGAATTCACCTAGCATGATTTGGCACACGGACACATTAGTACTAACTGGATGTACCTACCAAAATTCCGAGAATTACGGAAGTTATAAAAAAAATACGAATTGCGGGGGAGTGGGGAGGTGTATCAGAAAAAATAAACAAACTCGTTCTGCCTAGGGCTTATAGGAACCTTGATACCAATTTTGGTTATCCTAGCTCTTGTACCTTCTGAGATCCTTGCGCTCGTCTGTATAGACAGACGGACAGACGGACATGGCTATATCGACCCGTCTTCTCATCCTGATCAAGAATATATATACTTTGTGGGGTCTGCCACGCCTCCTTCTGTGTGTTACATACATGCGCACAAAACTAGTATAGCCTTTCACCCTTTGGGTACAGGCTATAAAAAATAGATTTTTACAAGAAATTGAAGCTAAGCTGGCTACACCGGCGACTCAGGTGTCCATTGAAAGAGCATTTTCATCTCTTAATTTCATTTTAAACGATAAAGGAAGTTCTTTAATTGGAGAAACAATAAATTCGTTATTAATTGTTAAGCTCAACGCAGAATAAATAATAAAAATTTATTATCCCATTGATACATTACTTTTATTATTTTACTAATATGAATAATTACTTAAATAATTCAACTAGAAGTGTGTGTAACGGATTTTGTGTGTGTGTGTGTGAATTACTGAGCGTTTGGGCTGAGCATTTCATTTTTCGGTTTATCTACTGATTCTCAAAATATGAACTGTCAACCGGATTGCTCTCTGTAAGTTGTTAATAAACGAGCGTAAAACAAACAGCTCGACGCAAAAAAAAAAACGAAGACAAACGAAGTGTTCTGCTCAGAACGATATCAAGCATGCCTGATTTTTCGGTTTGAGCAGTAAAAACAATATACACCTGTTCTTTTCAGGTACGGTGTATAAAAATATAGCCATTAAAAAATATGTACATTATTACAAATAGTAATAGTCCTAATAAACTGATTTCATTTTACAGGAGAGGCCTTTTAGGGTGGGATAGACTGCTCACATTTCTATGTAAGGAATGGCTAAAAGATATAAAGCGGAATCAACTCCCCACTATTTTAAGTGGCATTGGTCCAACAAATGCTGTATTGCAATTATGTAAGTATGCATTAAAATTGGCTTTCGACTTTCTTTTAAGCCCTTTGTGCTTCAAATACAATAATATACATAGTAATTCCTACATATTAATATAAGTATGAACATAAAAACCCACCCAACATAAAAACCATAAAATTAAAACACAAAAATTATTTAAACACGTTTAGTCCGATTTTTGGCCACCCAAGAATAATATGTGACTGACAGAGTAGGTGGCGAAAATGATGCTGACTTTGTTCGGCTACACGTGTTTATTTTTATACCCTGTACCCAAAGAGTACAAAGGTATATATATTAGTTTTGTGCGAGTGTACATGGAACACACAGAAGGAGGCGTGGCAGACCCCACAAAGTATATACATGTAAGATGGGAAGGCAGGATAGTGAGAATGGCAGAACACCTAGAAGCAGCATCGCCATCAGTACTTGGTACTCATTTTGGTTTTAAGCAGTAAGTTGTCAGCCGCACTACCACAGTCGTCAGCCGCACTACCACAGTCGTCAGCCGTAAAGACAGAAGCAGAAGTCAGCAGTCAGAAGAAGAAGCAGAGAGAAGCCGTCAGAGAAGTCAGCCGTCGAACCAGAGTGCCTTAGCTGCACTATCCGCCATCATCATTTTACATTATATACCTATTTTAAACTATATCATATATCTTGGTATCGTTATCAATAATAAACATTCTATGATACACAAGATCACATACATATATTCTTGATCAACATGACAAGCCGAGTCGATATAGCCATGTCCGCCTGTCCGTCTGTCTGTATGAACGCAAGGATCAGAAAGAGCTAGAATAACCAAACTTAGTATACAGATTCTCCTGAGCCCGAGAAAGGACGAGTTTGTTCATTTTTTCCGATGCAACCCCCGACTTCCCCGCTATTTGCGATTTTCTATAACTCGCGTAATTCTTGGAATTTTAAACTAAAATTTGGTAGACACATCCAGTTAGTGATTATATATATTATATATATATATATTATATATATATATATATATATATATACATATATATGTATATATATATATAATAGTATACCAAGTTTCATTACAAGTATGATAGGGTGATTAGAAAGAAAGTTATAGCCATATAACCAGTCCCAATGCACACATACATGCATATGTACAAGTACACCAACACACATAGACACGATTCTGATGTAAATGTAAATGTATGTATGCATGTATGGAATATTTTATATTTAATTAATTATTATAGCCTGTACCCAAAGGGTAAAAGGCTATATTAGTTTTGTGCGAATGTATGTAACACACAGAAGGAGACGTGGCAGACCCCACAAAGTATATATATTATTGATCAGGATGACAAGACAAGTCGATATAGCTATGTCCGTCTGTCCGTCCGTCCGTCTCTCGCGCAACGATCTCAGCAAGTACAATAGCTAGGATAACCAAACTTGGCATTCAGGTTCCCCTAAGCCCCAGGCAGATCGAGTTTGTGTTTTTTTTCTGATACACCCCCCTCCCCTGCAATTCGTGTTTTTCCTAACTCCGGTAATTTTGAATTTTGAACTCAAATTTGGCATATACATCCTGTTCGTGGTTATTTGTCCGTATGCCAAGTGTCATCATGATAGGTCAATTATGAAGAAAGTTATAGCCATAAATTAATCGCTGCCCATGCTCTGCTTGCAGCGCTACCCGCAGCTGTTGTTGTTGTTGCTGCTTTGGTTCAACTTTGCTGCATACATACACGCATATAAACACGCATAGGCACGTGATGTAAATGTATGCTTTTTTTTTAATTTTCCTTTTTTGTGGAGAGTACAGGTTATTTTACTGTCGGATTTGCTCGACTGTAGCGTTCTCTCTTGTTTTTTTGTGGGGTAGTACAGGGTTTTTAAGAGTTGAGCGTGCTCGACTTTAGCATTCCTTTCTTGGTTTTTTTTTTTTTTTTGGTGGGGTGGTACAAGGTATTCAAGAGTTGAGCCTGCTCGACCTTAGCATTCCTTTCTTGTTGTGTTAGGAAATATTTTTATATTACATATATAATAATGATAATGGTACACAGATGCCCTATGTGTGTACGATATATGAGTTTTTTTCATTTTTGATGTTAATGCCATATTTTATCGTAATAGGCCGATTAGAGTGGAAGATATAACCATAAATGTAGTCCCTGCCGAAGCTCTCTCCGCAGCTTTTGTTGTATATTTCAGTTCTTCTTGTAACTCTTCCAGTGTGTACATATTTACATTAAAACTAGAGATGGAATATTTTAAGCAATATTTACATAAGGCTTAACATATAATATATAGTTCATCGTATCGTATTTACATAAGGGTGTTTACTACTACGGTATTTACATAATTTTAACAGACGAAAATAGGCTGGTGAGTGGCTTTCAGGCTACTGTCTCACCTGCCTCGCACCCGTTAAAACCTGGCAAGCCTCGGAGAACGCCCGTTAGGTTGTGGTGTAGGATATTCAAAGATAACCATGAGACCTCAATAAGAGTAACTACACAACTAATGGGTTGCTCTAGTTTTTACAATCATATATAAGAAACATGAAAAAACGCTGTGTTTCCGTCCTCAATGAAATTTTTAGAAAGAATCGGAAATATTGGTAGCACGCACTACTAATTTATTTTTGTTGATTATTTTTATACTCTGTATATCAAATGTACAATACTATTTTATGTTTGCGCAAGCTGAAAAATGTAACAGGCAGAAGGAGGTGTGGCAAACCCCACAAAGTTAATATATTCTTGATCAGCATGACAAGACAAGTCGATCTAGCCTTGTCTGTCCGTCCGTCTGTATACACCTGGATCTCAGAGACTATATGAGCTAGAGACACAAAATTTTGCACAAAGTTTATTTTATTTTTTTGATTTTCCTCCCACTTCCCCCTATGCAGTATGGTTTTTTGCCTGTTTTTTTTTTTTTTTTTGACAAACTGGAAATATTAGGATATTTACCCAAAATTTAGTTTATACGCATATTTTAATAGCTCGAGACGACATACCAAGTTTGGTTCTGTTTGGGCTACTATTTCATATAGCTGCCATATAACCGATATGGCCGATTTTCACTAACTTCAGTATTTTTAACTGCATCAAACCAAAAACTGGCCTATGCATGCAATATATTTTAGTTCACAAAACATAAATAATTGAATATGAGTATATTTTATTTTTCGTTAATACTGTCCACATTTCAAAAGCTATATAAACAAAACTTTGCACACGTAATTTATATAGAATCATCTATCTTTGTTTTAAATTTCAATGAAATCGGTAAATTTTTAGAAAAGTTATTAGTGAAAACATTTCACTCTAGTACTACGCCCACAAGCTACAGCATCAAGCTAGCTCATCTTCTTTTTGCTTCCGCTATGGGCGTATATAACTCAGTGCTTGAAGTTTGTCTTGGTACAGGGTATTTCACTGTCGGGATTGCTCGACTGTACCGTTTTCTATCACGGCTCAAAATCGCCATCAGCATCAACAATCATGTTAAAAGAAAAACAATTTGTTTTTTTTTTTTGAATGGCTTTAAAGTTTGATTACAACTTGGCATGTGTTTGTTAATATAATTGGAGAAGGTTTTTATACTCTGTACATGAAATGTACAGAAGTATATTAGGTTTGCGGGAGCTGAAAAATGTAACAGGCAGAAGGAGGCGTGGCAGACCCCACAAAGTATATATATTCTTGATCAGCATGACGAGACGAGTCGATCTAGCCCTGTCTGTCTGTCTGTCCGTCTGTCCGTCCGTATGAACACCTGGATCTCAGAGACTATAAGAGATAGAGACACCAAATTTTGCACAAAGATGCCTTATGTGTGTATTCTATACGAGTTTGTTTTATTTTTTTGATATTCCCCCCCACTTCCCCCCTATGGGGGTTTTCCCTATTTTCCATTCGTATAATCGCCTATATGTCGGAGACTATAAGACCTAGGAACACCAAATTTTTGTCCAAGATGCCTTGTGTGAATACGCAGAAAATGCATATTTTGGAATTTCGCTCCCTCCCCCCTCTCCCCCGCAAATGCGATTTTCTCTAACTCCCGTAATTCTTGGAATTTCGAACTAAAATTTTGGAAATACCCCCAGTCGGTATATCAGAGAGTCGGTAATAGAGTGCTATTGATAGTGCAGTAATGCAACTCCACAGCGGGCCTGTGACGGGCGGTATGGCACTACCAAACGTCACAGCGCGTTTGCGACGGGCGAAACAGCAAAAGTCGGTAATAGAGGGCTGTCGGTAGTGCAGTGATGCGTCGATCAAAGTCACAGCGGGCCTGCGACGGGCGGTAAAGCAGAAGTCGGTAACAGAGGACTGTCGGTAGTGCAGTGTTACGACGAGCAACGTCACAGCGGGCCTGCGACGCTGCTCAAGCGCTGCTGCAGCGCTGCCCGCGGCTGTTGATGCTGGTGCTTTGGTTGACTGCACACAGACACGAATAGATGCGAATAGGCATACATACACTCACACAGACGCAATTGCTATGTAAATGTGCAATTATACACCCATTACGTAAGTTCAAATACCGAGAGAGGTAAAATCGATAAAAAAAATTTTTTTTTTTTCTTAATTTTTTTTATTTTCTATAATTATTGTAAACATATGTACAGAGTATTTCAAAGTCGGAACACCCGACTTTAGCTTTTTTACTTGTTACTTTTACCAATATTAACATAGTATTGTATTCATCTAAGATGTTTACGTTAATTTTCTGTAATATATTCTGCTTAAATGCGTCTTCTGAGTCTTTGTTGCTACTACAAATGTCAACAATGTTTGCATGCCCAAACAGTAGTTTTGCGGCAACAAACGTAATTTTACAGAAAACGTGCAAATTGGGACGAAGTTCTTTAGTAATTCCATAATAAACATATATTATTTAGTATTTTCACATTTATAATTTTTTGCCACTCTTTACCATTCAAAAGTACTATTTCACGAAACACAGCGCAACTTATAAAGGTTAATTTAAAAACAAGAAAGGAATGCTAAAGTCGAGCAGGCTCAACTCTTAAATACCCTGTACCACCCCACAAAAAAGTAATTAAATTAATTAATTAATTTAATTAAATTAATTAACTAAATTAAATATAAAATATTCCATGCATGCATACATACATTTACATCAGAATCGTGCCTTATGCGTGTTTGTGTACTTGTACATATGTATGTATGTGTGCATTGGGCCTGGTTATATGGCTATAACTTTCTTTGGGGAGTGGGGGGGTGGATCAGAAAAAATGAACAAACTCGTCCTTTCTCGGGCTCAGGAGAATCTGTATACCAAGTTTGGTTATTCTAGCTCTTATACTTTCGGAGATCCTTGCGTTCATACAGACAGACAGACGGACAGACAGATGGACAAACGGACAGACAGTCGGACAGACGGACATGGCTATATCGACTCGGCTTGTCATGCTGATCAAGAATATATATACTTTGTGGGGTCTACCAAGCCTCCTTCTGTGTGTTCCATGTGCACTCGCACAAAACAAATGTACCCTTGTACCCTTTGGGTACAGGGTATAAAAACACATGAACAACACATGGCACAATTACACGAACACACTTCATAGCTTAAAAACAGTTTTGGATTATAATTTTACATACCTTGATTAACGTTTTCCATTATATAACTTAACTTTTGTTGGTTCTTTTCTTAATTCTGCAAGCTCTGAAAGTTTACCAAAAATTGCTGTCAAAATCACAAATACATGTGCTTCATACAATCAGGTAACTTTGAATGAGCCCCAAGAAAATGGTGTTGCCATATGAGCAGGAATTAATTTAATTTTCGCTTAATTAAACAATTTATAATAAAACTAGCAGGTATTGCCCGTCGTAGCCCAGGCAAGTTAATTTTATTATTTATTTCTTCGAATAAACATTCTAAAATAAAACAATTCACAATTTTAGCATACCGTTTAACTTTTGTCTTCGTCAAAATAACGTTAAACGTACAACTAAGCCCACTACAATTTATTATTCCTTTTTTTTGATAAGGATAGATACTTAATAATGGGCATTTTAATTAGACAAATCAATTTCATGTTTCCTCCTTTCCACACCACCTTAGAGGTAGAGGTTTGGGTGCGTTTTTATTAACGTGGTATCCCCTTTAGGCCTACTCCACGGTCCCACTTAATATACACGTATTTAACATAGGTTAAATGTGCACTATATAAACCATTAAAAAATCTTTAAGTTGCAAGTTTTACATTAGTTCTGTTGTAAAACTTCTGTATAAACAACATTTGCCGATTTCCCCCCTTGTGCGAGAATCATTAAGCTGCTAGCGGAGCTAACCCTTGAACAGGCCACATAAAACTGTCCATGAGAGAAGCAATCCTCCTGTAGGTCTAATCCAGCTAGCTTTAATGTCTGGCCCTGTGACTTATTTATTGTAATGGCAAAACAGACTTTGAGCGGAAATTGAAGTCTTTTAAATTGAAATGGAAGGTTTGATGGTATAAGTGGGATTCTTGGTATAAATACCGTCTCCCCTTTGGCACAACCAGTGAATACCGTGGCTTCAATTACATAAGAGTGAAGACTTTTTATTTGCAATCTTGTTCCATTGCATAATTTGGGAGGATTAAGATTCCGCAGCAACATTATTGGTGCTCCCACCTTAAGAATAAGGTTATGAGGGGGAAGCCCCGCAGGATTTTGCGAGTTGAGGAACTCAACAGGATAATTAACTGCATCCTCGACTTCTATTACAGAGTCGACGAACTTATAGGTAATTTCTTCTCCATCAAATGACTTTAGAAGTATGTTATTTATTTTGGTGGCTCCTTCATTTTTTGAGGTTAAAATTGCTCGCTCAGATAACCAATCCAGCGATTTTGTTGATATATTTGAAATATCTGGAAATATGCTGGAGGTAAGCTCTTTTAGAGACTTAACCAAAGTGCCCAAACATGATGGAATGACTATTTTCCCATCTGTTGTTGGATATACTCCGTCTCCTATTTTAAGAAGTGTTTCTGCGAAAATGCCGGCAGAAGTATCACCTTTTAGGTACACTCGCATATTTTTTGTTAGTGCCGATTTTTGGATCTTAGGCCACAAAAATGAGGATTTCAAGCATGACTTTATTTCATCAGCTTTTGTTCCTCGAGGCACTACTGGAAGCGTTTGACGAAAGTCTCCAGCTAAAAGGACAGCAATTCCTCCCATTAAGGAGTTATTATCTCTTCAATCCTTTAGTGTTCTATCTAACGCTTCAAAGCCGCCTTTATGGGCCATTGTGCACTCATCCCAAACCATAAACTTGCAGTCCTTAAGAACCTTAGCCATATTGCATTGCTTTGAAATAGAGCAATGTGGTGTTTCTACATTTATTAAATCAACCGGGAGTTTAAATGCAGAGTGTGCTGTCCGACCTCCGTTGAGCAATGTGGCTGCAATACCAGAAGAAGCTACAGCCAAGGCTATTTTCTGGTTGTGCCGCACTTTCGCTAACAGTAAATTTAGCAAAAATGTTTTTCCTGTATCACCAGGGGCATCCAAGAAAAAGATTTCACCTTTTTCAGCTTCAATGCTTTCTAATATTTTTTTATATACCCCATTTTGCTCATCGGAGAGTAAATGTTCATTGTTATTAACAATATGTTCATTGTTTTCATAACTTATTCCTCTGAGGTACTCTTTATTTTGCAGCACTTCTTCGGATCTACTCGGCTTAGGAAGAGTCCATATACTGTAAGATTTTGTCCGCCTATGGACAAAACTATATCTTCAATATGGATGAGACATTTATTAAAGATTATATCCATAATAACTGAATCAATATTACCATCTGTAGGTAATTCCATATCATTTACAATGTAAATGCCATTGCAGGCAAAATATTTGTTGATAACTTAATATATATTTTTAAAGGGATTGCATTGTTTTCTATTAATTCATTCATTCCGTTGGACCCATTGATATTAAATATGGACTCGTCTGCAAAAATTACGTCGTTCCACCTTGAGATTGGCTTCAGAACGAAATCCTTGGGAAATTAAAGTTGGCACATCTTATTTCTTGTGAACATAAACGACCATTGAAAGCGTATTTCCCCAGCATACGGAGGAGGGCTTGTGCAGAGGATTTCTTGCCCAGTTCATCCTCTATTTGTACCCCTAATTTGGGGCTGATAGCATGGGGCTTTCTTTAATTTTTCGTA
The DNA here is from genome assembly GCF_003285725.1 of Scaptodrosophila lebanonensis. Classification (NCBI taxonomy): domain Eukaryota; kingdom Metazoa; phylum Arthropoda; class Insecta; order Diptera; family Drosophilidae; genus Scaptodrosophila; species Scaptodrosophila lebanonensis. The sequence continues at coordinate 38,776 of NW_022060745.1, read as the reverse complement.
CTATACGCCGCTAATCTGAATCCGTGAAAATCTAATTTGGAGCATTTGGACCCTTAATGGCTACCCTATTCTCACGTACAAGGCGTTGGATGATGCTCTGCACTTTACCAGAATTCAGATCTACGAGTTCCGCTATTTTCCGTTGGCTCATGCTTTCTTTATAATGCAGGAGCACCAATTAACGACCCAATAAGCGACCCATACTTAAAAATGCTAAAATATTTATATTTTATTTTGAAAAAATGGAAAATTTATGGAAATAAAGTAGTTAACACATTGCTAATTACAATGGAAGAAGAACAACTCCATTTCGGATAACCATTCAACATTGCTCGCCAACGTAAGTCACTGCACGAAATAAGCTGTGACCTTTTTTCGGTTGCAATATGCTCCATTTCTGTTTTGTTGAATAATAAAGCAATGCTTGAAATTCACTAAACTTGTTAAATATATTATAAATAACTACAAATCTGCATTTTAAAAAGTTCGATTTAGCAAGCTATCGATACCATAGAGGCACTTGGTTTCTGATCGTACAGACAACAGTAGCGTCCACCATCTCCGCACGTTAATTTCACAAATTGTATTAAACATATTAAATAAAAAAATAAAATAAAAGTGGTTATTGTTATTATTATAATTATTACAAACAAAATCCCACATTGGTGACCCCGATGGAGACGTCAACTTTTAAGAAATTTAAACGCTATAAACCTACGGCGTCTTCGGTGATATTACACACATACACGCAAGCGCAAACACATTAAACGCCCGCGTCAGTTATATATACACACGTTTCAAATAATTTCACAACTTGATGCAATACCAAACCATTAGTGATTGTTCTTGTGACGACACAGTAATTGAAGGAACGTCGTGCTATTTCAACTCGGATTCAAACAAACATGGATTCAAACACCGTGGTTAACCGTGTTACAGTAAACGTCTCGCCATTTTAGGCAGAATGTCCCGATATCTGGTTCGCTTAAATTTAATCGCAATTTTGCATCGCAGGAATTACATCTGACCTAACAAAGTTTCACACTGTTGTAGCTTCAATGGAATCGAACATTATTGCTCAAATTACCGACGCTGTGCTCAATCCACCCGAAAATGACAAATACGAGAATCTCAAGCGCAGTGTTATAGAGCGATTTTGTGAGAGTGAACAGATGAAGATTCGCAAACTTCTGTCTGATATTGACTTGTGTGATCGGCGACCGACGCAACTCCTCAATTATAATTTTTCTTTTTTGTGGAGAGTACAGGCTATTTTACTGTCGAGCTTGCTCGACTGTAGCGTTCTATCTTGTTTTTGTTTTAAACCTTTTATTCGAAATTAAAAGCTTGTGCATTTATTTTTGAATTGACTGCAGCTTCCATTCGAAAATATTAAAATTTTGCCCATACAGGGTGCGCCATCTTTTATGTCGGTATGTAGATATTGAATAACTTTGTCATTAGTGAACCGATTGACTTCATTAGACCAGTGTTGAAAACCTCAGTTCAAGAAATTGTACAGAACCAAATTAAATAAAAATATCTCATACTTGAAAATTGGTTGTTTATTTTCAAGGATATTCAATGTTTGCATACCGACATAAAAGATGGCGCACCCTGTATGGGCAAAATTGTAATATTTTCGAATGGAAGCTGCAGTCAATTCAAAAATAAATATATTTTGACAAGCTTGACTGACATAATTAAAGATATTGGATGCTTGTATATCGAATGGAATTTTTTTGCAAGTTCTCACGGAAAGGGAGTAGTTGATGGACTTGGTGCCGTAATTAAAAGAAATAACCAAATCGAAAAACATTGTTTTAGAGGATGCTCTTTCGTTTTATCAATGTGCAGAAAACAACATTAATAGAACTAAAATATATTTTATGCCTTCTGCTGAAATTGAAAAGTTATCCCTTCATTATAAGTTAAACGAAAAATGGAAGGAAGTGAAGAGTATACTAGGTATATCTCAGTTACATTCATTTATTTGCGATGGCCCTCAGGTAAGAGGAGCTAGGACTGCATATTCCATTAAAAAAAATATATATGTGGCATAAGTAATGCTATTAAGTAAAGTTAAGTTAGTTTCTCTTACTCTTATATATGTAGATGAATACACATTTTTGTTTTTCTTTATTGAAGAAAATTTGTTATAATTTTTATTTTGGAAAACAAAAATATGTATATAACAATCATTTATAATCATCTTATGTATTACTAATTCCTTTTCCTTTATCTTATGTATTTCTAATTGCATAAAAAGTAAAAAAAAAAACAAAAAGTATGATGGACGAAAATGTCGCGTGCGACAGTGATTAAAATTAAATAATAATTAAACTACATAATATTTTTGGATCAAATAAAAAGCATTATTAAGATACATCAATGCATAACATCTTAAAATTAGTCGCATTAAAATATTCCTTCAGGTTTCGCTGAAATCGGTGTTTGAACTGTTCGCCGAGAAAGCGACTTCTATATATGTCGCGTGCGAATGCCTTGGTTTTTTTAAATTCGCTGGAAAACTAACCGATCCCCAAAATCCACCTTAGCACCAATAATAGAGCTAGTAAATAGTTAAAACTTTCTCCTTTTGAGAATACAAAATTATGTTTTGACCTATTTTTTTTTTTACTTAGAATGCGTACGAATGTCGCATTCGACATTAGAGACATGCCCATATGCATAAGTTATTTTTTAAATGCATCGTGCATTATTTAACCAAAATTTTTTCACCCCCCCTCCTAAAAAATAAAAAGATTTGTGATCGTGGAACTAAAGTTGGTCCCGTGCTATATCAAGAGTGTAACATTTAAAAATTCGAAATTTTGTTTTCTTACATAAATAATAAATTTGTTTATACTCGTATATACAAATAAACAAATCCCGTTTTGAGTAGTTTCAATTAATCGTTTATTAGCTTTAGTGAGCATTGAGTTCCAAATTAAACTAACTTAAATAAATATTCAAGCCAGGCCACATAGCCTATGGCCGGCGGAAACGCCCGAGCATAGCCCATGGCTCGCGGCAGCGTAGGCAACAAAACGCTCGGCGCCTCGTGACCGTTCTTGCAGTGGTCACTTAACGCAGGCATGCGGGTGTGAGGTTCCGCCGGCAGCTGTGTTGCAACGGCGTCCGGTCTGATGACTTGGTGAGCAGATATTGCCTTGTGCGTGTGAATTGGCGTCTGTGTTGCAACGGCGTCCGGTCGAATGACCTGGTCAGCAGCTTCTGCCTTGCGCGTGTTAACTCCTCCCGGGGTTAAGTAAAAGTGGTCCTCGGGTTTTCTCAGATGTACCGCGAGTTCAATTCAGCATTTAAGGGCTACGACAAGTGCGAGAGTAAGTCAGTTGCTTAGTAACGGTCTTGATAGTAGTCCGGATTGCAGGTCGCCAATGCATGGAAGATTCTTCAAGCTCAGATCGTGAAGGAAGTGCAAATTCAGGTGCTCTCGGTGGCTGGTCACGTTGATTTGTGACGAGGCGGACACCGCAGGTTTTTTCATCAAGACGCCCTATGGTTGACATGATGTAAAGTGCCGTTCAGGGAAATGCGGCCATCTAAGGTTGTCAGATATGTTCCCGAAACCAGCTGACTGATGCCATTATTATCTTCGACATTTATGGTCGCGTCGTTGATAACAAGGAGACCTTCGTCAATCGGCGTTACCGGCTCCAAGTACAATGAGCGACGATTCCAGCTGTTTGGCGCAAGTTAAAGCCCGCATCCTCTTGCAGAAGGTAGTGCCCACAGCCGCGCTACATTCGCAACCGGCTACCGTGCTACTGTCTTCTAAATCTAAAATTAGTTTGTCCTTTTGATCTGGAAAAACATTAATTTTCTTACAAACTAAGAAATATAACATATTGTTATTTTTAAAATCTTTAATGCTAGATACTGATAAAATATCTGATATGCTAACATTTGTGAAGTGTTCACTTGCCAATTCTTTAATATCGATGCTGTCCAGAATGAGAGGGCCTATTAGATTGATTTTTACTAGCGTTATGGAAAATGTTAGATCTTCAAGACTAGTGATAATTATTCTGTTCTTTGCAAGAATGGTTTCATACTAATAATCGGAATCTCCCGTCCTGTGAATTGCGTTCAACGTCTTTGTAATTTCTTTAATTCGTGTCTACAATTAAGTATTTATCTCAATTTGCCTCTATTAACTGTCCTTGCCTAAACTTAATCTGTTCCCAGTCGTTGAAGTCCGGTGTACTGGCTAATCCTTTCAGCGCTGTTCCCAGCAGATTTATGCTGCGTGCCTGTCTGTGATGAAATTTAAGTGTGTCTATTAATGTTTCTATATGTCCTAAGTCCGTGTTGAGTAATTTCCTCATATGGTCTTTTGTAAATAGGTCCAATGACTTTCTCGTTTTCTCAGCGTAAGTTTCGTATGACGTTATATTCGTTGTATGTCACAGGTACCCATAGTCATCCCAGATAGTCACGTCCCCGTCAGTTATAGGTAGTCAGCGTGAGAGTAATCAGTAAGTCTTGATGTCGCTGTTGTCCGAGTGATCGGTGTCAGAGTCAGCACGAGCCTATATCCTAAACCGCGGCAATTTCAATATGAAAGAAAAATGCTTCCGATATAATAAGAGTGTTCAAACCTAATCAAAACAAAATGTAGAGCCTAAGGTATGTTAAGGCTGTCCTTATGGACAAGCACAAGCGTGATAACTTATTTGATTTCAACAACACCCTCTCCCCACCTGATAAGTTTTGTGGACTCTTGTTTGCTTTTTCAAGCTTTCTATCCTCAGCTGTTTTTCTTGTTTTCGACTTGCGTTGCAAGATCTACCGGTATCGAATGAATAACCTCTGTTGGTTTCCTGTCTGTCACTAAATGTATTAATCTATTGTATTGTATGGTTCCGATGGTATCTGTCAAGTTTTTATTCAACTTCAAGCAACGACCTATTTCCCCAAGGGTACTATGGAAACGCTCGACATGTCCATTAGAAGTACTATTTAAAGGAGGTGCATTCGAAATTTCAATGTCAAAATTATTTGCTAGTATTGATTTTATGGTCTCAGAGTTAAGTGATTTTTCGTTATCGCAGTAAATGGTTTTTGTCTTTGGAAACAGGCTGAAAATGAAAATATTCAGATTTCTCACTCCGTATAAGTAATTCCAAAGATTTTTAAAACTCACAAGCCCCAAGTTTTCTTTCATTTCAATCATGAGACAACACTGTTGAAATCGGGATACGTTAGTCTTCATTATAGTATTTCATTCAGCTTGTTAAAAGCTTCCAGCTGGTTTTGTGTCAATTCAAGGTTAACCTTTCTCGAATGGTTAGCACTAATTTTGCCATTCTCGCACTTTAAGATGTCCGTTAGGTGTCTAAAATAAAACACCTATAGTAACTTGGTAGTAGAGATGGGCATGGGCCGGCTATTTTCGGCCCGACACGACACGGCGACGAAATAAACTTTTAAAAACACGCACGACGAAAATATTATTAAACACGGCCCAACAAGAACCTGCTACAAGTATAACCATTAATTAACCAGAATTTCGTCAATAGCGTCCACATTTCAAATGCTACCTAAACCAAACTTTGCACACATAATTTATATATGATTATCTACTGTTGTTTGAAATTTTATTCAATTCGGTCATTTCTAAGAAAAGTTGATAGCGAAACAAATTCTGTCTAGTACAACCCCGCCAAACTGTACCAACAAGTTTGCTCTTCTTCTTCCTCTTTTTGCTTCTGCTATGGGCGCAAATACCTCAGGGTCGGAAGTTTGTCTGGGTTAAGGGAATTTCACTGTCGGGCTTGCTCTACTGCAGCGTTCTCTCTTGTCTTTCGTATGTCGATCCCTACTAATTCAAAGCTTTGGGATTACCGGAAATTGAAGCCATATAAATGATCAAATGGGATCATCGGTATCCTCAGTATCCCCATTATATGAGCTAGTTGACCAATTGCTGGGCCGTTGATAATAGTTGCTACAATTCATGTGGCGGCAGTCCAGAAGGGTTTAGTGAATTTAAATGTCTTCAATATTAATCACGGCGTCGATCGATTTGTAATCTTTTATTTTGCTGGGGGCTTTTGAATAATATTGCCTTAATATTTAAAGTGACAATGTTTCGAGGATGATTATGAACTAACAGTTTGCTATTCAGGATTTTTTTTAACGTATTTTTTTACTCCATTGGTGACATGATTGGCATTCCATTCCATAAGGATTCCATTATTTTTTCAAATATAATATAGCCCATGTTCACCGTCGATAGTGTAGCTTCCCAACAGTGAATGAATCCATTAAATCGGTCCAGTAGATTCGGAGCCTTTTCAATTCAAACAAACAAACATACAAACAAACAATCAAATCATTCCTCTTTATATGTGAGTACTAGCAGGTATTGCCTGTCTTAACCCGGCTCAATATAATGTTTCCAATTGTATTTATTTTGTGTGTGCATAACCTACCCATATGTTTTCACCTTATAAGTTACCAGTAGGAAGGCATTTAAGGTATTTAAATGAACATTTTCTGTTCTTGACACAAAATTGTTCAGTAGTCCGTTACATTTTTGTTCTTGCTAAACTATTTCGTTAAACGAACATGACCACTATAACTAATATTTTTTAAAGCTCGTTTTCCCCCCTATAGGGTATATCCTAATTTTAAATTCACATTTGAGTCAATACGGTCACGCACAAACTTGGAATATGAAACACGGCACTCGTGTCAATGCCGTGCAGCGATGAGCCACGATCAAAAAGCACTGACAATTCTCATCTCAATTAGCTAGAGTAAAACTTTCGATAGTTGAAGCCACCGATACCATCAAAATATCGAAGTTAGAAGGCAATAAGCAGTATATTTAAATAATAAAATCTAATTATTTATTGAGATAAGAACAAATCATATACATACATCTGCCCGCTATGCGAAGCAGAATATGCGTAGCTCCGTTATTCGGTTTCTGCTTTACTATCGCTTACGCAGTCGTTGCCTAGCGACGGTAACTGTAAACTTTTGGCGTTTTGCCTTTGCAATTAACATTAAATGGTCAAAACGAAAGAAGAGCGAGCCAATGACTTGCAGTTGTTGTTGTTTTTAGAGCATTATTTTTTTTACAATCAAACAACTGTGTTCGATTGCCCAATGTATACATTAATACGAATGTACATACATGCTATATTCATACATAGGCATACGTACATATGTATGTTTCTCTTTACTTTTTCAACCGTACGTAGAGAACCGCACACATAGACACGAACTGTTGCTTGTTGTGTGTGTGAGTGTGTGTATGTGATGTCCCCAACTATTTGATATTTGTTGTTGCTGCATAAAGTTATTAATGAAAACCCTAATGCCAAATGCACTAAACAAAGAAAAAATTACTTTTAAAAATGTTATATAATTTTTAATTAATTAACATTTCTTGCTCTGTCAGTGCAAGACGAATGTACATACATACATATGTAGATACATATGTACATACATAGATGTGCACATATGTATGGACATTCACACATTAGTGTCTCACATTTTGCAAAATCCCTTTCTAGTGGGCACCTAGACTATGAAAGGATACTTGAGTCCAAATTTCAGCTTCCTAGCCTTTACCGTTTGGGCTGTGCGTTGATCACCAATCAGTCAGTCAGTCAGGACAAACTGTTTTATATATATATATATAGATAGATAAATGAAACGGGCATTTCTGCCAAATTTTTGTGTGCCCATGTATTGACTTGACTTGGAATGGTTTGTCAACGGGCAAAAAGTACTACAGTACTAAAAGTACTACAGTACTACTACTGAAAGAGGATTTACAAACTTTTAGACGCTCCTGTGTCAGTAAGAAATTTTATAGTTTTCCGTACCGTGATGTACCGTACGTGTGATGTACGGTAGCAGGAAGTTACCCCTAAACAAGAGAGAACGCTACAGTCGGGCAAGCCCGACAGTAAAAATAGCCTGTACTCTCCACAAAAAAAGAAAATTAAAAAAAAAAATTTTTTTTTTTAAATTAAATTATTAAAAAATATTAATTAAATAATTAAGTAATTAAAGTAAATTAGAAGACATGTTTTTGTTTAGTTTTAACAGCATACATTTACATCACGTGCCTATTCGTGTTTATATGGGTGTATCATGCAGCACAAAGTTGAACCAAAGCAGCAACAACAACAGCTGCGGGCAGCGCTGCCGGCAGATCTGCAGGCAGCGCATGAACAGCGATTTTATTTATGGCTATAACTTTCTTCACAATTGACCTATCATGGTGAAACTTGGCACACGGACACATTAGTCTAGCTGGATGTACCTACCGAAATTAATTTCAAAATTCCAAGAATTACGGAATTTATACAAAAAAATGGGAATTGCGGTGGAGTGGGGGGGGGGGGGTGTATCAGAATAAAAAAATAAACTTGACCTGCCTAGGACTTAGGGGAACCTCGATACCAAGTTTGGTTATTCTAGCTCTTGTACTTCCTGAGATCCTTGCGCTCATACAGACAGACGGACAGACGGACGGACGGACATGGCTATATCGACTCGTCTTGTCATCCTGATCAATAATATATATACTTTGTGGGGTCTGCCACGCCTCCTTCTGTGTGTTACATACATGCGCACAAAACTAGTATAGGCTTTCACCCTTTGGGTACAGGCGATAAAAATTACAGGTTCAGCTTCGGACAATTCGTCATCAAACGCTGCTGCTTTCGATTGTGATCGGGTTTCAAAATTCTCGCTGTCTTGTTAATGAGGCAAGTGGTATAATCTTTGGCGGCTTAGCGTTGATTGGTCACTATCATTTTGAAATTTCCTATTTCCCTGCGACTGAGTTAAGGCAAAATGAGCGCTTCACTTACATGACAGTCATACTGCCACGAAATTATTTTACAGTTGCTGTTGGTGGCCGCTGCTTGGTGTAGCAATGTTGTTGTAGACTTTGAAGGACTTGTAACTCATTCAGCAAATTGCAATTGCTGGGGTTTTTTATTTATTTTTGTTGCTGAAGTTTTTTTTTCTTTTTTTCTTGTAACTTGTTCAGCAATTGCTGGAGTTTTATTTTTTCTTTGTTCTTTATTAATTTTTGTTAATGATGTTTGAATGTTTTCGCACTACAAAAAACTTAAGTCGGGTGTCCCGACTTTAAAATACATATGTTTAGAATAATTATAGAAATTAAAAAAATTAAAACAAAAAAAAAAGATGATCGATTTCAGCTCTCTCGGTATTCGAACTCCCGTAAAGTGTGTATAATTGCACATTTACATAGCAATTGCGTCTATGTGAGTGTATGAATCTCTATGCGTGTCTATTCGTGTCTGTGTGAACATGTTTGCAACTAAAGCACTAGCATCAACAACAGCTGCGGACAGCGCTTCGGCAGGAAATATATTTATGGCTATAGCTTCTTGTTAAATCGGTCTATCATAATGAAACTTGGCAATTACTAACAAGGGGGTATTTGCAAAATTCGAGTTCGAATTTCCAAGAATTACCTCTACCTCTTATAGTCTCTGACATCCAGGTGTTCATACAGACGGACGGACAGACAGACAGACAGGGCTAGATCGACTCGTTTCGTCATGCTGATCAAGAATATATATACATATACTTTGTGGGGTCTGCCTCGCTTGAATTTGTTTTCCGTCCGCTACCGAATACCGTCAATACCGTCCACATTTCAAAAGCTACATTAACCAAACTCTGCACCGCAAACTCACACACAATTTTTTTTTCAAATTTCATCTAAATCGGTTATGCCTAAAACTTTTCTTAGGCATTAGCGAAACAATTTCACTCCGGTACTACGCTCACAAGCTACAGCATCACCTTACCTTAGGTTACCCTAGGGTAAGTAGTCTACGCCTGCTTTGTGCCGGGCAGTAGCAGAGAAGGTGCTCTACGCTCTCTTCCTCACCTTCGTCTCTGCAGCATCTGCAGAAGTCATTATATGGGATTCCCAGTCTCGCAGCGTGCCTGCCATTCGGGCAATGACCCGTGAGCGCCCCCACTACCAATGAGATATCCGTTCGCTTTAGTTTTACAAGCTTGTACGTCCTTCTTGCGTCAAGGACTGGCCAGGTGAGCTTTGCTCGAACACATGTGTTAGTGTTCTCCCAGCGTTGCTGTGCCATAGACCGCGCATGGTTGCGTGTCAGAAGCCGGAAGGAGGCTAACGGCATGCCCGTTCCTTCCCTGTCTGAAGGGATGCATGTAGTAGTTCCCTTCCTTGCCAGCTCATCTGCAATGCAATTTCCCTCGATGTCCCGGTGCCCTGGCACCCATGTGAGGGTGATACTGACTTGCTGGGCCATCCCATTGAGAGATTTGCGGCAGTCAGTGATTTCTAGTTCTTTCCCTGCGATGTTCAATGGGAGAAGATTAAGAAATATATTAAGGGCCTCTGTTGGTGTAGTTCGGAGCGCCCCGCTGATGCTCACTTCCGCCGATCTCTGCACCCTGCTGAGTAGGGTGAGGGCGGTCGATTTATTTAGCGCAGGCCACCATACCAAGATCCCGTAGAGCAGAATCGGTTGGATGATGGCCGTGTAAATCCAATGCACTATGCCAGGTGAGAACCCCCAACTGGTGATTATGGCTCTCTTGCAAGTGTAGAGTGCATTCGTAGCTTTCTTCACTCGCTCAGTTATGTTGTCGTTCCAGTGCAATTTGCTATCCAGGATGACTCCCAGATACTTAGCACTACGACTGAATGTAAGGGGGACCCCCTTTAGAGTGGGTGCCTCAAGTTCCGGGATCTTGTACTCTCTAGTGAAGAGTACTAGCTCCGTTTTTGTGGGATTTACTCCCAGACCACAAGGGGACGCCCATTGCGAGAGCGTCGATAGTGCCGCCTTCATTAGGTAACACAGTGTCTGCGGGTATTTACCGTTGCATATTATGGCCACATCATCGGCATAGGCTATGACCGTATGGCCTTCCGCTTCCATACGCCGAAGCAACTGGTTGACTGTTAGCAACCATAGTAGTGGGGAGAGGACTCCACCCTGTGGAGTGCCCCTGCTTACAAACTTTCTGCAGGACTGTCCACCCAGTTCGGCATTCACAGCCCTGCTAGTGAGCAGCTGGCTGATGAAGTCGATTAGGATGACGTCCACCCCATGGATTGGGTGATAGCCGAGGGTAGTATATTGTTGAAGGCGCCCTCGATGTCCAGAAAGACTACTAGTGAATACTCCTTAAAAGTGAGTTCTCTATTTTAGAGACCAGAGAGTGGAGGGCCGTATCCGTGGACCTGCCTTTGCTGTACGCGTGCTGCGAATTCGACATTAGAACCGGATTGATTGTCTGCCTAAGGTATATTTCTATAAGTCTCTCCAGAGTTTTTAATAGGAAATACGATAGGCTGATAGGCCTGAAATCTTTAGGTTTGACGTGTGATGCCTTTCCCGCTTTGGGGATGAACACCACTCTAACTTCTTTCCAGCTGGCTGGAATGTGGTTAATTCCTAGGCAGCTTTTGAGCATTGTCAGTAGCCACGGCATGATGTGCGTCAGGGAGTGTTGGAGTTGGGCCGGGACGATGCCTTCTGGCACAGGAGATTTATAGGGCTGGAGTGTTTTTATAGCCCAGCTTATGCGCTGTTCAGTGACAATAGCATCTATCATATGCCTAGGTATCTCCCCTGTGCTAGGAGTAGGGATTGTGCTGATAACATCAGTGCAACCCGGAAAATGCGTATTTATGTGAAGATCGAGCGAGTCCCTGCCGGAGTCTGTCCAACTGCCGTCACCCCTTTGCAAAATTTAGTGGTTTACGTTTGGTTTTGTAGACCGTGCTCGGACAGGCTTTATTAAGCGAGTCTGAGCACGTTCTGGTGAAGATGTCTACAAGCCTGTCCAGCTCGTCCCCCGTAGTGGGTTCAGAGTTATGCAGGGAGGGTAGATTTTTGGTAATCAATCTGAGATAATACCCCCAATTGGTCTTCCTTGGGTTTTTTCTTTTGATAACGGCTGGGACTTGATACCCTAGCCTGAATTGGATGAGTCTATGGTCCGAGAATGAGGGTTCATCTAGGACCCTCCACTAACACCTCCCAACGATTCTTAGTGACAAAGGTGGGGTCGTTCCCTATGTTACAAATTAGCAAATTGCTACTTATTATGTAGTCGTATACTGACTCACCTCTTTCGTTAATATGACTGCTCCCCCATTGGGTATGGTGAGCATTGGCATCTCCTCCCAGGATCGTGCCTATACAACAGCATACATTTACATGAAAGTTGAACCAAAGCAGCAACAACAACAGCTGCGGGCAGAGCTGCAGGTAGCGCATGGGCAGCGATTTTATTTATGGCTATAACATTCTTCAGAATTGACCAATCATGATGAAACTTAACAAACGGACACATAATTACTTAGTGGATGTATATTCCAAATTTGAGTTCAAAATTCCAATAATTACAGTAGTTATGAAAAACATGATTTGCATGGTAGTGGAGGGGGGAGGGGGTGGTGTATCAGAAAAAAAAAACACAAACTCGTCCTTTCTCGGACTCAGGAGAATATGGATACCGAGTTTTCTGACTCTTGTACTTGCTGAGATCCTTGCATTCATACAGATGGACGGACAGATGCACGGACGGACAGACATACAGACATGGATGACAAGACGAGTCGATATAGCCATGTCCGTCTGTCTGTCTGTCTGTCCGTCTGTCTGTATGAGCGCAAGGATCTCAGTAAGTACAAGAGCTAGGATAACCAAAATTGGTATCAAGGTTCCTATAAGCCCTAGGCAGATCGAGTTTGTTTATTTTTTCTGATACACCCCCCCACTCCCCCGCAATTCGTGTTTTTTCTTATAACTTCCGTAATTCTCGGAATTTTGGTAGGTACATCCAGTTAGTACTAATGTGTCCGTGTGCCAAATTTCATCATGATAGGTCAATTCTGAAGAAAGTTATAGCCATAAGTAAAATCGCTGCTCATGCGCTGCCTGCAGCTCTGTCGGCAGCGCTGCCCGCAGCTGTTGTTGTTGTTGCTGCTTTGGTTCAACTTTGTGCTGCATACATACACGCATATAAACACGCATAGGTACGTGATGTAAATGTATGCTGTTAAAACTGAACAAAAACATGTATTCTAATTTAATTTAATTAATTAATTCATTCATTTTTTTTAAATTTTAATTTTTTTTTTTAATTTTTTTTTTTAATTTTTCCTTTTTGTGGAGAGTACAGGGTATTTTACTGTCGGGCTTGCTCGACTGTAGCTTCTCTCTTGTTTTTTTTATATTTATAGTTTGTGGGATCTGCCACGCCTCCTTCAATGTGTTATATACATTACCACTCGACTTTTATACCCTTTTAACGTTTAGGTGCAAGAGCGAAGAAATTTTAAAAATGTAATATTTCAGGATCCAAAAAAAAAAATTTTAATAAAAACCATTGTTTGAGTTGTCAAGAATTTCTTGGTGTTCCCCTTTACTGTGAAGAGAAATTGTTGATCTAATTTCACCTTCCTTGCTCTTAAATTTAGTCAGGAAAAACTTTGTTGTTAGATTCTATAGATAAAAAGCTTATCGAACTTAATGAAGAGGCAATATCCAAAGCTCAGCTTTGCTCATAACGAATTAAGGCTTTATTTACATCACACATGGATACAATTTTGTTGGCATAACATAACACGTTACTATTATTATTTAAATATGTACAATTACTATTGGGAACTCTTTTAAGCTTATACTCTTCAATCTTTATTACTAAGCAGCTATATCGATTCCTTTCGTCTAATAAGTTACGAAATTCAGCATTTGCTTTCTTGTATAATAATATTCATATTAAAACAGCTTGCTATTCACCATTTTTTTAACGTAATTTTTTTACACCTTTGGTTACATGATTGGCGTTTTAGTAAGGATTCCATTCTTTTTTTCAAATATAATATAGCCCATGTTCACCGTCGATAGTGTAGCTTCCCAACAGTGAAAGAATCCATTAAATCAGTCCAGTAGATTCGGAGCCTTTTCAATTCAAACAAACAAACATAGTACAAACAAACAAACAATCAAATCTTTCCTCTTTATAATATTATGTATTAACACCTGGATCTCAGAGACTATAAGAGATAGAGACACCAAATTTTGCACAAAGATGCCTTATGTATGTACGCTATACGAGTTTGTTTTATTTTTTTGATTTGCCACTCCACTTCCCCCCTATGGGGTTTTCCCGATTTTCCATTCGTATAATCGCCTATATCTCGGAGACTATAAGACCTAGGAACACCAAATTTTAGTCCAAGATGCCTTATGTGAATACGCAGAAATATTTTGGAATTTCCCTCTCTCCCCCCTCCTCGCCACAAATCGTAACTCCCGTAATTCTTGGAATTTCGAACTAAAATTTTGGAAATACCCCCAGTTAGTTATTATGTGTCCGTATGCCAAGTTTCACAATGATAGACCGATTTAACAAGAAGTTATAGCCATAAATATATTTGTTGCTGCAGCGCTGCCCAAGCGCTGCCCGCGGCTGTTGTTGATGTTGCTGTTTGGTTGACTGCATGCGCATAGGCATACATACACTCACACAGACGCAATTGCTATGTAAATGTGCAATTATACACCCTTCATGTGAGTTCGAATACCGAAAAAGGTAAAATAGATCAACATTTTTTTTTTTAATTTTCTTAATTTTTTTTATTTTCCATAATTATTGTAAACATATGTACAGAGTAAATACTCTTTGAAATCGAATTCGGGACACCCGACTTTAGCTTTTTTACTTGTTTAAAACTTATATTTTAATAATGTTTTTCAGTTCATGGTCTTTATGATCTCTTTTGGCTTCCTATTGAACAATATAATAAGGATGGAAGGATTATTCGAGGCTTTCAATTAGGAGCTCAAAGTTTTGGCGCCCGTACTGCCATTGCTGCGCTTGAAATAACTTCTAGGATTATTAATATACTGCAGGTAAATATCTTAATTATCCAATATGCCTTTGGTCGAATTAGAAAAGGCAAATAATAATAAGGTATTATGACAGCTATGATAAAAATGTTAGTTTTAAAATGCTTATTTTAATTTTAGTTCACGGCGGAAACCACTTTCGATATACTTTCGGCAGGACCATCCGTAAGAAATAAAAGGCAAATGAAGCAAGGAAAAAAACGACGAAACCGCCCAAAAGATATCCGTGAAGGTGTTGCTAATGCGTATACATTAGTAAAAGAGGTAATTTCATTGAAAATAATAATCGAATTAAACGCTTTAGTATGAACCAAACGTGAATAATTCACTTTGAGTAAATATTATAAAGCTAAGCTTTGCTTTAATAACACATTTATACGTCTAAAAATATCCAATACATTTGTATAACTTATTTTTTAATCTTGTACTTTAAGGGCATAAATGACTCCGCGAATACTTTAATTGAAGCGGCAATAACGGAACATGATCAAAATGGATATACCGGTGCAGTTGGCGCTATAGTTAGGCAAATACCACAGTTAGTTGTATGCCCGGCTGTTTTAGCAACTCAAGCAACTACTAATATCTTAGGAGGGGCGAAAAGTTCTTTGGTGCCTGATGCGAACGTTGAGGCACGAGAAAAATGGAAACATGAAAATAAATAATATAGATAAAACATTACTTTATGATAATAAATTCACAATATTATTATTTTAAAATGATAAATAATTAAAAAATATAACCAATACGAATACGTATGAAGTTTTGGCACAAATAAGAAATATATATATTTGTTATTAAAAATGGCTTAATTGTTTCGTTCAATAATCTTTTGAATACATTTGACCCAATTTTCAAAGAACTTTTACCACTCCACTTGAATTGCATTGCATTGCAATTGAAAAATATATTTGTATACCCTGTACCCAAAGAGTATACTAGTTTAGAGAAAACTTATGTAACAGAAACAAGTGGAGTAACTAAAGTGTCCCGACTTAAAATTAATTAATTAAATAATTAAATTCACATGTTTTTGTTCAGTTTTAACAGCATACATTTACATCACGTGTCTATTCGTGTTTATATGGGAGTATGTATGCAGCACAAAGTTGAACCAAAGCAGCAACAACAACAACAGCTGCGGGCAGCGCTGCCGGCATATCTGCAGGCAGCGCATGAGCAGCGATTTTATTTATGGCTATAACTTTCTTCACAATTGACCTATCATGATGAAACTTGGCACACGGACACATTAGTCTAGCTGGATGTACCTACCGAAATTAATTTCAAAATTCCAAGAATATAAAATATAAAAATGGGAATTGCGGTGGAGTGGGGGGGGGGGGGGGTTTTGGGTGCATCAGAATGAAAAAAATTAACTTGACCTGCCTAGGACTTAGGGGAACCTCGATACCAAGTTTGGTTATTCTAGCTCTTGTACTTCCTGAGATCCTTGCTCTCATACAGACAGACGGACGGACGGACAGACGGACATAGCTATATCGACTTGGCTTGTCATCCTGATCAATAATATATATACTTTGTGGGGTCTGCTACGCCTCCTTCTGTGTGTTACATACATGCGCACAAAACTAGTATAGGCTTTCACCCTTTGGGTACAGGCTATAAAAACGACTTTAAAGTGCTGTGTACATATGTGTACCATATTTATAAAAATTACAAAAAATAAGAAAATTAATTTCTAAAATTGTTGGTCGATTTTACCTCTTTATAGCCCGTACAGAAGGAGGCGTGGCCGACCCCACAAAATATGTATATATATTCTTGATTAGGGTGACAAGCTGAGTCGATATAGCCATGTCCGTCTGTCTGACTGTATGAACGCAAGGAACTTAGAAAGTATAAGAGCTAGAATAACCAAACTTTCTATTTAGATTATCCTAAGTCCGAGAAAGGACGAAATTATGTTATTTTTCTGATGAACAACCCAACTCTCCCGCTATTCGCTATATTGCATAACTCCCGGAATTCTCGGAATATCAATCTCAAATTTGGTAGTCACATCGAGTTTGTGATTATCAGAGGTGCCACAGAAAACTCCGGTGATATTGGCTGCAGTTGTTTTTGAAAACTCCCAAAAAAAAAAACGTCGGTGCCACAGAACTTCGAAAGATTTCATTTTTTCGAGCTTCCCCTCCAAGCCAGCTGTTGTAGTGGCTGATTTTCTACAAGGTTGATTTTATCCAAACTCTTAATTTTTGGCAGATTCAGAGATAAGAGCAACGTTGGTTTTGCGCTCTTAGGTGACCTTGACTTAAGCTCACTTGCTTGGCAGATGGTCATACGATCATCAGTTGTCTGAACGAAAGTTAAATTACATGTGCTCTGATTAAAATAGCACAAGTCGCAAACAAATTTACAAGAATTGGGATATTAAATTAGTGAAGTGTATTTGGGGTCTGACAAGGTATGTTTTTACTGCTAAATTTTTACACTTACTAAAGGAAACATGCTTATAGAAATTCTTGTCTTCCCGGTATTATCCAATAACTTCAAATTGGTGATATTCCTTGAAAAAGTGGTAGACTCGGTTGGAAAGCACGACCACCTAAAAGCTACTATTGCTAATTAAACGTGGAATATAATTTGTGAACCACGCAATATCCACAAACTTTCTACGACCAGTCCTAATTCGACTGGGAGGCTCTCGGATATTTCCAGACAGCATTCAGTAAAAGTCATTTGCCCAGTCAGCGATGTTTCGTATTTAAACGGAATGGCCAGGGATGAAATGGAAAATTAAAGCTCAAAGTAGCATATTACGTCACCCGTCGACCACCACTTGCCGTCCCAGTCGCAGCTCAACACCCAGCTTTAATCTTCGTTGGCGCGACTGCAATTCCATTATGAGGATTATATAGATCTTCAATTCACCAGGATATACATATAGATATATATATGCTGCATATCTATATAGACGTATAACTAGTTCATTTTGCTTTAGTTTTTATACCCTGTACCCAAAGGGTACAAGGGTATATTAGTTTTGTGCGAGTGCACATGGAACACACAGAAGGAGGCTTGGTAGACCGCACAAAGTATATATATTCTTGATCAGCATGACAAGCCGAGTCGATATAGCCATGTCCGTCTGACCGTCTGTCCGTCTGTCTGTATGATTCATTTTTTCTGATCCACCCCCCCACTCCCCCCCTATTAACGATTTTCTATAACCCCCGTAATTCTTGAACTAAAATTTGGTAGTCACATTAGGTTAGTAATTATATATCCGTATACCAAGTCTCATTATGATAGAATGATCGGAAAGAAAGTTATAGCCATATAACCAGGCCCAATGCACACATACATACATATGTACAAGTACACAAACACGCATAAGGCACGATTCTGATGTAAATGTAAATGTATGTATGCATGCATGGAATATTTTTTATTTAATTAGTTAATATTTAGTTAATTAATTAAATTAATTTAGTTAATTAATTAAATTAAATTAATTAAATTAATTTAGTTAATTAATTAAATTAAATTAATTAAATTAATTTAGTTAATTAATTAAATTAAATTAATTAATTAATTTAATTACGTTTTTGTGGGGTGGTACAGGGTATTTAAGAGTTGAGCCTGCTCGACTTTAGCATTCCTTTCTTGTTTTTTTCTCTCTTCTCTGACCAGTCAACGTTAAAATTATAGATTTATTCCATCGATCTGGTCACAATAATGAAACAATAGAGATAATCTCCTGTTCCTGTAAAAACGAATATTAGTTATCATGCAATGCAAAAGTCGAAAGTATTTTGATAATGGCCAAATCACGAGTTGCACCAATTAAACCAATGTCAATTCCGCGACTAGAGTTTCAGGGTACATTGTTGGGAGCTAGACTTAGCAAAATTATAAAAAAGGACTTGCAGATGAACACCACGAAGACATTTATGTGGACAGATTCAGAAATTGTCTTATATTGGCTCAAATCCAGTAGAAAGAGATTTATAACATTTGTAGCTCAACGCTTGGGGGAAATCCAAGAACTTACAAATATGTGTGACTGGCGATACGTACCTTCCAAAATGAATTCCGCAGATGAGGCCACAAAAGTATATGATATTGATTTTTGTAGTAACAATTTATGGCTTAAGGGCACACCATTTTTACAAAAGGACATAAGTAAATGGCCGGTTGGAAAAGTTGCGATTATAGGACGGGACAAAAAGATGTTAGCAAAGAATATGTCAACTTAACAACTTTGACCAAATTGCAGATTATTTTGCCGGACACTTCAAGATTTTCGAATTGGGTGAGATTCCTGAGAACGGTGGCGTGGGTACAAAGATATATCAAAGCTAAGCGAAACAAATTCGTGGACGACGAGCTCACCGCGAAAAAATTAGAAAGAGCCAAAATGTTGATATTTAGGAGAATACAATTAGATTGCTACCAGACCGAAATAGAAAGATTAAAAAAGGACGAACCAATACGTAGTTCAAGCAGCTTGAAATCACTACCAATTATTTTGTCAGATGATGGTTTTCTTAGACTCAGAGGAAGGCTAGATTATTTAAATGAAAATGAGTATGACTTTGATGCCAAAAATCCTATTATTTTGAGCAAAGGCCATATGATTACGAAATCGCTGATACATTACTATCACGTAAAAAACTGTCATATGGGTACTGAAACCGTGATTTCCAATCTTAGACATAAGTTTTGGATTACGAAATGTCGTAATACAGTTAAAAACGTCATCCGCAATTGTCAGCACTGCAAAAACAAAAAAAAAACTCTGTCTTACTCAACAGTGATAGGACAGCTTCCATTATGTCGAATAGAACCAACGCAAGAGCATTTTTGAAAGTGGGAGTTGATTACTTTTGACCGATAGAAGTTACTGTCAACAGAAGCCATGTAAAACGCTATGGTGTAATTTTTACGTGCATGATTTTATCTTGTAATTCGTTCATGAATGTGTTTCGACAGTTTGGGTGCCGACGTGGATTTCCCACTGAATTTTACTCGGATAACGGAACTAATTTTAAAAGTGCGAGTAGAGACATTAAGGACATTATAAAAACCTATTTAAATGATTAAATTTTACAGTTCCTAACAACGAAACAGTGCACTTGGTTTTTCAACCCGCCTCTGACTCCTCACATGGGAGGAGCCTGGGAGAGACTTATTCAGTCAGTCAAAAAATATTTGTGTGAGTTGCTTAAAGAAAGGTATCCCAAGGAGTTTATGCTTAAAACTCTCTTTTGTGAAATTGAATTCATGGTGAATTTTGTATGTGCCCTCTGTTTCGTTACAGTAAGAACCATTAACGCCAAATGACATTTTGATCGTTTAATTACAGAGACTCCTTTTATTCTAATACAACTGACATTGATTTGAAACTTTTGAATATGTGGAAAGCATCACAACGACTAGCTGATATATTTTGGCTAAAATGGAAAAAGAATATAGACAATATTTATTGTACAGTCGCAAATGGAAAAATAATGCAGATAATTTAAAAGAAGGGGATATAGTTTTAATAAATGAATCTGAACTTCCAAGAAATGTTTGGTCAAAAGGCATTACTGTAAAGCATATCCATCAATGGATGTACGCGTTCGTATTGTGGATGTCAGAATAAAAGATAAAATTTATAAGAGACCAATTGTGAAACTGAATACGAAAACGAATACTTTAGTATATTGTAATAAAATAAGTTGTCAGTTTTTTTATTGTTAAAAATTAAGTTGACAGTCCCGCATCGTGCTCAACTGTAGCGTTCTCTCTTGTTTTCTTTGCCTCCTTTTTGAATATTCGATTTAATTTTCTTTTATTGGCTAGGCCAAATACTATGAACATGTTTAATAAATGAAGTTAAATAATTAGGGCTGCTAGCAATGTTCCGGTAGATGAAAGACAGCTAGGTACAGTGCTTCAGGAAGGGGCTAAAGAGTATGTAAATCCTAGAAGGGATGGGAGATCTAGCAAGCCTCGTGGTGCCATACCGAAAAGGGGTATGCACACCAGATCCATGCAACGCAACAACAAAGATCATTCAGTCAGTCATTTGTCCCTTGACAGTAATCCCGTGTGTAAATTCCCAGTGTGGATATAACCAATTATATTCGATCTGTTCTACAAGTTCAGCAAAGAACTCTTATTGATGACTTAAGTTCTTTTATTAAAAGCAGCTGTTGCGTCCCGGAGGACCTTATCGTTACCTGTTGTAACAGAAAATATGTTTATAGATCCGGCTCGAACGATCTGTCGCTCTAGCAAGATATTCAGTAGTTGGCACGAGATTCGTCGGTGTCAATAGATTTTTCCCACTTCCAAGCAGAATGTCATTAAAAAACGCCGTTACAACAAAACCACAATGTTGTTCAAATAAATAGTGTATTTAACTGTTCAAAATGTAGGGAAATTATGCACTATATGTGTTGCCTTCTTGGCATTAGTGAACGAACTGCCCCGATCGCACGATGCGGGACTGTCAACTTAATTTTTAACAATAAAAAAACTGACAACTTATTTTATTACAATATAGTAAAGTATTCGTTTTCGTATTCAGTTTCACAATTGGTCTCTTATAAATTTTATCTTTTATTCTGACATCCACAATACGAACGCGTACATCCATTGATGGATATGCTTTACAGTAATGCCTTTTGACCAAACATTTCTTGGAAGTTCAGATTCATTTATTAAAACTATATCCCCTTCTTTTAAATTATCTGCATTATTTTTCCATTTGCGACTGTACAATAAATATTGTCTATATTCTTTTTCCATTTTAGCCAAAATATATCAGCTAGTCGTTGTGATGCTTTCCACATATTCAAAAGTTTCAAATCAATGTCAGTTGTATTAGAATAAAAGGAGTCTCTGTAATTAACCGATCAAAATGTCATTTGGCGTTAATGGTTCTTACTGTAACGAAACAGAGGGCACATACAAAATTCACCATGAATTCAATTTCACAAAAGAGAGTTTTAAGCATAAACTCCTTGGGATACCTTTCTTTAAGCAACTCACACAAATATTTTTTGACTGACTGAATAAGTCTCTCCCAGGCTCCTCCCATGTGAGGAGTCAGAGGCGGGTTGAAAAACCAAGTGCACTGTTTCGTTGTTAGGAACTGTAAAATTTAATCATTTAAATAGGTTTTTATAATGTCCTTAATGTCTCTACTCGCACTTTTAAAATTAGTTCCGTTATCCGAGTAAAATTCAGTGGGAAATCCACGTCGGCACCCAAACTGTCGAAACACATTCATGAACGAATTACAAGATAAAATCATGCACATAAAAATTAAACCATAGCGTTTTACATGGCTTCTGTTGACAGTAACTTCTATCGGTCAAAAGTAATCAACTCCCACTTTCAAAAATGCTCTTGCAGTTGGTTCTATTCGACATAATGGAAGCTGTCCTATCACTGTTGAGTAAGACAGAGTTTTTTTTTTTTTGTTTTTGCAGTGCTGACAATTGCGGATGACGTTTTTAACTGTATTACGACATTTCGTAATCCAAAACTTATGTCTAAGATTGGAAATCACGGTTTCAGTACCCATATGACAGTTTTTTACGTGATAGTAATGTATCAGCGATTTCGTAATCATATGGCCTTTGCTCAAAATAATAGGATTTTTGGCATCAAAGTCATACTCATTTTCATTTAAATAATCTAGCCTTCCTCTGAGTCTAAGAAAACCATCATCTGACAAAATAATTAGTAGTGATTTCAAGCTGCTTGAATTACGTATTGGTTCGTCCTTTTTTAATCTTTCTATTTCGGTCTGGTAGCAATCTAATTGTATTCTCCTAAATATCAACATTTTGGCTCTTTCTAATTTTTTCGCGGTGAGCTCGTCGTCCACGAATTTGTTTCGCTTAGCTTTGATATATCTTTGTACCCACGCCACCGTTCTCAGGAATCTCACCCAATTCGAAAATCTTGAAGTGTCCGGCAAAATAATCTGCAATTTGGTCAAAGGTTAAGTTGACATATTCTTTGCTAACATCTTTTTGTCCCGTCCTATAATCGCAACTTTTCCAACCGGCCATTTACTTATGTCCTTTTGTAAAAATGGTGTGCCCTTAAGCCATAAATTGTTACTACAAAAATCAATATCATATACTTTTGTGGCCTCATCTGCGGAATTCATTTTGGATTTTGAGTTACAAATGTTTTAAATCTCTTTCTACTGGATTTGAGCCAATATAAGACAATTTCTGAATCTGTCCACATAAATGTCTTCGTGGTGTTCATCTGCAAGTCCTTTTTTATAATTTTGCTAAGTCTAGCTCCCAACAATTTACCCTGAAACTCTAGTCGCGGAATTGACATTGGTTTAATTGGTGCAACTCGTGATTTGGCCATTATCAAAATACTTTCGACTTTTGCATTGTACTCAAAACGTAAATATGGCCAAGTCGCATAGGCAACTTTTAAGGTATCACAAAATACATGGGGTTGTACATTACATTCGTTTATTGGCAAGGAAGTCATTGCTCTTGTTGTACTAAAGTCACGTTTCTACCTAAAGAATTACATATAGTTTTCCAAATTTTAAAAGGTTTTTCTGTGATGGAGTCGTCCCAACTTATACCACTGTCCCAAATTGCTTGGAGAAGTATCTTATTTGAAATAAGAACATTTGGAAGAAGTCCCAACGGATCGAAAACTGACATTTGTAACGTGCACGACATCATGCGGTCTCGGCAACACCTCTGTCTACTATAGGGGTCCAGCCGTGCTCAGGGCTAATGGGGGGGTTCTTTGGTGCTGCTTACTCCATGGCCGTTGTTACAAATTAATTTTAGTTTGAATTTGTACTGGTTTTAATTTGAATTTGAAAGTACTTGCCGATTAGTTGTTTATGAAACTCTGTAATATTCGATCATTAGTTTAGAATTAATTATCGAACTATCGCGTCAGTATTCAAGACGAAGGGAAAGGATTGGTATGTAAGCGCGTAAAAATATATACTTTGTAAAACAAAACTACTTTATAGATAATAAACCACCACCACAACCGCTCAAGATTTTCATTATAATTGCCAAGTGAAGTTGGGTTGGTTGTCGTTTTGCTATTCACGGACCCTTCGGAGAGTGCTCAACATTTTTTATTATCAATCGCCGCCATCTTGGGAGACGCCGATCTAGTGCACCTGTCGCCGCGCTGTTTGGAGTTTGTTTTTTGGGCATTGTCTGCCGCCCAGTATTGGACTAATTCAGGAATGTGCATCGCCGCCGCACGATTAAGGAAACCTGAAGAAGTCACGTAAATATCGGAGTCTACCAAATATATCTACGTGCACAGTGAATTGCCTGCCGCACAGTGGTGGATATATAAGCAGTGGTGAAAAAGTTTTGTGCATTGCCCGCCGCACATCGACTCTTATGCCAAGAGTCAGTCATCGAACAACTAAAGGAAAGCCGCCAGTCCGTTTAGGACTTGAACACAACATGTCTCAAAGGTCAGACAATGAAGATGAGCTCGACGCTACCGTGGTTGCCCCCTGCAAGGTTGAGCAACTACAGCAAAAGGTTCTGGACTTGGAAAAGAAGTTCACAGAGGTGCTCAAGCGTAATGATGAGCTGAGTAAGTCCCTAGAAGAAAAACTGAACCGTAATGATGCCGAAAGTAAAGGTATGTTTCAAAATGTAATGCCCTTAGTAGATCATAACATTTTCCCAGAAAAGCAATTAAAAAGCCAGCAGCATGTAGTTAGAAATAACGAACCATATAATACCATTACAATGCCGCCACCGCCAAAACACACTGTTCTACAAGCTGCAAATGCTATGCCGCCACCGTCAGATTATACGCCTCTACAAGCAACGAATTTTTTGCCGCATTCGTTGCAACCTGTCCCTCATATCCCGCCGAGGTCTCCGTATACATCTTCGTCATCACAGAATAATAATTATGAAGACAACTCACACAGTCAACCTTACTTACGTAAACTACAGGATTTGCCTGAGTTTTCTGGAACACCAGAACAGTGGCCTATGTTTTACGTAGCCTATAAAGAAACATCGAAAGCGTACAAATATACTAATTTGGAAAACTTGACGCGCCTTCAAAAAGCTCTTGTAGGTGCTGCCCGGAATATAGTTTCGTCTTTGCTTATACACTCTGAGAACGTCGAAATCGTTATTGCCACTTTGAATCAGTATTATGGTCGCCCTGAAATTTTAATCCGAAGCCAAATTGCCAAAGTTCGTGCCTTTCCGACAGTAAAATATAATAAAATAAATGACTTAATTGAATTTAGTGTATTAGCCGCGAACTTGACAGCATTTTTAGAAAATTGTAATGCTATGCCGCATTTAAGTAATCCAACTCTCATTGACGAGTTGGTTAGTAAACTGCCTATGTCTAAAAGAGAGGAGTGGGCAAAATATACGACAGAAAAAGGATTGATATACCCAACAGTAAGGAATTTCTCAGATTGGCTGCAACAAGTTGCGAAATACTTAACAATTGCATTAGAAGCAACAACCGTCAAAGTTCAAACGAATGAATTGCGAGAGAAAAGACCTGAACCAAAGCAAACATTCACTTTATATGAAAATAACACGAAGTCTCAAAAGTGTCTCCTATGTAACGCCGAGCATCAACTCTATAAATGTAATGTCTTTCGCCAAAAAGAATTGGCCGATAGATGGGAATTTGTCAAAAAGAACCGATTGTGCTTTTGTTGCCTAAGTCTAGGCCACTCACTACAAAATTGTTCACGCCGAAGAGATTGTAATATCGACTCTTGTACTAAACCACATAATCGTTTGCTACATTATAACGCCGCGATGCAAGGTAAAAGGAAAATACATCCTACAACTATATCCGAGGAACCAAAATCAGAAGCCAGTGTTGTTATTACAACGGTCGTCGAAAAAGACTTGCCCGATAAAACGCTTCTTAAGTTTCTGCCTGTAAGTGTTTCGGGTCCAAAAGGTACATGCGAAATTATTGCATTCATTGATGAAGGATCAACTATTTCCCTGATTGAGAATGACGTCGCTGAATTAATAGGAGCTAAAGGAAATAAAAGCCTAATGACGCTAAAGTGGATTGGTGACAAATCCGTAAGCGAAATGTCGGAACAAGTTAATATAGAAATCAGAGGTATAAGCTGTGGGCCTATATCCTACAACTTGAAAAATGTTCGCACAATAAACAATTTGCTTTTGCCAAAACAGAGCCTGAACTTAAATAAATTTTACTCTCATTTCTTATCTTTGAGAAACTTACCAATTGAGAATTACACTGACGCCGCCCCTAAAATGTTAATTGGAATGCCACATACAACGTTGATAAGGCCGGAGAAGGTCATAAATCTTAATAACAATTTTGCCGTACACAAAACAAAACTGGGCTGGACACTTTTTGGTTCTAACGAATCAAAAGGTGGAGAAATCGTATGCCACTTAGTAAACGAAAATGACATTTCTACAGAGCTGCAAGAACTGATGAACGAATACTTGAATATAGAAAGCTTTGGGGTAAAATCGTTTAAGCCGAAGAAATTTTAGAAGTTACAACGAAGAAAATAGAAAATTACTATGAAACCGGATTATTATGGAAAGAAGATAATATTGAAATGCCAAACAACTATGAGATGGCATTGAAGCGCCTAGAAGCTATGGAAAAGAAAATGAATAATGACAATGCGCTTAAGAAGTGGTACACGGAAAAGATATCGGACTACTTGAAAAAAGGATATGTACGCAAGCTTTTACCAGAAGAAGAAAGACAAAGAGGACACAGAACATGGTACCTTCCACATTTTGCCGTCTGCAACGCAAATAAAAACAACAAGCTGCGTCTTGTGTTTGACGCCGCTGCTATGATGAATGGAGTGTCTCTTAATACGAACTTAATGAAAGGACCAGACGCTTACCAACCCGTACCGTTACCAACAATTTTAATGAAATTTCGCGAAGGAAGCATTGGCATATGTGGAGACATCAAGGAGATGTTCCATCAGATCGCCATTCGAAAAAAGGACCAGGGTTCGCAAAGATTTCTGTGGAGAGATAGTAATGTCAGCACACCTAGCACATACGTTATGCAAGTAATGATTTTTGGATCAGCCAGTTCGCCTTGTTCAGCGCAGTATGTTAAAAACACAAATGCCAAAACCTATTTAGATAAAAACAGTAGAGCCGTGCAAGCCATAATAGAACGCCATTATGTTGATGACTATGTTGATAGCTTTAGTAATATACATGAAGCTTATTCCGTTGTAAAAAAGGTTATTGAAATTCACGAAAATGCTAACTTCGAGCTTCGTGGTTTCGTTTCAAACTCAGAACAATTAATGCATTTGTTAAATAACAAAAATATACCACAGCTAGCAAACCTAACAGACCTTAATCAATGTAAGCCAATTACTGAAAAGATTTTGGGCTTACATTGGAATGCAAAAGACGATATATTTTGCTTTGTTCTTAAATTTAACAAAATACCCGAATCAGTCGTTAAAATGAAATCATATCCCACAAAGAGACAGGTACTGTCTATTATTATGTCTATTTTTGACCCATTTGGATTTATCGCACACTATGTTATAAAAGGAAAATTACTTATACAAGAGCTGTGGCGCTCTAAGACGCAGTGGGACCAGGTTATACCCGATCAACTAAAAAATTTATGGAATAATTGGTATACAATGATTAACGTAGTAAACTCAATACGAATACCCAGATGTTATCACTCGAAGTTTTTGGAAAATAATTGCATAATACAACTGCATATTTTTGTTGACGCCAGCGAAGAAGCCTATGCCGCCGTTGCTTACTGGAGGATTGAATATTGTGACGAAGTAACAGTTGCCTTCGTTTTAGGTAAAGCAAACTGTAGCCCTTTAAAGCAGCTATCTATTCCTCGATTAGAACTTCAGGCAGCCGTATTGGGAGTTCGCCTTAAAGATGCTATTGTCAACAGCCACGACATAAAACCAGACGAAGTCTTTTTATGGTCCGATTCAAAAACAGTTATCAATTGGATTCAGTCAGACAGCCGCCGTTATAAACAATTTGTCGCTCATCGCATATCAGAAATATTGGACAGCACTGAAGCACGCCAATGGAAATGGATACCTGGATCGCAAAACCCTGCTGATGTTGCCACTCGTATGGACTCGAATGTAAAATCAAAGAAATGGCTAGAAGGACCTTTATTCCTAAGAAACGACAGCGAAAGATGGCCTGTTTTAAACGAGAACATAAAGCAGTACGATCAACAAAATGAACAACGAATAAAATTCTTGTTTTCGACCGTAGAAGAGAATGGTCCAATATTTAGTTTAATTGAAAAAACATCTAAATACGAAAAGCTAATAAGAGTGTACGCCTATGTTCTTAGAGTCGTGGACACGTTCAAAAACAGAATTGGAAAAACTTCAGCATGTCTTCAGACATCGTTGATATTATCAGCAAGAGAATTACACCTTTCTGAAAAGCTTTTATGCCGCCTGGTTCAGCGTCATTGTTTCAGAGCCGAAGTAGCCGCACTTCAGAACAGACAATCCGTACCAAAAGCCAGTAAAATAGTTTGCCTAACCCCAGTAATGGACGAAGATGGAGTTATTCGTGTATCCGGTCGAATTAACAATGCCAACTGCGTGGATGACAATGTAAAAAGACCTTTGATATTGCCAAAGAATCATAAGTTGACATATTTAATTGCACAGCACTTTCACGAACAATGTAAGCATCAGAATATGGAAACTATAATATCAAATATAAGAACAAAATTTTGGATACCATCTGTTAGAGCCTTGGTCAATAAAGTAAAGTCAAGTTGCCAAGTTTGCAAAAATACGTACATATGTCCGAAGCCGCCATTGATGGGTCAGCTGCCCATAGATCGACTTTCACCATATGTAAGAGCCTTTACGTATACTGGATTAGATTATTTTGGTCCTTTGTTGGTTGCTATTGGAAGACGTCAAGAGAAACGCTGGGTTGCTTTGTTCACCTGTATGACCACTAGAGCAATACATTTGGAACTCGCTAAGGATCTCTCATCGGACTCTGCTATTATTTGTTTGCAAAATTTTTGTTGCCGCAGAGGCTTACCGCAGAAAATTAGAAGCGACCAGGGAACAAACTTTATTGGTGCAAGCAAAATACACTGGATTGAAGCCGTGAATGGGATGTCATCAGAGTGTGGCCGGCGCGGCATTGAATGGGAGTTTAATTCACCTGGTAATCCTGCTGCTGGCGGTGCTTGGGAGCGCATGGTGCGCAGTGTTAAAAGGGTACTAGCATTTACATTGAAACAAAAGGTACCGCAAGTTGAGACTTTGCAGAGCTTATTAATAGAAGCTGAAAACTTGATTAATTCTCGGCCATTAACACATATTCCTATTGAAGATTCCGAAGCAGAACCTCTCACTCCTAATCATTTTTTAATTGGTTGCCCTAACCTAATTCAAACGCCGCATATTGACGAGCGGCAATGCTTGAGAAAACAATGGCAAATACGACAACAGCTGAAACAGACATTTTGGAAGCGATGGATTTTAGAATACCTGCCAACATTGACTCGCCGAACCAAGTGGTTTCGACGCGTGGAACCAATTAAAGTTGGAGACATCGTAATCATCTGCGATGAGTCTGAAAGCCGAAGCCAGTGGAAGCGAGGTAGAGTAACTGCAGTGCAACTAGCTCGAGATGGACAAGTACGCAGCGCTTCAGTGAAGACGGGAACTACAACGCTTCAAAGACCAGCATCTAAGCTGGCAGTCCTCGACGTGTTTGGTGAATCTCCGGCTCCGCCTTTGTCGATTCACGGGGGCCGGAATGTTACAAATTAATTTTAGTTTGAATTTGTACTGGTTTTAATTTGAATTTGAAAGTACTTGCCGATTAGTTGTTTATGAAACTCTGTAATATTCGATCATTAGTTTAGAATTAATTATCGAACTATCGCGTCAGTATTCAAGACGAAGGGAAAGGATTGGTATGTAAGCGCGTAAAAATATATAATTTGTAAAACAAAACTACTTTATAGATAATAAACCACCACCACAACCGCTCAAGATTTTCATTATAATTGCCAAGTGAAGTTGGGTTGGTTGTCGTTTTGCTATTCACGGACCCTTCGGAGAGTGCTCAACAGCCGTCATATAAATAAAAATTCGTAGACAGATAAGGAATGAATCCAAAAAGCTACTTGTATTACCTTGAGATGCGTCTACTTTAGGTATTTGAAGAACCAAGATGAAAGTGTTCTTCTATACCCTCCCTACCTGTAGGATCGGAGAAATTATAGGATCCTACCCTTTTTGCAATTGAGGTGTGAGATACTTTAGGTGCCCATAGGGAAATTAAATTATATCATGTTTTCTTCAAAAATAACCGCATATAATTCAAGAAAATTCATCTTTAGAAACAATTCATATTGATTAAGATAGGAAGTTTAAGTAAGATAAGGAAAATAAGAAGTGTTTTTACAAAATTACTTATAATTAGGAAGTGATATATACAAGAATAAAGGTGAATAGTTAAGTATACTAACAAAATGTACGCCGCATTCAATTATAGGCGTTTTAAGTAAACAAACGTTTTCTAGCGGATTGCTATGCTATTGTTGCACTCAATTTATGACCTTTTACACTTAATATTTTCGACTGTGCCGTACTTACAACATTCAGAGTCCATCGATGTCAGCAGGCCTGTTGACGATGATTGGCTGTTGGTACAAATTGGCATATTATGTTTGCAACAATACACTCATAGCGCACCGAGGCTTTATAAGACGTAAAAAGAAAACAGAATTAGATTTAACCTATTAAATTAAGATTATTTGCAAATATGACTTATCCCATCGATACAAAGATTGTGGTCTGTGTGTCTCTTTCAATTAGGTGCAGTCAGATCTAAAACCATTTGAACTGGAGGTGGATTTGGCAAGCGCCATGTTTTAATACGAAAGATCAGCTTATAGTGCGCGCATTGGAGTCAAATTCTGGGGTTCAGTAGAGCTGGTGTTGGGCTCTAGCATCAGTTCATGCTCTAGCAACTGAGCTAGCCGGGCGTGTCTCTAACGCCTGCCCATGCTGGGCCTTAACACACGTGTTCCTAGCGCCGACGCTGCGATCTGGGCTAGGTAAGCGTACCAAAATTTCGCAAATGCGTTGGTAGCCCAAAACAAAAGCCACCAATATATGTCGAGGCAGTTTCACTGGTGTAAAGGGATGCTTGTTAGAAGCATTAAATTATTGACATTGCACGAGGCTTACCTGGTGTAAATGCCAAATTGCACCAAAATATAAAAACAATCAAAATAATCACGGCGGCGTGCTTAGGTGGGGGTTTTAAAATAGTCCGACACCTCGAATAAATCGCACAGTTTTTATATGGAGACGATGTCTTCCGATTAAATATTTTGGGTCTAACACGTGACCTTATTAAATATTATAAGTGCTTTAGAGCGACGTGCATCCGATCTTGAGTAAGACTTGAGCAGAAATAAATCATCTGCTTAAGCCGGAAATCTAATTAGATTAGGAAAGCTTATTTTTGGCAAATAAAAAGCTTTGGAATGCAACAGCTGCGCATGGGCAGTCGGCTGAGTGCAAGGCTTTTAGAGTTGCACTCCTACGATCGCGTCCAGAATAAATGAGCACGTTCCCTTTACTTGGAAGTTTTACAATAGGGTCCATAATAATCAGTACTCATTTTATTTGGGTCAAAATACTTGCACCCTCACACCACAGGTTTAATCTTGGCTACCAGCCTAAGATAAAAGCTGAAAAAAAAACAAAGGGTGCTTTTCGAATCTTCTTTACCAAATATCTTTGGCATGAAATTTTCCTAATTCTCTTCCTTTAAGATCTTCGAGAAGATAGATAGATTGGCCAAACTTCTGCTTAATTCTGGCTTTGGTTCCTATTGGGGCTAATTTTGCATTGAAATTAGTAGACATATTGCTCAAGGCAAAATTTCGTTTTATTACCTCTTGCCCCACCTCAAATGATCGTGGTCTACTTCTCAAATCATATATTCGCTGATTCTTTTCGTAGGCTTTCGTTAACTGTTTTCCTATCGTTGAACGAATTTTCTGAAAATCATCAGCTCTTCTCAATTTCTCAATTCCTTCGCTGAGTAAGTCTAATTTCTTTAACAACTTATAATCTTGACCGTGAGTTATCATATGTTGGCCAAATACTACAAAGTATGGCGACATTCCAATTGACTGGTGGATTGAATTTCTTAACGACGAATTAATACTAGGTAAATATACGTCCCATGTCCGCTGATCGGTTCGTATATAAGCTCTTAACGCTGCATTAATAGATCGATTGACTCTTTCTGCAGCGTTTGATTGTGGAGCATATGCGCCTGTGCAAATGTGCTGAATACCGTACTTGGATATAAATGCCGCAAAATCATGGCTTTTAAATTGAGTGCCATTATCGCTTACAATTA
Source organism: Scaptodrosophila lebanonensis (assembly GCF_003285725.1). Classification (NCBI taxonomy): domain Eukaryota; kingdom Metazoa; phylum Arthropoda; class Insecta; order Diptera; family Drosophilidae; genus Scaptodrosophila; species Scaptodrosophila lebanonensis. Next base: position 6,414 of record NW_022060745.1, on the reverse strand, counting down.
CTTCGGGTACTCCAAAACATGTAAATAGTTCTTCTCTCAAAAAGTCTATAACGATTTTTGACGTGAATTTCTTCACTGCCTTAAGAAAGGTAAACTTTGAAAAATGGTCAAGAACAATAAAAATTCCGACTTTTCCACTTTTAGTTCGAGGAAATGGACCAATGAAATCAATATATAATCGCTGAAAGGGTCTTTCGCTCGACACTTGATTTCCCATGGGTGGTTTAAGTGCGCATGTCGGGTGTTTGGATGTTCTACATATATCACACTTGCCTATATAGTCCCGCACATCACTAACCATTTTTGGCCAATAAAATCTACGTCGAATACGTTCAAGGCATTTGGCAATACCACAATGTCCTGACGATGGTTGATCATGAGCGGAGCTTATCACGTTATTACGCAATGCTTCTGGAACAAACAATTTCCAACTTTCCTCTTTATCTGCACTTCTTTCATGAAAACTGCTACGCCGATAGATGTAATTATCAATTACTCGAAAGTCTGGTAGATTAGATGACAAATAGTTATCTTTAAGCTTACTGTATTCGGTGGATTAAAAAGCTTCAGAATCTAAATCAATTTCTGGAAAGAGTTCAATCTCTACTGCGGCAATTTCGTTACTTTCTTCGAATGAACGAGATAACGCATCTGCTACTACATTTTCGCTTCCTTTACGATGCTCGATGCTGAAATTGAATCCCTGCAATTTAATTGCCCATCTCGCCAATCTTCCACTCAAGTCAGCTTGGTTCATAAGCCAACGAAGGCTTGAATGATCAGTGACGACTTTGAAAGAGTGTCCTTCAACATACATACGGAATTTCTTTATAGCTAATACTACAGCTAAACATTCAAGCTCAGTAACAGTATAGTTACGTTGAGCTTTATTTAATTTCTTCGACATATATGCGATAGGTCGCTCGCATCCTGTTTCGTCCAGTTGAGCTAAAACCGCACCCACGCCATACATTGAGGCATCACATTGTACAATAAATTCTTTTTCATAATTCGGATGGACTAAAAATGGAGCTGTGCATAGTCTATGCTTGATATCGACAAAAGCCGTTTGAGCTTGCTCATTCCATTCGAACGATTTGCCACGCAGCAATTCCGTGAGCGGGAAAATTACTGATGAATACTGGGAAATGAATCGCTGGTACCAACCAGTAATTCCTAGGAATCTTCTAAGTTGTTTGCGCGTCTTAGGCGCTGGAAATTCTTCAATGGCTTGAATCTTATCAGGGTTAATTTGAAGTGTACCTTCGCCAACAACATATCCAAGATAATCAACTTTATTTAAACAAAACTTGCGCTTACTAACGTTTATGGTAAGTCCAGCTTTGCGCAGTTGTGTGGATACTGTAGCAAGATGCTCTAAGTGCTCTTCAAAATTAGATGACATTATCAATAAATCATCAAGATATACTAATACATGTGATTTTAACTGATATGGTATAACCTGATCCATCAACCTACACATGGTTTGTGGAGCGTTTGTGAGGCCGAAAGGCATTCGTTTAAACTGATACAGGGGTCGATTCGGAATAGTAAAAGCTGTTTTTGCACGAGAATCCTGATCTAATCGAATTTGCCAAAATGCATCTTTTAGATCGATTTTTGAAATGCAATGCACAGGACGCAGTCTACTAAGCAAACCCTCTAGAATTGGCATTGGATATGCATCCTTGATGGTTACTGCATTAACCTTACGAGCATCAAGACAGAACCTAACTTTTCCTGGCTTGACGACGAGTGTGACTGGAGAGGACCACGGCGATGACGGAGCTTCTTCCACAACACCTAAATTGATCATGCGGTCAACTTCTTCACACAAAAGTTTCTCCTTAGCCGGAGATAAAGGGTAAAACCTTTGCTTAATAGGTTTGGCATCTGCCGTGTCAATTGTATGCTCAACCAATGAGGTCTCCCCTAATCCATCACGTTCAGATGAGGGAAAGTAATTAATGACAGATTGTAATTTAAGTCTCTGAACATCGGATAGTAATAATTGGTTCGAATCTTCGTTTATTTCCACATTAATTTCGCTTATAGAACAAGTTGGTAAAATAGAAATGTGAAATATTTTCCAGAAATCCATTCCACAAATCACATTCTGTTGAATGGACGGTACTACTAGAAATTCAAAGTCTTCTTGAACTGAGTTATACGTCAAGGGTATTATTATCGTTCCAGCAACGCTTTGCTTGTGGCCGTCTGTTGTATGTACTACGCCTTTTATATAATTAAATTGCATTTGTTTGGAGATAACTTGTGCCGCCAGTGTTCCACCAATTACGCTTTTGTTGGCCCCACTATCTAAAAGTGCTAAATACGAGGTGCCAAATATCTCTATGCTAGTAAAAGGGCGTATATCGTTACTTTTATATACAATGGAAGATATTTTAAATTGTTTTAAACGGTGTCTATTGAGCCAAAATTTACTCATGCGTAATGAAGAACGATGCTTTGGAACAGCATTGAAAATCTCAGCTTTCCGTTGCCTAAATTCTTGTAATCGTATATGATATGGTTTGAATGGAAAATTACGTGTTACGTCTGGTGTATTATATGGTATGTCTGGTAATGCTTGAGATGAAACTGTATTTGAACCCAAGGCTAACGTCGGACATCCCCTATCGAAACACGGTGGACATCCTGTGCTGAGTTTTCCGATATCAGTGTACATTTAACACAGTTGGGCTTATAAGTATCAAGTAAGCCACACCCGTAGCAGAAAACACGACGAGGTTTTAAACAATCATGGTATCTATGACCTTGCTCGTCACAGTTCCAACATTTCAACTTATTTGCTTGGTGTATCGCGCAGACCTGATCGACAATTTCAAAATCTTGTTCTGGTGTTTCATCAAAATTCTCTACATGATTGATCGAATTAATAAATCGCTTGGGATATGGTTTCGTTCGGAGGTGACGATAGAATTCTTCGTGGCGATGACATTCCTTACGTAAGGTGGCTAAGTCTGGTGTATTTACGTGCAATAATTCATGTTTTAATTCTGGCTTTAAGTTATGTCTAACTTCTATAATTATGTCTCTTTCTAACATGGGATCTCTTAATGAATCGGCAATTGCTAACATTGCATCGAGGAATTCGTCAAAGCTCTCATTATTGCCTTGCTTCCGACACCTCATTGCATTTTTAATATCTCGGTCAGTTCGCTGATCTTGATATCTCTCTCTATGAACTCTCCAAAAGAAAGAAAGAGCAGGTCCGGAAAACAATAGATTTGCAAACTGGTACAATAACTCAAAGTTTCCATCGAAATCTTGTGAAGTCAAACAATTTACTCTGTATATAAAATCTTCGATTGGGATGTCATTTGCAGATCCCGAGAATTTTAATTTCCAATTAGAAATAACATTTGAAATTCTATCGGGACGATCAATCGTAAATTCCTGTGTAGTGGCTCGAACATTGGCCGTTCTATTTCTTTGACTATGGTCGTGTCCAATGACTGAACGCGGACCGCCTAAATGAATATCATTTTCCCATTCAAGTTGTGGCTCTTCTCGGGCTTCTCTTGAAAGGCCAGATAAAGACAAATTCCGTACTGCGGCGCTGATCTGGTCAGTTACTGACGCAGTAATATTTAGCCGATAGTTTTCTAAAGAATTAGCAATTATTTGTTGAATACGGTCTTCGGATATGGTATTAGTCTCGGAAGCCTGAACACCTGGTGCATGCCTTATGCGCGAACTAGATGATGGCTGCATATTTCCTCTACTTGGAGTATTTCTATTTTGTGCTCTCGTTGCCTGCCGAGTTCTAGGGGCGGCACTTGACTGAGTGTTACCTACTGGAGCACGAGGTCTCCCAACGACACCTCCAAAATTTGATCTAGGTTGTGCCGAGAGATTATCGGAGCTCTGTGCGAGCGTACAAGGCTGCCTACAAATTGGGCATGAGTTGTTATTACTCAACCACTCTGATAGACAGTTCCTATGAAACTTATGCTTGCAGACGGTTTCGGTGAAACCTATTTCTGAACTTGTGTCATTACAAATGGTACATATAACAGACTCGTTCGGTACGCCTGATAAGCTGACTAAGTCCTCGGTACTACGACGTACAGCCATGACTATGAATTAATGAACAAAAAATTTTTTTTCTTATAAGAGTATAACAATCTCGATGTATCGATAGATAAAAGATAGTTGCGAAAAATGTATTAGATGGGACTTATCCATAAGCACTCACACAACAATTTATGTATACATGCATAAAGCAGGGCATCTCAACGGAAAATACTGAAACTACTTAAAAATCAAATAGAATTACATTCCAAATTGAAGAGGGACATGCCGAAAATATCCAGCTTGAACAATCTCAATTCTATTTAGAATCAAATATAATACTTAAATACTTTTTACTTGGAAAAGATTCGACTACCAATCAGATCTAATAGTCCTAAGCAATTAGATATTTAACGTAACAGCAGACATAAACTTACAATAATCTCGTATTAATTTACTGCTGGTCTGACTACGGCAATAACCTTAAAGTCAGCTTCTCCTAGCTAGATTCAAAATATACGGTCGGAAACTAATAACAGAATATTGGATGATTATGCGTGGTTTAAGGAGAAAAGGAATTTTGGGAATTTTGGGAAGCGCGGGGTGTTTAGACATGAAGTCTAAAATTTCTTCTTCCTCGGGCCCCACACGTTGGGCGCCATTTTATCTTATGTAACGTGCACGACATCATGCGGTCTCGGCAACACCTCTGTCTACTATAGGGGTCCAGCCGTGCTCAGGGCTAATGGGGGGGTTCTTTGGTGCTGCTTACTCCATGGCCGTCATCTAAATAAAAATTCGTAGACAGATAAGGAATGAATCCAAAAAGCCACTTGTATTACCTTGAGATGCGTCTACTTTAGGTATTTGAAGAACCAAGATGAAAGTGTTCTTCTTCTATACCCTCCCTACCTGTAGGATCGGAGAAATTATAGGATCCTACCCTTTTTGCAATTGAGGTGTGAGATACTTTAGGTGCCCATAGGGAAATTAAATTATATCATGTTTTCTTAAAAAATAACCGCATATAATTCAAGAAAATTCATCTTTAGAAACAATTCATATTGATTAAGATAGGAAGTTTAAGTAAGATAAGGAAAATAAGAAGTGTTTTTACAAAATTACTTATAATTAGGAAGTGATATATACAAGAATAAAGGTGAATAGTTAAGTATACTAACAAAATGTACGCCGCATTCAATTATAGGCGTTTTAAGTAAACAAACGTTTTCTAGCGGATTGCTATGCTATTGTTGCACTCAATTTATGACCTTTTACACTTAATATTTTCGACTGTGCCGTACTTACAACATTCAGAGTCCATCGATGTCAGCAGGCCTGTTGACGATGATTGGCTGTTGGTACAAATTGGCATATTATGTTTGCAACAATACACTCATAGCGCACCGAGGCTTTATAAGACGTAAAAAGAAAACAGAATTAGATTTAACCTATTAAATTAAGATTATTTGCAAATATGACTTATCCCATCGATACAAAGATTGTGGTCTGTGTGTCTCTTTCAATTAGGTGCAGTCAGATCTAAAACCATTTGAACTGGAGGTGGATTTGGCAAGCGCCATGTTTTAATACGAAAGATCAGCTTATAGTGCGCGCATTGGAGTCAAATTCTGGGGTTCAGTAGAGCTGGTGTTGGGCTCTAGCATCAGTTCATGCTCTAGCAACTGAGCTAGCCGGGCGTGTCTCTAACGCCTGCCCATGCTGGGCCTTAACACACGTGTTCCTAGCGCCGACGCTGCGATCTGGGCTAGGTAAGCGTACCAAAATTTCGCAAATGCGTTGGTAGCCCAAAACAAAAGCCACCAATATATGTCGAGGCAGTTTCACTGGTGTAAAGGGATGCTTGTTAGAAGCATTAAATTATTGACATTGCACGAGGCTTACCTGGTGTAAATGCCAAATTGCACCAAAATATAAAAACAATCAAAATAATCACGGCGGCGCGCTTAGGTGGGGGTTTTAAAATAGTCCGACACCTCGAATAAATCGCACAGTTTTTATATGGAGACGATGTCTTCCGATTAAATATTTTGGGTCTAACACGTGACCTTATTAAATATTATAAGTGCTTTAGAGCGACGTGCATCCGATCTTGAGTAAGACTTGAGCAGAAATAAATCATCTGCTTAAGCCGGAAATCTAATTAGATTAGGAAAGCTTATTTTTGGCAAATAAAAAGCTTTGGAATGCAACAGCTGCGCATGGGCAGTCGGCTGAGTGCAAGGCTTTTAGAGTTGCACTCCTACGATCGCGTCCAGAATAAATGAGCACGTTCCCTTTACTTGGAAGTTTTACAATAGGGTCCATAATAATCAGTACTCATTTTATTTGGGTCAAAATACTTGCACCCTCACA